>NC_053451.1:99884545-100209998 GCF_015227805.2 Hirundo rustica | reverse complement strand
AATATGCAACTTTAATCCAAGTTCATAAGACAATAACATCAAATAACTACCCAAGAAAAGTGCTGAAACTGGTGTATCACTTAAAAAATACAAAATACAACAGAGAACATAAAACCAAGATGGATTACATCATTCCAGATTATTCAGCTGCAAATTTGGATGTTTGAAACCCTTAAACGCAAACTCAGAGTAATTCCATGATTTAAATTTTTGAATACTGAAAACAGCCACATACATCTGAAGCTAAAGCACTGAACCTAAATTCATAGAAATAACACAGTTTTGTTACACAACTAAGATGTTTATACTCCAACAAACACCTTAATGTAGCAGAAGACCACATACTAAATTTCTTTCTAACACTTAAGATCCTTAGCAATTTAGACATTTATAACATTACTGAGTCTTATTTATGATTTGCAATAGGATGGTTAAATTGAAAAAGAAGAGTAGTAAACCAACCTACCTTTAAGAAGCATCTATATGTGAAAACCTAAGCTTAAAATCAGATTACATCTTTCATTCCTCAGTATAGATAGTCATCAAGCATACAGTGCCTTGCAACTTCCTTGCAAGTTGTCGTAGCAACCACTGCTATGTGTGGACCAATTTTACTAATAGTTCATGCAACAGTATTCAACAGATAATTGTTAAGAAAATCAGTGTTGGTTAGGTATTAGAACACAAAATATTTTAGTTTTGATTTACAACTAAAATATGAGCAACTGAAAAAAAATCACCCTTTCAGAAAGGACTTCTACAGAAGATTGATAACCCTAATTTTCAATCTTGACAATGCTCTCCTTCAGCTTCCCACACAAACAAGCACAACAGTTAAAAATAAAGCCATTGCAAATCAGAACCACTGTTATCTGACAATTTCGAGCCTTGCAAAATAAGTTGATTCATAAAGACATTACAACAAAATTAAACAAATCACCACTGAAATAGGTATGAGCTGTCATCCTTCTTGGTTGCAGAAGCAGAGTAATTAAGAGTACTAGGAACATGCAGACTGAGCTGCCATGTCAGCGTTACAAATTCTCCCATTAGGCATACAGCTCAAAAGATGAACTGAAATAATTCAAAACATCAAATTTTGCAGCTGTTTGGGACTTCAGACATCATGCACTAATAATACATCTAAACACATACATTTATAGTTTCCAGTTAAATTTCAGGTCAGATCCTGAGTCTATTTTAGGACTATCAATCCTGCTTTCAGAAGGGTAATTATGCTTCATGCAGATACACCCAAGATAGAAACACTTGCCAGACAGGCACAGCTTTGGTCTCATGGTGTGAGGATGAATGGTACAGCAAAACCAACAGTGAATGGGGTACGTCTGTGTTTCACATTTCCCTTCAGCATTCTAGAAACTAAGACCAAGAGAAAAAGCTTTCCCCAGGTCCCCAGGTTCATTATGTAGATACACCGTGCATCTGGTAAGTGCATACACATCACACCTTCCAGTATAGGGTCATAAACTACATGTGCAGGGCTTGTTAAACCTGCACACCACAAGCCTGCACATTCAGTTTCTTGTTACATCACTGAGCATCCCCTGAGCTTCTACAGTAATGCCATTCCTGTAGTAATAACCACAGCAATGGTAGCAGCATATGATTTTTGAACCAATTGCTTTAATACTGTCAACCAGGATAACTAGTTCAGTGGTGTTTTAAAAGGTGTGACTACAGTTTAGGCATACCTTAAAATGAATATTTCAGATACTTCCCAGCCCTTAAAAAACGGCATTAGAAAATCCAAGCAATATAACTTCCTAGCTAAGAAAATCTTGATTATTACTGATGGGATTTAACACAAAATTTGCATAACCTCTAATAAAAGCTTCCGCAGTAAACAGACTTCATGCATTGTGATTGTGATTAGATTAAACAAGAAGTCTGATAAACTGATAGGAAGTTCTGTAGCTTGTTTAATATTTTAAAGGGAAAATCTCTATTTACTGGGCTCACATTGTACTGGCATACACCAAATCACTTCTTGTACACAAAGAGTGTTTTTCGTGAAGATATGAAGAGTTCGAAAGAAAAATAAGCAGGGCAGCAAAAATTTGATTACAAGCATGCAACCCCACAGAGACAAACTGTGCAGACTGATGCAAAACATGAACAAGGACAAAAAAGACAGCAATACATTTACTTTCAGACTACCTCCAGAGTTTCCCAAAGATAAAGTGTATAAAAATACTAATATTGACCATCATTCAGTTAAACCCAAAAAGCTCTCTTTGCAGCAGACCATGAGACTAAGAAGTTGCACAGTGAGAGGCAGTCAACCTTGGGATTACATATGCTTCTATTAGGTCCCCTAAATACAGGGAGTACTTAACAAATGGGGCACTCTTTCCGGACATTAGACCCTTATCTAATCTACATCGACAGAAAAGATGAACTCAGAATACACGGCCAACACTCAGTTTTTCAAACTACCTGTTTTAAAAGTATCTGTATCTATCATGTCTCCAATTAAAAAGTGAATATAAACTTCTCAAATTAAAGCTCAGATGCAAAAATATAGTTCTGCTTTATTTCAGCTTAAGGGTTAGAAGTGACTAGAGATGCACTCTATATGGGGTGTATATAGGTACTGAAGTAACTATCCTTTTATTCACAATCTTATAGCATTTTAAGAGACCCAGAGTGAAGAAACTCTTTTTCCCAGTCATCTGTGAAATCTGGGATGATGACACTATACAAAATACCCCAACAAACCACCAAGTGGTCCATCAAAGCATTCTGCTGAAAGAAATTGGTTTCTTACATATTTTTGCACCATACTTGAACCAAAGTGTCCCCACATCCTCTGTCTCTGAGACTGCACAGAATCAAAGAAGTGCTGGCTGGGACGTCCTCTGCCCAGGTGGAAACCATTGCTAACAGCAGATGAAGTCAGCCACAGTTTTGTCCAAAGGAGTTACAAATTCATCTGAGGACAGAGATTAAACCAGTTCCATGTGCAACCTCTTCCAGGGCTGCTTTTTCCCTGCAGATAAAACTTTCTCCCTACTGTTCAAACCCAAGTTACAATTTGTGCCATTGCATCTGTCTTTCTGCCATCTGTCCCTACTGAACAGAACTCAGCTTTAAGATCTTTGTAAATGCCCTTCAAGAAGTTTTAGGATGCTACTGGACTGTTCTTCAAATTCCTCTTTTCTAGACTATGCAAGCTCAACTCTGTCAGCCTCTCCCTCACACCCACAACCTCTCACCATTTGCTAGACCTCCAAATGGTCCTTCTTCAACTTTTCTGTCTACTTAAAGTGCAGCGCCTCCAAAACTGAATGGAGTATTCCAGTCAGCCTTACAGACACTAAGTTCAGGAGATAAAAACAGTCCTTGAGGTACTGCTTCTAGCACAGCCCAGTGCCTTATTTACCTTGTTTGTGATGATGGCACATTTAAGGCTCTTTCTCAATTCAATATAACACATGGGGTTAATTTGCACCAAGTGCTCCATCTGGATTGAGGATCTAGCAATGTGATTTAGTCAGTCTGAAAATATGCACAAAGTGCTCTTGCTTCATGACCCAGGATGCTGATGAAAGCCCTAACAGTGTCAGCCTCTGCAGTATTCCCTAGAATACCCTGTTTTTTAAGGACCAATCATAAAGCACCATTAACGTTTCAGCAGCTAGTTTTCAACCTGTCTAAAATTCCACTTGCCTAGACCACACCACTTCAGCTTCCAAATGAAACCTCTGTGGGAGACAGTGACAAAAGCACTACTGAATCCAAGAGATCTACTGCTTGCCCTCACCCCTACAACAAGTCATTTAAGCCAAAGCAGCAATAAGGCAAGCCAAGCACAATTTGTACTTGCTAAATCCATGCAGACTATTTCTGGTTGTCTCCTTGTTTTCTGTGTGTTTGGAAATAAGAGTATACTCCATGATCTTTCCAGGCCACGAGATGAAGCTCTGCAGCCTACAGTTACCTAGAGCTCCTTGTCATTCTTAGACAGATAACACATTAGGCTTTTCTCTTTCACTGAGGACCACCCCCAGCTGCAGGCTTTTTGTAGTGGTCTCACATCTTCCAGCTCTTTCAGTACCCTCAGCAGCTCCCTTCTGATCCTACTTTTCTGATTATATCCAGCTCCCTTAAGTACCCACTAACTTGTTGCTCTCCAGATATTGGCTGTTGAAAAAAACACTGGCAAATACATAGGAAGGGGAACAGGCTTTTCCCCAAAGCCAATAAAGCATTTAGTGCTTCTGTACCAGTATATACTAGGCAGTTTCTTCTATTCAGTGAATTTACACCTTTCCCAAACTTCCCTTTGCTATCAATCGATTTTAAGAATCCCTCCTTGTTACTTTAGCTGGTTTTGCTTCCCTTTTCTGCATTATACCTTTCTAAATTTTAGTTCCCAAAGAAATTCCATGTCAAGGGGGTCTTATTTAATATGCCCTAATCTTTTTGCACATTAGGATTATTTTTTTCCTGAGCTCTCAGTAAGTTTTCACATCTTACATGGGAGCACTGAGGAGCCTGCCACTCAGACACCTGTCCTTCTTACTTCTGCCCCCAGAGCCCTGCAGTCACCTTCAATCTGCTGAGAGCTTTTCCTGGCCACTTCACCGATGCCTGTCTAGACAAGTTGCCAAGCAAGCAGTCAGAAAGCCAGGGAAGCTGTGGCAGCCTCACTGCAACACCATGCATCCAGGCTCCAGGCAAGCAGCAGCCCCCCCCCAGAAGACTGATCTGGCTGGCAAAATCCATGCCCTGTCCCACAGTGGGTGAAATCACAAACCACTAGCACTTGTCAAGGCATCTTCATAGGATGGATGGGTCTGAATCAGTGAGGAGAGGTGTCCAGCCTGCCAACCCCCACCAGCAGAGATCATCCACGCTCCTCTGCCCACGAAGCCCAGGCAAACAGCCACGAACAGCGCCGGAGCCTTCTGTGTGTGCATCTGCCAGCCTCCCCCCAGTCCAATACTTAAAAACTGGTAGGGGTCACCTACCAAGGTTAATTTGATCTGATGACTGGGGGGGGAGAGGGAGAGAGTGTGAGCGCTGCAACCTGGGGCTAATCCAGCCCCGCATGGGCACCAGCTGCTCAGCCACATGGCAGCTGCCTGGGGCCACAGGCAAGTGCCTACTGCCCCTCTGATTCCCGAGGGGTCAGAGATCCCCTGGGGATCTCTGGGGAAGGGATCATAGGTCCTCCTGGCTAACGGCTGAGGTAGACTATTTTAGGACCACTGAGATCACCACCCATCTGGCCAGCTTGAAAGACATTCGACAATGAGTAAAAATGTGTGACAGGCACAGAAACAGAAAGCAAAATTATATAAGCTTTTTTTTTTTTTTTCCTTTGCAATCCAGGCTAAGAAGTCACCCCTACATATGCATACGTCCTCCATATCCAGCAAACTAGTTTAACCCAATCTCAGTTTCCAGTCCATGCATTTATTTCATTCCCCAGCATGAATATCCCTGAATTCCTTCTCCATTCCTGCTTGGCACTATTGAGACCATATAGTCAAAACATGCTCTTTTTGCTTCCACATGATGGAGGAAAGATACCGGGTGTCACCACAACACATGATTTGCTATAACCCCCTTCTTCCAATATGCTGCCATAAAAAGAATCAGAATTTGTTTTATGCCTAAACACAGAAGATGAAGCAGGTGCTAAAAATCTTAGCTTTCCTGTTGGGATAGTTTTATCTATTACAGAGTTCCATCAAGAGATATTATAAATGGCTTAACAGCATTAAAAAGCAGATTTGCTTAAAACCAACATTTTTGCAGATTTGCTACCATAAAGTTGAAAATGTAGACTTGCAGAAGGCAGTGTATTTTCCCCACATAAGAAATATTACAAAAATTCATTTAATACTACCCACTACCAAGCCTAAATGGTCTGACAGCCCATTGTTTGGAAAATTAACATCTTCTGCATTTGTCAAAGTAGATTTAATCCAAGATATAATTTAATGTAAAATGAAGAACAAAAATGAAAAAGAAAAAAACTATAGTCATATCTACTGATTTACATTTTAGCTATAATGTAATAGAAACAAATCTAATACAGACATTAATGGGACCTAGACATCTGATGCACTACAAGCAAATGATACTGATTTCCCCCCTCATCAGCTAATGATTCAGATAATGTAAAGAAAACATCAAACAATATTAATAGAAACAAAAATGAAAGCCTGCAGGTTCAAGTCAGGTTGCTCCATGCAATCCTTCTCATAAATAAAATTCAAGATCCACTAATTACTTTTTACTTCAGTACTCATTAGCACATGTCATGTTTGCTGAAGTCTTAGCTAACAGCTGAAGGTTCAGGGTCATAATTTCTGACATGTTGGTTATTGCGAGTTGATGACTGAAACTTAGTTTTAATAGATGCCACAAAGCTAACTAACTTCAGTCAGATACTCCTTTAAAAGTCACCACAAAAGGCCCTTCTGTTGCTGTAGCCAGAAAATAATCTTATGAGGAATGGAAGGCCAGAGTACAACTTTATTTAATGCACTATAGGGTGAGGGGGGGGAATATAAACCAACCTGTCATTTTCTGAGTACTGGACATAAAACATTTTATCTTTGAAAAGTCCATTCGTCAAACTGCAGCTCAACATTCAGTTTTGGAAGATGTCAAATTGGCTGCCCTAAAGCAATGAACATGAAGTTACTAACTAACCTGAAGCTGCAAGTCCAGGACCAGTTCACTCAAGGCATAGTAACACTTGAAGGGTAAGCATTAAACTTATTTGTCCAGATCGCAGAAGACAGGCATTTAAAGAAGGGGTGGGCAAATCTATCTCTCAGGCCCACTTTACTGGAGTGGAGTGACAAGTGAAGTTAGCGTAAAAGAGAATTAACTTCTACAGATTAACAGGCAGAAAATTACTAAACAATCAGGCTTTATTATTAACATTCCCCCTACCCTCTAGAAAAGAAAGCCTCCAACTGGAACGTTTTTTGGAAGGTGAAAAAAGTGAATTTTGGCTATATTCTTTCCAACTCTATCCTAAAACAGAAAAAAAATTAAAACTCAAAAAACCAAACAACAGCAACAACAACAACAAAAAAAAAAACCACACAAATCAACAGATACAAACTCTACAACTAAACATAAGAAATGTTATCCCTTCATTCTGGAAGTGCACAAGCAGTTTTGGAAGCCAAGATAGCCACGACTGCTTGTTCTGAGATGGGACCTGTAGAAGTATTTCTTCAAACTCGAACTAAGGAATATTGCAGTGATCATGCAGAAACTCAGCGCTCTCCCATCAAGAAGAAAATCCCCCTGCTATCTTTCTCAGACTACTCCCACAGAGGTGTAATTTGGAGAAAAGCAGGCAGCACTGGAGTCTTAGTGACTGCATACCTGGGCCTGTAACATCAGAACACACCAACAGAAAATACTGCAAATAATAGTTAAAAAAAAAACCAAACCCTTTGCTCTTTAAAGGTGCTTTAAAGTGGCACTGCTGGCACTACTAAACTCATGCTGGCTGCCATCTAGATATTTTAGTATCCCACTAAGAACAGGTGATCCAAACTCTTCTGCATCCACCAGCATTTCATGTTTTCACCAGCCGTAGAAATGTGATCACAATCTGTTCCTATGGATGCTGTAAGGACTCCTCCACTTGGTGGCATTTTAGATTTCCACATAAGGGGAAGTACTTGTGTGAATATGAAGGAATAACTAAATACTTTACACAAAGAGTCCTGTGTCAGTATGAATGTTGGATACTGGCTTACAGGAAGAGTGCCACTCCCCAAAAAAGCAGTGGAGCATTTTAAGCATCACCATTCTTATTTCACCAACCATTTTATTTCTTCTATTCTACTAAGTTCATGGTTGAATGAATCTTATAATCCGTAAGTGGTTGCTAGCATTCTTAATACTGCCTTTTGTCACAAGGTCTTCAGAAGCTTTTTAGTGGAGATGAGGAGATGTCAAGCAGGCAGGTAGACTTTTTTTTCCCCAGATAATAGAAATATTAATTAAATCAATCTTACCAGGAAAAGAAAATAACTGTCACTTCACTATGTAAATATCACTATGTTCAAATTCCACTCTTCCCTTGAATAAGGATGAAGATTTCATAGAAAAAAAACAAAACAAAACAAAAAAAACCCCCACAGAACTCTTTTTAAAAGTTTGGATTTATAAGACTTGTCTATTTCTCAAAATTTATTAATTTTTTTTAACTGTTATATTTGTTTCCACTTCTGGAGTTTGCTTTTATAACTTTAATTTCAACAGCATAAAAGTTCTCTTGTAATCAATTCTTGTTTATCAATAAAGATAAGAACCACAGACTCCAGATCTGTAAATTCCTCTGCAAGTGCAACATCATGGTCGTAATAGTCTCTAAGAGTTTAAGCTACTTTCCCTCACTAAGCTTCAAACCTTTAGACATGAAAAAACAAGCCTGGTAGAATCTGCCTGGCAAGGAGCAGGAGAAGATGGAGATGCCAACATATCCCCTCCGAACAGCAAAGGTATAAAATACTAAAGGATGAGGATATCCAACTTTAAATAATCCAACCAGCAAGAAGCAGTCAGACTTTCAACACCACTTATGGAACCATTTTGGTTTTGCCCAGTACAGTAGTTTAGATTTTGACCTTCTGAAATATTGAGAGTTTTGATTCCTCTGTGTTGTTTGCTAGAACACAAGCTAGACTGAAGGGAAAAAAAAACTGTGCTTATCTAGACTTTTTCATTTGTTATTCCTCCCAAATTCCTTTATGCCCCGCAGATGCCTTCTCTTTTCCCAGAACTTTCCTCTTTTGGATTCTTCTAGTCAAGCCTCATTCTGCATCAACTTTCGGTGCCTCTCCAGCCCCCAGAGACACGACAGAAACCCTGAGCTCCCTCCCTCCCACACACAAAAACCTAAGGCATCACATGAATCCTGTGGCTTGTCCCTCCCAGCTATTTTTCTCTCCTGCCAGCGTCCCAGCTGTGCCTCCAACACCTGGTTTGTGTGCGCGTCTCACCACAGGCAGCTAAGCTGGCACAGAAAGACGCCATTTCAGCAGAAGAAAGGAGCACGCAGAGACTCCAAGGCTGCAAGTAATTCCATCTCACACGCCTCCCTCAAAGCCTCCCACTCGCACCCAAAACCTGGCACTCTGCTGACCTGTTTCCCCATCTGAGGGGGCTGCTTTTACAACCAAAACACAACAACACTGCCCACAAATGTGCAGAGAACAAACACCACGTGGGCCTACACGTGTCTCTAGTAAGCTTCTCCTAGGCTGCTGAGAGCTAGCAAGCAGATCTCTGAATCACGCTTTTTGGGTCAGAGCTCAAGAAGTGTTGGCTGCTTGACACAACAGGGCTACAAGGTACTGCTTGGAGCCCCTGTGAAAACAAGGCACAGGTGTGCTCACTGCTGCTCCGCATTACAACCCCTCTGGGGCAGAGCCAGCACAGCAAAGGGCAGCTCTTGATCTGAAGACAACGACAGGCCTGCTTTAGATATAGCAAAAATTCCTCCACGTTAAAAAAAAGGGGAAAAAAAAAAAAACCTAAGCAAAACAGCAACAAAACCCAAAGTAAATCAAACTCAAAAAACCCTTCCCCAAAGAAACCCAAACAAAAAACCCCAAACCTATTAATGTTTCCAAAACAATGATATTGAACATGCATATTCTTAAAGAGGAATCTAATTAGTGAACTGGAGCATAAAGTCAAAATGTAAGCCAATGTTTGCAGCACTGAAGAATGAAATATGCATAATTAGTGGCTATTCTCACAGTCTGAACCCAAAGATTTGCTATTCTGAAATGGCTTCACTGTCAGTAGTTTCCAACTAAGCAAGGCAGAACTGCAACAGCAGCCTTCAAACTAAGTAGATCTGACTGCAGATTCAGTGTACGCACTCAGGAAGGTGATGCAATCTAGACTTACACACTGACACCTCTGAACGCCCGGAGCAAGACGTGTTGTACAAATACAGAAATGCTGCTGTGGATGTAAAATGTAAGACAGAAATTCAAAGTCAAAGTTAAATTAAGCCCCACAAAGAATACAAAGCATACACCCATAGAACTGAGAGCCTATTAGGTTAAAAATTTCATCAGATATTTGTTTTTGAACTACATTTATGACAAGAGATAAATGACAAATATGTAAATTACTTCAGCCACCTGGCAGGCAGGGAAATTTGCTGCAGGGAACAAACAGGTAGTAAATAAATAAATTAAGAATTTGTTACTAGGCTGTGAGAGGAAGGGCTATAAGGAGATGGACTCTTTTGCCTTCAGCAGAGGTCACAGCAGTCAATAGGAATTATTAGCATCATTCTCATAACATGAGAACAAGCCAAGCTGCCAAATAGCTACGCTGCAATAGTATTTCAAATCCTAAAGAAAATTTCTGTTCAGAAAAGAAAATTGAGCTCCTTCAAGAAACTACACTAGTCATTTCATCTCTCATTATATATTTTCCTTGTTGGTATATCTAGTCTCGAAAGACCTCTGGACAACCCTGCAGCCTGATGCAGGGCTTTTCATTGTAGTGAAAGACACCAGCATAACACAATAGCGTCCTAGAAATTGTAGTCCATTTTTTTTCCTTTTGGCAAATTGAAATCATCTAATCATGGCAAATTCATTAATAGAGAAGTTACAAATGGAGTACAGGGATGCCTGAAGGTTTAATATCCATGAGTGTCTTTTCCCACTGATCAAATGCCTGAGCTCACAGCTCCCGGAGAAACTGCTGGTTCCTACTCTCATTTCTGACCACAGAACATCCCACAAAGTAAAATAAGGCACATTTTTGTTTTTGTTTGTCCATCTAATAAAGACTTACCCTGATGAATTATGCCCTTATGATCTGTTTTGAAATTGATGGTGTCTGAAAAACTGATCTTTGAAGGAATTGCTGTGCAGGCAAAATGTTGATTTTGCCAAGGAGAAACCCCTGTGTCTGTTTCTCTCAGACAACAGCTTTATTCAATCTATGAAACACTGCAATTTACTACGGAGGACACCTATCCCCAGACACCTCTAGTTTAAGTTGTTCATGTGTTTTTGGACAAAGGAAAAAAAAAAGCCAACACAACTAAACCAGATTATACCGAACCTGGCTTCCCCCTCTTGCTGGAAGAACTATTTGCACACCTGAATATGGAACACACTAAATATCTTCCGGCTTCAGTTGGGAAACTAAAGAACTGAACTACAGAGCATAACCCCCAAATAAACAGCTGAGCTAAGTGGTCCCCCCACTATCTATTTCATATGTATTGTTTCAATATGTTTAGTTGTAGCACCAAGGTTTTTCAGAAGGCAAATTTAGAATATACATTTTGGGAGGAAGTGAGAAGCAACAATACCTAGTTACTTGCATTGGCATAGGTTGTAATCTGGCACTGGATAGAATGTGATGGAAGAAAAAATGTATCTGAAACACTGAGATACTACTTCTGCTATGAAGGCTGCAGAAAACGAACAGCTCCTTGGACTGGAATGATGTAGAGCATAAATTCTTCTAAGTATATTTTCCCCATACACACACCTTGTAATATGCAACATCTATCAGCAATACCAAAAATTTTATTTCACCTTGTTGTTTTCTCTCTTTTTGCTTTTTACAGAGAGAAGACCATTTGGTTCATCAGTATATTTGGACTTGTAGACTATAGTATTTATTTGTCCCAAGCATCCATGTCATCAGTGAGTTGCTGCTTTCCTGTTTTCAAATTTCTGGTGAGAAATTATTAAGTAAGCGGATTACCTGATCTGTCCTCACCACCAGAGGCACCATGGCCACCCAACTGCCTCAGCTGCAAAGCAGCACAACTGTTTGCATCGAAGACCATCTCCATCTGTTTTTTTGTCCAGGAGACATTCAGTAACATACCTGTTCAGGTCACATCCTACACATCAGCTTCACCTCTGAATAGTTCCCCTGTCAGGCCACCAGCTGGCAGAGGCTTGTGAGCAAACCGGGAATTAAAAGGACAGGCCAGATGTCAGAGGGAGCAACTGCTTAGTGACTGCACCACTGTGGTAGCAAGAGCCATTTCACAGAAATCTTAATTTGAATGACACATGGCCATGAACCCCAGGCATGTTGCATGAAGCAGGGAAAAAAATCTCAAGCTATACTAAAAGATCAAGAGGTACAGGGCTATGTACTATGGGACAGTACACCTAACTTTTCCCTTTTAACAGTATTTGGGATTTTTTTTTCTTTTCCCCTTTCAAATCTGGATGCTCACAGCACAGGAAGCACAGCCCAGTGTGGAGCATCTTCCCCAGGGTCGTTCTCCCCTCAGGAACCGCGGTCTCATCTTTGCCTACACACCCAGCTCTTCATGTCCCTGGGGACCAGGGGGCAACGCTTCTCACCTTCCTTGCCCTCCACTTACTCTGCAGGTCCCACTGATGGCTGTAGCTGCCAAATCCCTGTCAAACAGGGCTTAAGGGGTTGACATTTGGCTTTTGGCCAGGTGGTTCACTGCCCAAGCAGCTATTTCCATCTTCGGGGAAAATGCAGGCCCTGGATAGAAACCATTTGCATCTCTGATTCTGATGTACCATCAGACAGGACACACCAGTAAAGCATAGAGCAGTTTCAAGAATACACTCAGTGCTCTATAACTGAAGGGAAAAAAAATGTACATTTAAAACAAAATTTTAAAATAAAAAGGAAAAAATGGCTGTGTCATAAAAAAGTTTCACAAGGTAGGAGTTATCACTAAAGAATAGATTGCAGAGATGTTATATTTTTACAAAATCCAACGTGATTCTGAAGGGCTTCATTGTTTTGGTACCACCTTGAAACTGCAAACTAAATCAATTTACACAAAAATATTACCCAATTACACTCGCTGCTGCTGACTCCAACTGTTTAGGAAATGTGAACACATGTAAGTGTGAAGTGATCTGGTCTCAAGAGAAAACAATGGAAACTTACTTACCTGAACTAAGAGGGCCACAAAGATGCCCCTCATTTACTGAAGAGGTGACCAACAATCACAAGCAAAGTTAAGAAGTACTAAAAGTTTATATGAAAACAGAGGAAATAAAGCCATCCTGAAGCCATGATCCAGCCCAGTTAAATGTACCACCACCCCTTGCTATAACATTTCTCTTAGCAAACCCCCTCTAAACCAACCACAAATCACCTCAGCCTAGGTTCCTCTTCAGAAGCCTGACACAGAGATGCTCTTTCAGGAGTTGAACTTCCAGCATCCACATACACCACCACTCCCCTCCCTTTCCTTCCCTATGATTGTGCTTTTTAAACAGACAATGAATTTTAAAATCTTTAAGGATTGTTTTTTAAATAACCCAGGTTTTTGATGCTGTCAAACACTCTCAGACACATTGGCAATATGGAAAAGGATGTTACAGACAAGAGAAACAGCCTTAGAAACGAGGAATAATTTTTTTACGCTGTTTGTGCCCCACTTGATCTCATATCTGCATATTTCCACTGCACTGTTTCCTCTCTCCTTAAGGCCAAGCAAACCCAGAGACAGCAGACAGCTCTTAGAAATCATAAATGCTTCTTACATATTTCACTTGAACATTGCCCTCAGAGAGCCTGTGGGAGATATTCAGAAAAGCAATCTTTGGTTTAGTGATGCTTGTCCCCTTTAGCTTGATCTATTGCTGACACAGAAAAAGCAACTCTTCCAAGGAGTGGGATGCAGAAGCTGGTATCTCTCTTGGGCAGTGAATTTCCTTTTGGAAGAGTCATTTTCTCTCCCCTGACCATGAGAAGAGCAGGGAGAATGTGCTCTGGAGGATTTTAAGTGCGTTACCATCACTGAAGACCCTTCTTAGCCACCACCACAGATGACTCCTCACTTAAATTTCTAGCCATATTCTCCTACACCTCCCTACCTAAATCCATCACTCAGCTGTTGCTCTCTAAATATAGCATGTTAACAACTATGAAAGGTGTCTCTAAATATATTTAGTTTACCTAAATGATACTTACTCATCAGTGCCATGTGCAAGTCTGCTATTACTGGATAGCTTGCTACTAAGGGAAAAATAAGGAACCTTTTCATAATGCAGTTAAGTTACAGAGGAGATTGGTGAACATAAATAAAATTAAGATTAGTTTGTGACAGAATCTGTCACTGAGCATCTTAAATGGAGACTCTTCACTGAAGCTTAGCAGCTCTTGTAAGCAAGATGCCCATGTTGCAGAGTATTATAGTGTGCTTTTAAAATTATATCATGAACTCACTAGCCCATAAGAGAAAGTATGTCTGAATCTACAATCAAAGTCCATTCAGTCTATTAAGTTATTAGCACCCATTACCACAGTGCAGAGTTTCACTACGGAAATTACTCCAAAAGAAGTCCAGGTTCATAGACCATGGCAGCAAGTATCAGGTATAAGTCCCTGGACAAACGAGACAAATTCCCTTTGCATTCATTCTCTGCAGGATAACACATTTTCAAGATGGATCTGAGAGCTCTCTCACAGTCATGTGTCAGTGCCAGAGAGAAGAACATTAAAGGACTGTAAAGCTAAAAATAAAAGTCCTTTAGATAAGACAGAGCTAATGAATTGCTGCAAGTATCATAAACGAAAAAGACCAGTCAGCCACTGATTTATATCACAGCACCACAAGGACTGAAGCAGTCAACACAGCACACAGACCTGAAAGACAAGTGCTGTTAAGAAGTTTCTTCATTTAGCCATATTATACAGTTTGAAAATTATGATGAACCCCACTTATAAGCAGGTAGACCTGTATGTTCTTACAGTGCCTTTCTCACACACCACTCAGAACAAAGTTCTTTTACTACCCTTGATGTAAAGGTGAAATTTCATTGCCGAAAACAGCATAAGGGGGAAGTTTACTGAGCGCTTTGAGACAAACAACGAAACGCATAATTTATTTTAACCTTCCTTCTGAAATATCCTAAGAAGTCTGTGGATCCTCTCTCTCTCCTCCTCCAGTGACAACCTTCTCATGAGCATTCCTCTCCAGCCTGAGTAAAACCAGCTCACACCATCTCTTCTAGCAATAAATTTCAGTTTCTAACTCGCAATAGCAAGTTCTGTGCCTTCGCTTTGTATAAGACACATTTCCACCCCTATTTTCCACATTTTTTAACAGCACAATTAAAAAAAGTTCATCCAGGTTCTTCCTGATAGAAGAACCAAAAACAACTTGCACAGAAATTGCCTTTAATTCTCCCTAAATGAGGAAAGAATAAAAGAGCTCTCTAGGTTGGAGTGAGTTTTTGAAAACTTCACATGGGTTACCAAAATATACTATAAATGCCATAGATAAGCTTAAAAATTTATACTGGAAAGGATATATAAAGGAACTGCTGATCTTTAGGCAGCAAGGAGAATACCACAATCTGGTTGTTATTCTGCTGCCAGAACCCAGCACAACACAGTGCCTCTCTACTCCCACCACCCCTTTACATCACCAAAATAAAATGAACACTGTACTTGGCAGAGGTGAACCTCTGGAGAAAAGAGAGCCTGAGCCCAGGAAGTTGGCAAAGGAGAATATTTAGACCAACTTTGTGCAAGACCACAGTTTGCCTACCTTGGTTAAACCAGCACACGACTTCATATACCTGTCTCACAAAACCCATCAGAATAACTAAAATAATCCACTTCGCTCAGAAAAGAAAATATTTAGAGTAAATGCAGCACTGCTCTCAGGCATGGTCTTAACCCCACACCAGTCACAGTACAGGGGGTGTTATCAATACCTTTATAGCCATTTTATAGCCATATATTTCTTGGCTAGGTAAGGAGACAAAAAGATATCTCACTGCTCCCAAACAGAAACTGGACAAATTGGTATGAGGTACTCATGATATTCAAGCTTTACTGCAACCAATAACTTCAGGAGTCAGAGTTAACAAGTTTGAGATTTTGTTCTGGTTTATAATGTCTCTAAATAAAAGAGGTTGCAGTCACTGAAGGTCCTTGGTCTCATGAGTAGCTATAGAAAAAACTGGCAGATTCCAGATGCTGAGCTAATGAAAACACACATCTGGGCCTGCCTTGTGAGGGAGAACTACTCAACCCTAACCGGGATGGCTTCTCCATTGTCAAGGTCCACTTTAGCCAAGGAGAAAATTGACAAATTTGTGACATGACTGTTGCTTTCTCTTTTTCTTTGTAAACACGTGACATGAGCAAACCTGAGCCTCATCTCCAAGGAGCCCAGCTGCAGCTGTTACTTGCACACCATACTAAGGCACAGTCTCACTTGTGCAAGAAGGGGTAAGGGGAGGGCTGTGCTACAGCTAATAAAGAAAGGCAGCACAGGTCAGTCACGGGAGTAACAAGAGCATAAATGTTGTGATTTTAGTCCTCACCAAGGCTGGATGTTCGTGTTTCCAGAAGGCAAGCATGAACACCTGCAAGGATAGCCAACACCACACTGGCAAGCTTCCTGCACCATGCGGCTCAGCTGTCCAGTGCCATGTGCTCTAAACTAGCTTGGATAGAGCAATGAGGTTTGGGGAAGATATTGTTGTTTCTGCTTGTGATAAATAAAATAATATTCAAGATTCTTGCCTCCAGTTATTATTTTTCCAGGCACCCACCAAAAGTAAATAATAGCACCAAGCTGTATTAAAAAAAAAAAAAAAAAAAAAAAAAATAATAATAATAATAATAATAATAATAATAATAATAAAAATCACTGAGTGTTACCCTGCAATTTCTCTACAATCATAAAATTTCCAGGAACAAATTATAGTTACTTATTACACTGTCCTGAAGTAATGCTAGCCTGGGCTCACCTCACCCCCTGACACCATCCCAGTCTTACCCTGATTAGCCAGGAGGCTGCCAGCTATCAAGGCAAGAGAGGTCAGAGGTTAGTTTCTATATTGAAAGAAAGCATACATGCATACATATACATATATGATTATCAACAATTGCAAGATTGTATTTACAAGCAAGGGCTGTAGAGCCTGGGCATGCACATATAGTACACCAGAAATGGGGTTTTTTTACAATCACTGTGCAGAAAGCCATATTTTAGATTAAAATAGCCAACTATAGGAAAAAAAACCCAGAATTTGTGGAAACATCAAAGGCTTATTAGTTGTCACCGAGTACCAAACAGGTCCTAAAACAAATCAAAAATATGAGAGAGAAATTCTTCAGTTTTCCAGATTCTTAGTTGACTTTTCAGAGAATTTCATTCACCAACAAAAAAAAAAACCAACAAACCACAAAAAAACCTTGTTTCTCATCCACTTCTCACAGGCAGGCAGGCAGATCTTTTTGTTTGCAAGCACAATAATATCAGAATAGAAAGCCAAAACACTTTTCTGGAAAGCTCAGTAAAGGAATTCAATGCTCAGATTTCAATCACCAATTTAAAAAACCTGCACATTACAGAAGACAACTGCTCCTGCCAAACCACAGATCTTCTGTACTTCTGCACCTGAATTCTTGCCACATATCCCATGCTCTGCACTTTGAAAATGTAACAGATATGAGTTCAAATTGAAATTTGTTCAGAGCTAAGAATTATTCATCTTCTAATACACTTTCATGTAGTCACAGTTAAGAATAAGTTCTAGGATACACTATTAAAATTGTTATTCAAATTAAAGTTCTCCTGGAAACTGCTGTGGAACCTTTTTCTCCTCTCGCATCCAATAACATTATAGAGTACTTATTCTTATGCAATAATTAAAACAAACTAATAATTCTGTCAAAGTTTAAAAACAAAACTAGCATAAACTAGTTTTATGAAACCAAGCTGTAAAGTTGTAAAACCAGCTTTAGTGTCTTCCTATATATTTTTTGAGTGTTTCCAGCAAGCTGACTACTCAAACTCTGGTTCAGCCATCTTTGTTTTCTGCAAGTTTCCCTTTCAGATTTCATGTTTCAGTACAAAATACCTAAGAATAGATGCAAAATGTTTACAGAAAGAAGTTATAACCAGCATAAATATCACTCCAGTTCTAAATTTTCAATCAAAAATAAAGAAAAAAATCATAATGGAAAGGCATTATTCTACCCACAGGCAAAGCTATAG
This sequence comes from Hirundo rustica, assembly GCF_015227805.2. Lineage (NCBI taxonomy): Eukaryota > Metazoa > Chordata > Aves > Passeriformes > Hirundinidae > Hirundo > Hirundo rustica. Next base: position 100,191,976 of record NC_053451.1, on the reverse strand, counting down.
ATGAGCAAGCTTCGCTCCCACATTTCATCAAGGGGTTTTTTTTATTTCTGGCACTGCTGAAATGGGACCCCTGGGACACTTCAGCTGCTGAGAGGCAGTTTTATTGTTTTCTAAAAAGACATTCATGTGCATGGATGGACAAGAACAAGCCATGTCAGACTCCGTACACTGAAAAACACTCTAGTTAAAAAATCTGGAAGCAATGTTTTGCCATGTTACACACGACGGCCTTATTTTCACATGGCAAATGGATCCTGCCCTTCTTCAAAAGATACAACAACACACAGAAAATTTTTTTTTTTCTTTCTCTCACTTCCATCAAACTCTCCCCAGCTAAAAAGATCTTTTTGCTTGTGTTTTCAACTACCACTCACCATTATTAATGGCCCAGAACTAACCAAAGGGATGCATCAGCGAATACTGCTGTTCCCACTACTGGGAAAGTCCATCCTCCACCACATTCTGCAGTCTATCAAAAATTCGTATTTCCATCAGCAAGTAGTTTATAAAAGGCAAAAAAATTGCAATTACACATCTCATGTCATACCAAAGTAATTGACCTTCAGCCCCTACATCACTGCTGCTGCAAAGGACCCTACTTCCTTACAATTTTAGACAGCTGCTTTCTCAGGTCTCCCAGTGAGACCTCCAGAGGCTAATTATCTCAACTACATGTTTGTCAATACAGCTTTTAAAACTCTAAAGGATGCATCAGGTTTGGAGAAGGAGAACTGTAATTGTTGGTGGTCATTGCAGAGCACAGCAGAAGCCTGTTGAAGCTTTAATACATTCAGCCTTTATTCTAGGAAAAGTTCATGCTCCTGAATTCGAGAGCTGGAACCCCACTCTGTGAAGTGTGGAAAGCATCCAGCAGTGGTATAAGAATAAAGCTGATGAATTTATTTTTCTTTTTTTCACCAGCACTTTGTTAAATGAACTCTATTACAGTTTGTAAAATTACTGTGCTCAATCTTTATAAAGAAATGTTCTGCATTGTAGATTTGTCATGGTTCAGCACTTTGGCTCAGATCAGAAATTAAATACAAGCACAGTAAACAACTGCACTTTAGCTCTGCCAGACAATTATGAGCTACAGCTCATCAATACAAAAAACAAACAAATAAGCAAGAAAAACACACACACACACAAAAACCCCAAAAATAACAACACTCAAAAAATTCCCGTAACTATTTGGCTCTATAGAAAACTTTTGTTCACAGATTAGGTATTTAAAACTTTAGGGACAAAAATAATTCACAGACCCAACAACAACACACACCTGTGTTTGTGTATATGAATTTAAGTATATAAAAGTAATCCTGAGATACTTATTAATCTCTGAAGAATCTGGGTTTTGCTCCAAGAATCCATGTGAAAGTTAGAATCTTTTTTCTTCATCTGAAGTGGAAATGCACCAGAAGTCAGATAAAACACAACTTACAAACAATACACAAGTAGTTTCAGTCACAAATGCATATTGGCTTCATCTGGTAACGCCACCAGCCTTTGCATAGAAACCGTTCTTTGGATTCATTATTTTCTTTCTCATTTAGCATTTTCTGCATTTCTGCCTCTCTCTGCTTTAATATATTAGGAAGTTCCCTAACTCCTTTTCCTTGAATCTATTATCCTCCTCCTATGCAATTTTATTTCACATGAAGTCCGTGGAAAATCAGAGCACAACAGCTGTCTGTTGTTTCTACATCAAAGTCAACACCATGGCTTTAGTCCATCCCTTGAAGGAGGCAATAAGCACCAAACTCACCTCATATATAGCAGCTGCCCAGATGAAAGAAAACCTTATGACAAGGGTAATTCAGAAATTACCTGGAAATCTGTAACCTTGCACAAACTACCAATAATTTTGCAGACTACCTCTGCAAACCTCAAATATGTGGTTTGAATAGATTTTCAGGAAAAAAGAAAACACCTTGAAGATTTCACAAACTCATCTTTGCAGAGCAGTGATTTCTTTGGTGTAATAGCTACCTATTTAGAACAGAAATGGCTACAAGAGTAAGAAATGCTAGTTTCCACTTCATCAATTTCATATATTGCCTGCTACTGCTTTCTAGTATCCCAGGAAAGGGGTTTCAGTCCAAAACATTGATATATGTACTCTACAGGGCCCAGAAGAATATCAGTAATGATATACACACCAGTATGATGCCTCTTTAATTCAAAATAGATTTATGTACAGCATTTGTTTTCTGAGAACAGCATCCACTCAGCATTAATTTCCCAGTTACCAAGAGGAAGGAAAAAAAACAAAACAAAACAAACAAAAAAAGCCCACCACTGTCATTCTTAGACTATAATTATATGTATTATTTTTTATATATATATAATTTTATATATATATACACACACACACAATTTTTTCCCCTAATTATTAAATTAGGGGCAGGGTAACAATTTCCACATACTACTATCAAACTATGAAACCACTGAAAGAGACTCCACCAGGAAACAGCATACAAAAAACTCTGAAAAAATATAAGAAGTCTGATAACTAGGATACATAAATTCTTTGCTCCTTAGCCTCATATAATACATTTAAAATATAGCTAATCTAGAGTGTATCATATACAAAACACTTTACAAAACCTAAAAGATTGCCAACCCGCAACAACTTAGAGCAGTTTTATTTGAGATAGCACTTTTGCATCAACTGAGTGCTCCCCCACACCACCTCTGCATTGCCTACACCTTTATGAAGTTGGAAATACCATCTCTAAATGGCACCAACTCACTGAAGTCCAGTGAGGTGCTCTAGTGACCCCATAGAGCTGTAAGTATTACAGTTCAGGTCACTGCAGACACAAGGGACTGGAGGAGGTGATACAAGATTATTTCACTGATGCTCCACCACAGCTGGACCCTCTCTGCACCCCACCTTGGTGGAAGTGCCAGCAGCTGCCATGATGTGTATGGATGTCCCCATTGTCCCAGCCAGAAGGGGGTTCTCTGCTTCTGGCCAGCTGCTGACCATTGGCTTTTGAAGCAGAAGGGCTACACACCATTGCTGTCCACCACTGCAATACAGCCAGAAATTACAGTGCTCTTGTGCCGTTCACAGCCCAAGATCACTCGTTCAGCATTCCTAAGGAAATTTAACTGTAATAGGTACTTCAAGAAGCTTTTATTTTTAATTAATGGCAAAAATATGCTAAAAACTCTTGGAAATCTTCTTTCTAAAATGGAAGAGGTGTATTAATTATCATGTGCCAAAGATGATGTTATTATATTAACCCACATGATCATATAATAGAGTCTCAGAACAATAAATCTAGTACTGCTGAATCCACCACTAAACAACATTCCTAAGCATCACATCTACAGGTCTTTGAAATACTTCCAGAGATGGTGACTACAGGAATTTTTGATTATATAGTTTCACTAAAACTGAGAAACCAAACTTCTCTGGCACCATGAACATACACAGATTTTTTTCATGAAATGCTGTTTCTCTTGCAATAAACAATTTTTTCTTTTCCTCTTTTTCTTTTCATTAAGTATTTGATATCAGGTGCTAAAATTATTTCTTTCTATTTAGGGTATATGGTATCTCTTTTTTGTTTCTGAAACAATACAGCCAGTTCCTGAAATTCAGACAGTTTTCTCAGCTGAGAACTAGAGAGTCCTACAGACTCCAGCTAAGATGGTCAACAAGCAGAAATTCATCCAGATCTTCTTTAGAAACGAAAGATTTATTTTTCTACAAAGAGATTTTTAAAAGTATATGCATAAACACACATGAGAAATGCACTGACTTATTTATGACCTTCCAATTAACTTTATGCCTTTTCCTCCAAGCCCAAAACTAATCCTTAATATGGAAGTGACATTTACATTTTCTGCATCTTAAATTTTGTGTAGGTAAAAGGCTATCAAAAAAACTCACTAAAAAACATGACTGCTGTCTTGGGTTGCAATGCAAGATATAACCAAAAGTATGTATCCTATTGCCATCTGTTGGAACCAGCTGGGGAAGTGTTTTTCTTTATCTCTTCTATAACCCACTCCTTGTGACTGGGATGGGGGAGGGCAGCTGTTAATGGGCCAGCTGTCAAAACCAGGTGGAGCAATGTTCTTTATCTTTTCCACGACCCATCCTCCCTCCGGAGGATATCTTCTGTTAATGGGCCATCAAGTCTCACAGTATGACTGGTAAAATTACATCATTCCATTGTGAGATGCTCCACCCAGTGGGAGGAGCCAAGCATTCTTACCTGAACAAAAGCTGAGCTTCAGAACACCAGAAGGGCCTGTTTTCCACTGGATTCCCAGAGGAAGGCTGGACCCATCTCAGCACCACTGGACCTTCAGAAGGAAACTACAGCCTTCTACAGGATCATCTCTGTTCCAACAAAACCACATCTGTCACTCCAGGAGGAATTAACTGGACTGCTACCAACACCCTGACCAACAAAGTGTAAGGTTGTATTCTGACTCTGTCAGTGTTTTCTTTTTTGTTCACTTTTTTGTACTACTATAGTTTTATTTTTACTATTCCTAGTAAAGAACTGTTATTCCTATTTACATATCTTTGCCTGAAACCTCCTTAACGTCAAAATTACAATAATTCAGAGGGAGGGGGTTTACATTCTCCATTCCAAGGGAGGCTCTGGCTTCCCATGACAGACACCTGTCTTTCCAAACCAAGACAACTGCAAAAGAATTTTCAATGACTAAGAAAAATTTGACACCACCACCTGGTCTGCAGCAAGGATTTTATTGTCCTGTTGCTACTTTCGGCAATGCCTATAGCCTCATCATCCCTTTTCATATCCATAAAGCATTAACTTCAATGAACTGTTTTCATTGGAAAATGACTATTCAGTTTCTTAGAAACTCTATGCAAAATATACTGAGTCATAATTACCATTTAATTTCACTCGCAGCATTTTACCCAACAGCTGCAGCATCCCCTTCAATGAAATCTGCCCAATGTTTATTGCGTATACTCAACCAACTTCAAAATCCAGTAGTTTACTAGAACTGCATCCCTTCAAGGGCTTTATACTTTCTTCACAGATTACTAGCAATACTTTAAATCCAAAGAATTTACAATCCAAAACTGTTCTTCAGGATCTGAAAGGAAACACCAAAGTTCTCGCACTGAAGTAGCTGTCTTCAGACATTAAGCTACCTCTCTTTCCCCCAAAAATCCTGGAGAGTGACTGCATCTATAAAAATAGCTGTGCAAAAAGGTAGCTCATTTCAATTTCCAAGCTGATCAGTCACCAGGAGGGGTTGAGCTCGGTCCTTTCTAGAGCATGAGCACAACTTTAAGGCTTTTCCCTTTCTGTAGCTCTCAGGTGGGTGTGAAAATGGCCAAAACTTTCCTGAATTACTACAGCTTGAACTTAAAAAGTAGCTTCAAATACAAAATCTATTAATAATTTCAACTTTTAATAGCTCCCTTCTCAAACTAAATTTTAACTAGGAAAAAAGTGCACATTGGGAATATTCTGTAAGTTACAATTTCCTTTTATTTTCCCGATATATTTGTATTTTTCCTGAACTAGAGCTTCTGAAAACTGAGTGTCTAGGTATCCTCAATACCCCAGTAAAAGATTTTTTTCCCCATCTGCAAAATGAGTAAGCAACCAATTAAATTTAGCAGAAGAGTACTTTTTACCTCAGAGTTTGCCTTTGCGTCATTCAGTGGACATCCCTCAGAAGCAAACATGATACTTGTATTTACAATGTACACATAACAAACATTAACACTTCCAGAGAAAGAACAATACTACAAAATGGAGGATTTCATGGGCATCAGCAGGGAAGTTACACTTTCCCAAAAAATGTTACCTCTGATTTTCTTTCAGTTTCTTCTAATGTAACAGTTTACATCTTCTCTGGGACAGACATATCCTCCAATAAACGGCTAATTCTTCTACTGCTATCCTGAAACAGCACTGGGATAACTACACAGACACTTTGACATTTCTCTACCATTGAGTTAAAGGCTGCACTCACTCACAGGTGTGATGTAGATTATAACACACCCAGAGAGACTATGTTCTCAGAGAAATATAAATACTATAAATATTGATTGAGAACTAGATCTCCTAGAAACAAATGTTTAAAATGTTTAGAAATGAAAGATGGCCATGCAGAGCTGCCAAATGATTGGTTAGTTTTGTAGAACTAGAACACTCTGAGCTAATCAGCAGAATCAACTATATAGTGGTATTGAAAGCATCCTGTTTACACACAAAGAAATGGACTGTCATCACCTTCATCTTTCTTACAGGCAGTCAGAAAAAAGGACTATCTCTAACTTACTGCTCAGAGCAGTTCCAGACTCACCATTGCTGGAGGTGCTCAAGGCCAGGCTGGATGGAGCTCTGAGTAACCTCCTCTAGTGGAAGTTTTCTCTGCCCAAGGCAGGGGGGTTGGAAATAGATGATCTTTTAGACCTCTTCCAACCCAAACCATTTTATGATTCTATAGAACTTGATGTTAAGACTTAACGGCAAAATATTGCTCTAAGGTTAATTAAAATTTTAAATTCCATTCACTATTTGGATTCTGGACAAGACGCTAAGGCAGTTCTGAAAGCAAAAATGAAACATTTGCCCATGCAAAGCCAAGAACAACAATTTTAGAAAAGGAGCAGGGCTTCAGTGGTGATGTGACAATGTATCACTTAGAAGTAAACAAAAACATTAATCATCAGATTTCAGAAAAGCAAGAAACAATGTTCTGGTACTGAAAGTTAATTAACATTTAAGATAACATAGGGATTTGACTCCCAGTTTTCAGAAAAGTAGTTCAAAATGAATTGCTTTAAAAATAAAATATTTCTTTAAAAAATCCCAACATGCAACACCCAAACACTGACATGACAGGATAAAATTCAGTGCAACCAAAATCTGCCATATGTATGGGATAGAAAGTTGTTGTGGGTTGACCCTGGCTGGGTGTCAGACACCCCTCAAAGCTGCTCTATCACTCCTCTCCACAGCTGGACAGGGAAGAGAAAACATAACAAAGGGTTCATGAGTTGAGATAAGGACAGAGAGACATCACTCACCAAATACCATCACAGGCAAAACAGACTCAAATTGGAAATAATTGAATTTCTTACTAACAAAATCAGAGCAGGATAATGAGAAGTTAAATAAATCTTAGAAAAACCCACCTTTCCACCACCCTTCCCTCCTTCCCAGCGCTACCTTTTCCCCCCACAGTGGTGCAGGGAGAAATGGAATGGGGGTTATAGTCAGTTCATCACAAGTTGTTCCTGATGCTGCTCAGGGAAAAGAGTTCTTACCCTTCTCCAGCATGAGGTTCCTCCCACAGGAGACAGTTCTCCATGAACTGCTCCAACATGAGTAACGCTCCCATACCATGCAGTCCTTCAGACACAACCTGCTCCAGCATGGACCCCCCATGGACTCAAAAGTCCTACCAGGAAACTGGCTCCAGTGTGAGATCCTCTCTCCATGGGTCTCCTATGGGGTCCCTCTCAGGCATCCACCTGCTCTAGCATGGATCTCCTCCACAGGCTGCAGGTGGATCTCTGCATCCCCATGATGCTCCATGGGCTGCAGGGGCACAGTTGCTTCACTATGATCTTCACCATGGGCTGCAAGGGAATTTCAGCTTCGGTGCCTGGAGAAGCTCCTGCCCCTCCTTCACTGGCCATAGCTGCTCCTCTTCACAGCTCCCCTGCTACCAAGACCCAGCCACTCAAACTGAATACAGCTGTCCCACCCAGGAAGGATTAGCATGTCTTTTAGTGTTTTAGCCAGTATTGAAAGTGGTGCAAGTCTCAACATGCATCACTTTTTTCCCCTCTCAAACACTAGCACATGACAGAGCTGTCATGTCACACTGTACCAAGCAACTATAGTCAGAGCATCTGAAAACCATGGGGGCAACAAAGGAATGCCATGGACCACAATAATTCTCTAAGCCTCATGTCATGCCTATTTCCATGGTAGACCCTTTCACTCAAAACTAATCACATCCAGGGTTTCCAAAATTAGCTGCTGTAAAAGAGATGGCAGTGGTCAATATTCAAACAAATCCTTGTGGAACTGAGTAAGGCATGTTCTGCTCACGTAACACTTTCATTCAAACATACAATCAAACCATGTCATCTGGAAACCTCTTAACAGATACATGGGAAACCCACAGGAAGCATTTACCAAGCTCTGAAGCACACCTTACAGTCTTAGGATTCCAGATTTACTCTGATTTCAAGTGTCACTGCAGAGCTTAATGCAAGATTATTTTCCCTAGTGCAACAAACAAACAAACACCACAAACAAAAAAACAAACCCCCCCAAAAAACAGACAAACCAAAAGAAATACATTCCAGTACTAAAATGATATAGAGTCTTCATAAACTTATTGACCAATGCTTTGTTTACTCCCAGTAATGAGAGCAGGGCCACGTGGCTTCTGTCAATCACCTGAGACTGCTAATGCACTCAAATTGTCCAAGGAAGCACCTACAGAACACGTCACCACTTGCAGCTTCTCTACACGAAATCATCCAAACAGAGTCAGTCAACCCCAAGATCATCTGCATAGGAATTCATGCTATTCCTTTAGGAACCTTCAGTCCAGAATGTCCATGGAATAATGTCTAAGCAATCTGAAGGCAGTGCCACTAACACAAACAATAAATACACCTATTTTGCATAGATAACTCAACACCAGCTCTAGACACATATAGCATATATTTGTATACATAAATGATGCATACACACACATATTTTTAAAGTAAAACACGCTATTTTGAGTCTTTTCCCAGTGCAACTCTTCTGACAAAATATTGCAGACTACTTTCATTGCATAAGCAAGACCCCACAACCAGGGAGACAAACTTTCACTGCAGCAGTCAATTTACAAGACTTTTTATCCTATCTCTGAGAAAGACAGAGGAAAAGTAAATAAATTAAAAAATAAAAATAATACATCACCATACAAGTCCTGGAAAGAGTTCCTTCAAAATCAAAAAAATTAAAAACAGAGAGCATGTGCACAAAGAGAAACAGAAGCAAATAACACCTCAAATGCATTTGTAACACAAAACTTCACCTAATGTTTCAGATAACAGGAAAGAAGAGCCCTGCTGAAATAGTGAAGGAATTTATTTCTGACATTTGGCTGTATAGAGAGGTGGTGATTTTGTGTGTGTGTGTGTGTCTATTGCAAGGTCGGAGAGTTAAACCAGTGTAAAATTAGAATACTTTGAAAATTCCTTGCTTCTTCTAAATCTCTTCACTGTGAGAACAATGCAAGACCAAACCTAGTGTGCACATACAGCCTTACCTTTTGTTTCTAAAAATAACAGGTGATGCTTTTAAATATGCCTAAGGATTGAAAGATGACCCTGTGCTTCACCCAAAAGAGTGGCGGTGACTCTCCTCCATGCAGCCTCTCGCTGCATTAAGGAGAAAATTATCAAGTTCAGTGAGCTCTGTTATTTTTGAAACCGCAAACAAAAATAATGAAAACAAAACATTCACATTGAAATCTAATTATTCTTAATAAATGTTCTGGTTTGTAAATGCTGGATCTAGGGAAGTTTCTCATTTGCCCTAAGCAAAGTTAAAGCCATAGCGCTGTCAGAGAAAGGAAAATGATACAAAGAAGGCACATTCTACCCCTTTTATTTTCTAGAAAAATACAATCTAACCATCTTAGATATAAAAAGACTTACTAAGTCACCTATAAAGATCTAAACTTCATTGTAAAAACTGCATTAGTTTAATAGAATTCTAACCTGTGCTACGCAGCCATCCAAAATCTTCCCAATGATCTTTTCAATACCACCTTCAATAAACACGGTCAGCAAATAAATATCCAATAAACAGCAGTTTAAACAGCAGTCAGCTTAACCTTTCCCCTGTCTTTAAAAAATGCCAGACTCTTCAGTGTTTGTTCAGGACTCTTCTTTTACCAGTGTCCAATCTGAATGAGCCCGTGCAAATGCACTGTTCATCCCCTCCTGAGAGGAGGACGCATTTATGTGAAACATGAGGAGAATGCCTAATGCTGAGACATTCTCTCTGCATCCTCAATGAGATTTTATTACAGGGCTCTCTTTCTTCTATCCTGGCGTGTGTCAGCATGCCTGCAAACATTCTACTTCTTTTATGGCCAGACACTATCTGTACACAATCTGTATTTATGTTTGGTATACACACACACCCCCTCTATCACACGTGCTTTATGACCCCACGGGAGCTACTCAAAAAATTATCAAACCTATCCAAGTGATAATAGGAAGCAATGACATAAAATATATATTCTGCTAATAATCCATACAGCTATCTTTCTGGCTATTAGGAACCAGAATTAAACTCTTTTGGCTTCCAAAAACATTAAGGGCTTGAATTTTCAAATGTGCCTAAAGGTAAGTCTGCTTTATAAACTTAGCTTTGTGGTCCTCAGAGAAAAACCTGACAGTTCAGTTAAAGTACAAACAAGTTTTTCATTAAAAATAGTTATTTTTTCTGTTGTATCAGAGATCCATATGGCAAAAGTATATAATGTCTCAACTTGTCAACAAAATATGAGTTAAAATCTGTATTAAAAAAATCCAAACAAATAAGGAAAAAAATACAAACAAAAGTCTACCAGACCACAACAAACTTCCTAGACCCTGAACTCTTTAAAGAACATTACTAGTGTAACTGCAATTTTTGGTTAAAGAAATAAGACTTATGAGAATAATGGCTTTTACCAAGATCTATGAATATCTTGGGCTATGACAACTAGATTTAACCAGCTTTGATAAATAATAGATGAGCCTGGCAAACATGCTGTTTTTCTAGTCCTCCACCTACATCGTTCTACAGTTCCTGATGATACATTATTTATATTTCAGGAGCATTCTCCATCAGGTAATCTCCTTCTACACCAGTAGAAAAGAAGTCTCTGTTGTAAAGACATTCATTCCAAGACATCAAGGAAGCAAAAAGTTATATTTTTAAAAATCTGGTTTTCTAGTCAAAATAAAAATGCATGTTACAAGTAATGGAACAGAGAAGCTGCCATTCAAGTGAAAATTTCCTTGAAATACTAAGTTCGAGAAAAGTGCTATCCATGGCAATACCTTTCACCACTGTCTTTGATAAAATAATACAAGCTCAACAAAATAAAATGAAGTCTTAAAAATGTAACTCATCTTGATGGGTCCTGTATCTTCCTTACTTTTCCCATTTCTTTGTTTTTCTTTATTCTTTGCACTATATATTCAATATGCACTCCTATTAACACTGTATGTCTCATTCTGTCACTATGACTTTGCTAAAATACCGTCTCTTTTATACCACTCATGCTGCAGGATTGATCCCCAGAATTTTCTGGAGTGTCTGTTTGGTTAGGGGTGGGGGGAAAGGGGATTTACACCACTTATCCCACTCACCACCCTGCAGCAACCACCCCTATCGCTCAGCCCAGCAAAGTTTCAGAAAGGTCTTGCCCTGCTGGAAATCAGATTTTCTTAATAGCTGCAATACAACAGGACATGTGGTGAGTTATCATGAAAGTCATCAGGGGCTTTATGGGCTCATATGCCCAACTGACAGTGTGATAAAATTATTCTGTTTAAATTCTTGATCAACCTTAAAGTTTACCAAGCAAGACTGTTGGTAATTTCAAGAGTAGAAAGACACATAGCTCCAACCAAATTTGTTTTAGAAAGCATTCAGCAGTGGAGTAAGATGAAAAAAAGGAAATATTATGGAAATTTTTTTAGAGTCTTCCTATTCTATCTCCTATTGTTGAAGCCATACCATTATCTACTTATCATTTTAGTGGTTAAAAGAAGATGACATCATGGAAAAATAGCAATCTATCTTTTTTGTAATAAAGAAAAGGAGCTTCATATCCTTCTGGTTAATGCTCGATGCAATGTACAGAGGAAGACAAAGACATTGGAACTGCATTATAAAATTTATAAAAAATTATAGAAAAATTATAAAATTGAGGACACAATTTTGAAATCTTAAATTATGGTGAATTAATGCTCTCCAGATAATTATATTAATTGTAAGTTACAGACATAAATATTACATTTCCAAATTGAGAGACAGAGTAATAACCTATCAGCTATTCTTGCATGAAGCAAGATTTAATTTTTCTACCTTCTGGCTTCATCCTTAGTTTTTAAGCAACACATGCTGATGTTGGCAAAGGCTGATATTAGGTTAATTAGTTATACCTAAGATAGTCACAGGCATAATTGTTTGCTGAACCAGTCCCGCACTTCCTCTGGTATCTTTTTTCCTCCCCTGTATTACTGATTGCAGTTGCAGACTTGCAATGAAGAATGAAAGTATTTTCCTTCTGTATAGGCAGAGTTGCTGATTCCATGTGCACTGTACCTTCATACACAAGGAAATGCTCATTTGGTGGGGAAACAGAGCATTGAAGGCTTTCTAGGCAGCACAGAAATTCCAATTTTTGCTCATTCAACATTTAATCACTCATTAGTGATTTCCAGTATCAGCAAGTTCTACTTTTTTTCCTATTCAAAACAGAGTGTTACAAGGTAATTAGCACTTCAAATATGGAGTAAGTTGTAGGGCTTTTGTTATGGAGGTTGGGTGAAAGCTTAAGGCATCCATTTATCAAACATTCTGTCCCTCCAAATCAATATTCTCTTCTTCCCTATCTGAAATAAAAGGCAGGCAGACTGAAGAACTTACATTCCACCTGATGGCAATTAGATATGTTGAAACCTACTGGCTGCAATAGATCTTAATTAACATTATAGATATAACACATGTAAAAGGGAAAAAAAATCTAAGAGCTGAAAGAATGTCAACTCCCTTGTAGTTCAATATTTGATTTGTTCATTTTTATTCTCACCTAAGAATTGACCCTCTTTCTAACATGTCCCTCACTGAATAATTCCAGGAGAAGTAATATGTGTTTTGCATTCAGATCAATACTTTTCTATTTTGCCTACTGAGGAAACTCATCATTTCAACTGCTTTACCTTTAGTCACAACCAACACGGATGTGCAATAGGAAGGCAATGTTCAGAGGCAGGGAACTGGAAGCACCATCCATGTGCACAATCCAGGAGTTGTTCTCTTATGCCAAGCTCCATTTACCCCATTTCAACTGAGTTAAATACTAAAGTGCTATTTTCTGCTATTAGCTCTCATTTATAAGTAAAGCAGGGACTAAACCACATCAGGACTCTCAACCTCTATCAGACCAGCTGTGCTGGTTCTTTGCAGAAGGCCCCAGCCACATCCTAGTTTCATTTCAGGTCACATACCAAACTATGCACCAACAAGTAAGTGAATATATTTAGTGTTCTTATTCGTACCTATCAATTATTCCACCCAACACAGCAGTTTCTGCATGTTTGTCTGCAGAAACTCAAAAGATCATGCTGACTGCCGAGGCACAATCCAGTTACCAAGAAAACAAACTCAAAGAATAAGTGTACTGATGATTGATAAGAAAGCTTGACAATATATATAGCTAGCAGGGGGAAGGGAGGAAAATTCAGTTTTCATGCTGAAGAGTAATACCCCAAAATACCAATTTTACACAAAGATTTGTAATTAGAAGATCACCAAATCACTGCTTAACTGAGTGAATGCTCTGCCACACGTAAACAGTTCTTTAAAGAGGTGATCTTGAAAAACAATTTATACAAAGTATAAAGGAGGAGAGAAAACTAAATCCACAACTTTGTTAATCTAAATTGATCTAGTAAATTCTAATACAGCCAACAGAAATTCTCTGTCTGGGGGTATGCGGCTTTTTAGCTCTGATTTAGGATGAGGCAATTGCTTGAAAACATGGATAGGAGACTGGGTGGCAGCACAAATCAATGTAAAATGAAGAATTGCAAAGGGAAGTTTGTGAGTTTAAGTACCAGAAATTCAAAAAGCTAACTCAGTCACTAGAATAGCACTGGATTTCAATAGGGCCATCTTACTCTGAAACACCAGATTTTAACATCCACACATTTTTTCTTATCAATAAATAGAACTATTCAGAAAGTCACTCTACCACTGTCCATCTATCCAAATCACACAAGTCTTTGGAAGCATTGCCATTCCACAAGACAATAACTCTATTACTTCACTTTACCCAAAGTAAGAGTCCAATAGAGATGAGAAGCTGGGTGTTAAGCAGTTATAAATCAACCGAAAAGCAAGAGATATGACAGCCTTGTTTCCTACAGTCCTGATTCATAAAGCTGCCAACAGTGGAGCTTTGTGGAGCTTTATAACTCACATACACCAGGATTTTCCACTTTTACACTGAGTATCCTGAAACTTGACTCTTCTTTTGGCCACTTGTTGGGGGGGGAAAGGGTTGTGTTCTGAGTGGATTTTCCTTTTTTGTGTGTGTGTTTTGGGGGTTTTTTGTTTGTTTGTTTGTTTTCTGTTTGGTTTTGGTTTTGGTTTGTTTGTTGTTTTGGGGGAGTGTTGTTGGTTGGTTGGTTGGTTTGGGTTTTTTTAATTGCATACATGATTTACATAGCAAAATGAAATCTTTTTTATTTCTAACTCAAGTTTTTCTGGTCTCCCATCTCTTCAGAAAAAAAAAAAGCCTAACATTTTCAGATTTTAAAGTCTGAGAAAACAAAATAATAGCTAAAATTTCATAAACAAAAGTGTAGTGGTGTGAGAGTGGTTTTATTAAGTTATTAAGTTATTTTTGTAAGATTTTAAAGTTATTTTTGTAATGGTTTAGTCCACTGTATATCCCTGTGTTCTGTATTAATTTTCCACTTATGAGTTAGGTATTTAAGCGGACGTTTTCTGTCAGTCATTCCTTCCCTGCACCTGTCCCTGTCAGTTCTCCCCCTCTCCTCGTGGTCACCCTGTCTGTCACTTCAAGACCTTTCCCTGGATTCTGGAAAGATCCAGGAGAGGTGTCGAGTGGTAGGCTGGTGCCTGGGGAATCCCCTCCTACCCTCCTGTGATTTGTCAATGGTTCAGAAGTTGACACCCCTGTTACCACCCCGGTGTTCCCTGGTTGGCTGACCCCTTGTCAGCCCTCCCCCGTTTATAAGTGGCTGTCAAGCTTTGATCTCTGCTCTCTCTGGGCAGCAGTGGCCTGAGGCGGAGCTCCTTGCCGGACTCCCCTTAATAAACTACCTTCTACCCTGCCTAAAGAGAGACGACTCTTCTTCCGTCGCCGCAGTCGCATACTCCATCAGGTCCACTCGCTGGTTTGGGGAACCAAGAGCCCACCGGGAGGAGGTTACTCGCCCTGCCTGTAACCCCAACCGATCCTCGTAGTAGCAGTGCAGAACTGAGCTAGCCTGCACGCCTGGAGGCGTGAGAGGACACTGCTATACAAAAGTTTTGGAGAAGTCCCACTAAGGAAGAGTGTTGGGGGTGTGAAAACACCAAAAGGGCTTTATGCACAGATATTTTTTTAATATCCATCTCATGTTAGAGATTCATTACCACCCTAGACCACTAGTTTACCTGCACATTAGTAGTAATGTAGAATGGGAGAGAGGATTTCTAAGTCCATCATCCTTAACTTGCCAGACCACTGTCTTCCACCTATCTTTGAAAACGAAGGGGCAGTAAGACACAACTGAGCCTATGGTTTACATAAAGTAAATCCATCTGCCAGTATACTTACTAAAAATCTAATCAATGGTGGGGTTTGCATGTTTGCACAGCTGTTATAGACAGACAACTCTTATCACTGCTATTTTATCTGTATTTTTTAATAAAGTGTGTGACTGTTAAATCATTGCCTTCTTAGTCCTCTTTAAATCTGTTTCTCTGATTTTCACTTATTTGCATCACATCTCTTCACCTTTAATTTCCTTTGTTATTTAACAACTTTCTCCACCACTTCCACTGACTTTCCAACCTCTCCTTTTGCTATATGATTTCTTCTTTTCCATTTTACTTTGTAGTTTTCTTATAGTTCACTCTTTGGCAACTTGACTTTTTTCTTGTTCTCTACTGTTTTTAAGAATCAGACTCATAGACTATCTCGATTTGAAAGGCACTCATAATGATTGAGTCCAACTCCCCTGTTACTTGCAGGATTATTTAAAACTTTGGACAACGCTCTAAGGCACACGGTGTGATTCTTGCGGTGTCCTGTGCAGGGCTAAGAGTTGGACTTGATGATCCTGATGGGTCCCTTCCAACTCAGCATATTCTGTGATTTGTTTAATTCTGGGCTCACGGTGAATGTTTTGATCACCGAGATATTAAAAGGTGAAACACAGTAGCATAAAATTTTTTCTTGTGGAAAATTAAATTTCCTCGTATTAAGGAAGAACCTAAGGATTTGTACCATGACTGCCATGGCACTGTGCACTATCTCAATATGCACAACACACCAACTTCCTATTAGCAAGCCTTCTTCCTATAACTGACATGCAAGTATCTCCTCTTGTGAATCAACCCACTCCAGCCCCATCCCAGCAGGGTTACAGTGCAGCAGCTCCCCAAGAGGAGCTCAATGGATGGTTACCATTCACTTTGAGGTACAGAAGGCTGGTCTCCATCACCTTTAGCAGGGTATTAATGACGTTCTCCTTGGACCCAAAAATGTAGGACTGATGTGAACATTACTGGCTTTTTTGAGAGCCCATTTCATTGATTAACTGTACTCACAGCTGGGAAGCTCTTTTCAATATTCAGCTTAATTATGTCTTTGCTGACGCCTAAAGACCATTACTTCTTCAAATGCTTATCATGGTCAGCCATCTAAATGTGTTTATTTTGCAGAACATGAATAAGCGATGCATCTAATCACAATGCAAGTGTTGCGCAGCTTCACAACATTTTTGCTGGCTGGCATAATGAGGAAGCTCAAAATAGGCACTTGTCTGTTGGCACTGTCACCCTGTTATAGAATTTCCATTCATTTAATAGCTCCAGGCTGGCAGCTAAAGCAATCATGAATGGCCAGAAACCATCCGTCCACCAAAGCCACAGACCTTCATGCAAGCTTAGACAATTCAAAATACACTCCAGCTCTCCTGCTAAAAAGATTTGGGTTTTAAAGACTAAGATTTGTACAGAAACTGAACCTCTGAAAACTAAAATCAGAAAAAATGGAGACTCCTACAGGTGGTCTGACCTTAGCAACAGGCCAATGAGAAAGGTGCTGATGGCAGACCAGCACACAGTTACTTTCCACACAGCATGTAAAACCATCCCTGTTGCTAAGGAAAGAGTTTTGCCCTCATAGTTGCAAGTGCCACAACAAAGCATGAACTCCTTTTCTTTTCTGATGCCAAAATGCTATTAATTTAAATTAGCAAAACTATCTTTTCCCCTGAGAGGAAAAGAAGATTACTTTCTCAGATGGGGTATATTCTGAAATACTCCATGGTTCATACTAATCAAACAGTGGGGTCCCTGTTAGGTTTGCTCCCTTCTAAGCACAAAACCTAGTGAAGTTATTTCCCCCACACCTCCCTGAGAAGACAGCATACTCTCTGTTTCAGCTGAGAGGAGCTTCCTCCTCTTAGGATGAAATCCCCCAATAGCCATCCTTTCATTTTCTACTTATCATTCAACAACCTGGGAAAAGTGTGTACTCTGCAAGTGGCTGAAGGAAAATCAACTTCTTTTCTTGCCTCCTGGTGAGTCACAGCACTGCTGGACATGTAAAAAAAAAAAAAAAATCTTTTATTTAATCTATATTTTCTCCACATTTTTCTCGAGGCTATGGATCCTTTGGAAGTCTCTGAGCAATACCAGTTCTCCTGCCCCTACTGCTACAGTATTGCACAGTAACACATAATTTGCCTAGTCTTCCTTAAAATAAGTGAAACTGCCAACTCACAGAAAATCAACACAGCCTTTGGTACCTACAGTGAACTCAGGCAAAACAAAGTTGGAGCTGAAAGCGCTACTGAAATGTATGGACTACAGGGGGAATATATCAAAATATAGGGAACAGAAGATAAATACAAACATTTACATTACTGTGAGGGCATGTAATTAAAAATGCAATTAAGCAGGAAGTCAAGAAGAGAATAATTCAGAAGAATATATTTGAGTTAAAAATGCAATTAATTTATACAGGAAATAAGAATTAAAAAGTAATTATTATGTTTTGCAAAGGCAGAATAAATGTAACAGAGTCATACTGTTCAGTGCCTTGTGGCTTGAGGTTATTTGTTGTTTTGGTTTCTGTTTTGTTTTGTTTTTTTTTTTTAAAGTTTAACTAGTGGATCCTCAAACACCCCTGCCACCCCATGTTCTCCCAAATCAATCAACAACAGTAATTTAAAAAAGTTCCAGTTCAGCATCCCAATATGCCTTAGGGTAACACCGCATCTAACGTCATGGAAATAGCAGGAAGAAAGCCAGCTATCAAATAATTGACTACTGCTCAAAGCACTTATGCTTAGGACCTAGGTCTTGGTTTCCTACAGGACAGAGACTTTCAGTAAAAGCCATTGTGCCATAAACATAATCACACGAATTGATTTTAAAGACTGGTTAAAAGCTATTGCCTGTGACACACCAGCTAAGGCAAATGATCTGTGTTCAGGGACTAAACAAACTGAATTTGCACTTGAAATATTTGACCTCCATCCCACAAGTGCTCCCAGCAGAGCTCCAGCAATGAATACTGAAGGCCTATTTCTCCAGCCTCTATTCAAGACTGCACATCAGCTCCTGCACCTGTCTCCCTCTTTTACAATCAGAATGGGAAAAAGATCTCCCCAGTCCTCTTTAACAGCCCACCAGGTGTTCGCTAAGAGGACAGGAGAAAAAGACACAACATCTTTTCCAACAGAAGCACATTTGGTAGCCTTCAAGAAGCAGATGGGGTAGTAGTCAATAGCAGTGCTATTTAAAATAGCATGCAGATGTCAGAAGATGACAAAAAGAAAAATATTCTAAAAAAAAAAAAGCTTTAAACGTCAAGTGCCTTCATGCAAACCAGATCATACAGGGCATGGGGCAAACTGCCAGCAGCTGCACATGAGCCTAAAATGCAGCAGCAGCAGCTGCTCATGAAGAGGAGCAGCAGTGATGTTCGTCAACTCCATCTATGCCTCAGGATTACCCCTTCAGATCCCTCAACTTCCAGTGTAAGTGTAAGTGTCTCATCCCAACACAGTCCCACCTCCAGGGACCCTGGATTTCCTTTTTACTGCAGCAGCCTAAACCAGAACATGCCATACATTTGGTTTGGTTTTAAATTGTCTCAAAAGATACTAAACATGTAGACCATCTTCTAAAGAAAGCAGCTTCAGCACCAACAGTTCAATAAAAAACAGCTGGACCTACAAGCACTTATGAATCTTGGAAATAATTTTCTTACATGTTACTTTACACTAGATGCCCACAGTAAGCCAAATTTCTTCAAGTAATGTCTTTGGAGATCCCTCTTCCTCCAAAAGCCCTAATAATCTTTCAAAAGAGAATAATGACCTGGATCTGACCAGATACAGTATAAAGTATTTCTGCACTTCACCACTTTTCTAATTCACTTTGATGTCTGAGCCACTGTGGATTCACTTTCATGATCATTTACACAATTAGGTTTACAGAGAACACACATGCTAACCTTCTGCAGAAACTGAATTTAAAAAATTAATTACCAATATGTTTTCCCACCAAAACCTTTAATATAAAATAGTTCTCAGCTGAATCAAGGAAGTTAACAGATAATGTACTTGTCCAAAATATGGCAAAGGAGTTATCATGTTGGGTAGCAAAGTTGAAGCAGTAAGGCCCAAAATTCAGAGTAATTATAAAGACCAGAACATTTGGAGAGGGCTGGTGCTTAGTCAGTCACATTGTGAACAGAGAAAGAAAAAATTTGTTAAATAAATTATTCCCTAGCATTTAACAGCTTGGCACTGGATACAATATTTGTCTTCTGGCAAAAGAACAGTGCTATGAATCCATCCACTTGTAACTGCACTGCTGAAAAAGTTAATGTCATTTATTGACAGGTTAATTTATAATATCACCTTAATTAAAATAAGATTATCTCATCACTTTCTCCCTTAAATGAAACTGCAGCTGATTGGGAACACTGTACCTACAGGCTAATGAATGATTTCAAGCAGTTCAGTGTCTAAATAATACCAGCATCTGCTTCAGAGATTTTTTTCCCTGTCAAAGCATTAGCCTTATATTAATTAGACTTTTACTTAGTAGTAACAGAAAGTTTCAATCTTGATGTTATCATTCAAGTAAAAATACAGATAATAAAATGGTTAGGACCTGGAACTCATATAACCAGATGTCCTAGGGTAACTTTATGATGCTTGTATCCCCAATCGTCTGTTCTGTTTGTGCTGTATATTGAGTCCTGTGCCTTTAAGACTGGTTCTAAGAGCAAGGAGAAGCGCGGAGTTTGTTTTGAGAAAACTGCCTGACTCCTCCACATTCTGCTGCGGACGGGGTGTTCGGCGGAGGCTTGGAGAGACTGCAGGACAGAGATTTTTTTTTTGCTTTTAGTTAGTTTCAGCTAGCTAGGGCAGAGAAGTTCCCTAGACTGTTTTTTTTTTTCCTTTTTCTTGGAACTGTTTAAACCTGCTCTAGACTGAAAACCCAGGGGAGCACTGGGGGCTGCACCTGCAGCCCACCGGGGCCTGGACCTCGGCATTTTCCAGCAGCGCCGGAGGGACTGTGACTGAGGAGAGTCTGAGAGAGAGCCGAGCTACACCCACGGCAAGGACTTTCTCAATTTGCCATCTCACTTCAGAAAGAGAAGTTTTATTGTTTCATATTATTCATTCTTTATACTTGTATGCACTTCATTTGTTTAGTAAAATAGTTTTTTCCACTTTTCTCCAAAGAGGTTTTTCTTTACCGGACCGGTTGGAGGGAGGGGCCACTTGGGCTTGCTTCCTTAGAGGGATCCTCTACAAGGGTTTTCTCACAAATTTGTCCCAAACCAGGACACCAGAGCAAACTTCGTATCACTGCCCAGTGTCCAAAACAAAGTATGAAACCTTTCCTAGCCTGATTTCAAGAGTTATCCCAACAGAATACTAGCTGGAAAAATGGAGAAGAGTCCCTTATGCCCAAGACGCTGGAAGAGTAACCCATCTACATCTATCTGGAGCATCCTGTCTGAAGCCAGCTTCATGTTGGACTAAACTTGTTCAGACAAAAAAGCGACTTCTTGGTGCCTTCTTCAAAGTAGCAGCTTTTAATCTGATCTTTGCTTTGAAAAAAGCAATTGAATAATTCATTGATTTTCAAGATTTCGTGCAGCTGGAGGATTTGGGACAGGGCAACTTGGGGAGGGTGGAGGAAGTATCCTTTTACTCATTACAATCTCAGAACATGTGAGATGAGTGGAGAAACATTTACCTCCTGCTTATTTACACTGGAGTAATCAAGCATGATTTCTGAAATAAATCTGTTGTTGGGGTTTTTTTTCCCTAGAAAATGTACATCACTAACTCTACTAGCGCTACAATAGCATAACTATACAATTAATATTAAAAAAAAAAAAAAAAAAAAAAAAAAAAAAAAAAAAAAAAAAAAAAAAAAAAAAAGAATTATAAAGTCCAGAGCTGATGTGGTGTTTTAACACCGTGAACATGGGTGACTTAAGAGTATCTTATCCACATACTGTATGCAAGCTCTGATATTCCTTAGGAAAGGGATAGTGCCTAAGGCATTCTTACAATGACCCCAGACAAGAGATGTTTATTTGGTGTTCCAAATGGTCACTTGAGAATGCAACAAATACTCATTTCTGAGAGTGACTGATTCATTAGTTGGGTTAAGCTATGTATTTGCCAATATTTTGTCCATTGGTCCTGAGCTCAATATGCACAGAATAAATTAATAAAGAAAATAGGAAAACAAAAAGAAACAAACAAACAAAAAAAGACAAAAAGTCTACCTTTGCTTCATAAATGTGTGATACTATCCTATATCTTTTCCCTTAATTTTGAGTGGCATTACCAGCACAAATTTGAATCCAAATACTAGAAAGCTTCACAAAAATGTTTCAATGACTGTACATATGCTCCTACCTGAAAATCCATTGGAAAAAAACCAGCCAATAAAATCACATTTTTGCTTCTCATGAATGCTCAATTTTAATTAAGTGTCATTACTCCAACTAGATCACAATTCATCTTTCTTTCAGAAGTCAGGCAGAAAATCTATGATTCTGCCTCCTTTTAAGCAAGTTTTATCCATGTTTCTGGGTTCCCATACACCCTTTATCTCACAAGATTTCCTACATGTCCCTATAAACTGAAGCAATTTTATCCCACCCATGTAGCAGCTCTATGCAACCATTGCCAAGCCAATAAATTAACAGATTCTTGGGCTGATCATGCAAGGTAGATTTTTTTTGATTGTTTCATCTGGAATTGACAGGCAGCAGTCCCCTCTCATACCCAAAGCTCAAAGTCGGCCTTTGATCTCTATTATTGTGCCATTGCCTACCAAACAGTTTTAATACAAAGAAACAGTATAAAAAGCTTCTTTCTAACACTTGGGTGCCAAAAATTATCAAAATTGATTCTTTCCCTCCACTGTAATATGTCTGCACTGCAGATTTAAAGGTTCAGGATTCACATTTTGCCAACAGTGCGCCTAGAAGCAACTCAGAGATCCAAACTACTTTTCAACAGGAAAAAAATAAGAAAGGGTGGATTGTTTTTCAAGTTGCTATTTTGAAAGTGAATCCAATTCTCTGTCAAAAAGGATCTTTAAGATGTGTGGGTAAAAGCCAAACTGTGCATCAAGAGCAGATGCAGTCAACCTTCTGCTTCTCCTAACCCCAGAGGAGCTCCCAATCCAACAAACTTTCACTGTCTCGCACCTCTCTCTTCCTGCCGTAATTATCTCCCTCTGCCCCACGGGCCAAATCTGGGTGCTCTTTCCCAAGTTGTGCTGGCTCTGTTCTTTTCCACGCACTTCTGTTTCCAATACCCTTCTCTCCTGCACTCCTGTACAGGTACAAGCATGGTACTTTTGGTACAAGCATGAATTAAATGAAAAATCAAATAAATGCAATGCAATGTTTGCCTCATTCTACTGTAACTAAAGAAAAGAAATCTTTACTGCAGGCATATGAGCTAATGTCCTAATAGGGACAGCTGCAAACACTGAATTTTGTCAGAAAGCTGGTGATTGCCAAAATAAAATAGCATAAACCAACTGCCATGCCAGCTATTCCTAGCCTTGAATATGTACCTCCTTTCCTGGATATGGAGGTCACTTTTCCAATACCGTAATGTGCATTGGATATATTAAGCAGTTGCCTGAAGGCCACTAGAAATGTTAAGTCTTGAGACAGCAATGAAAATGATGACATATCCTGAATTATTTATTAAAGCTGTAATAAAAATAATTTGGGAAGTAATGGCCACTCTTGATAAACTAGTAATGACTACACAAAACTAGAGTTGCCTGAAATAAATCTTGCCTAATTTTAAATCATACACTTTGAAAACGTGGAAATAATTTATGGTAAATCAATGGAGTTGCTCTGATATGTCTTGGGGAGCAAATCCCTCTGGGTTTACTCATATTCCAGATCTTGAGATAAGGCTTTCAGTTTAAGTCACAACATGGCTCCTCCCTTGGTTTGTCAAAAGACACACAAAGAAGTCAAACAAAGAACAGAAAGTATTAAAACGGTTTTTTTCTGTTCCAAATGACCATCTCCTGTTCGTCTTACTTACAAAGAGAGGAAGGGCATCCTTTACAAAGGTTTCCTAAGAAAAACAATTTAATACAATTTTTTCCTTCTAAAGGTAATGGCTTTTTTGGCTAATTTCTTCTTTGAAAGCTCCATTTCACAATTTCAATCATATGCATTAAAAAAATTCACCAACAGTAATTCTAAAAATTTCATTATCATGATAATCAGCATACTGGTGTTCTGTCCCTTGAAAAGACTGATCAAAAATGCCAAACCTTTTTTTTTTTCCCAAGCAAAGAAGACTCGCTGTAACAGCTACATCTTTTTTCCAGACAAAATTTTCACAATTCTGGGGTTTTCATCAGGTTATTTTTCAATTGGGTTGGGTTTTTTTACATAGCAGAGGTGTTAAGCTTGGCTGCTCATAGCCTTGTCTTTGCCGTGAGCAAGCCAGCATCCAAACATCACCAGTCATGCAGTTTCCCCATCCACATTATCAAAAGGCAGGGTGGGAAGCATCCCAGACAGTATCTCAGGGTGGACTGCCAAATACAGAAACTCAGAGAGGAACAGAAAGGTAAAAAGAGCCTGTCATCTAATAGTGAATCAGTCTTGCTTAGGTTTTCCAGAGTGTCCTGAGACTTCCCATTTGTGCACCTTGTGAATCCACTACAAGCATGCATGCCATCTAGGAGATGATTACATGAATGAGAGCTCTGATTCCTTCCTCACAGCTGTACTGCCCCCAGCACCGGCCCCCTCGAGGTGGTCACACCTTCCCAACTGCCTGGGCACAGGCAACCCCCACTGCAGAAGTGCTTTTTCTCCTCTTCCCTGCCTCCTCTAAAATTCCAGTTGCCCTGCTTCCACTCCACCATTACTTTACACCTGCTGCCTCTGTGTATTGCCTTCTCTCATAGTTTACATGGGTTATTGCGGGAGATTGACATGCTTGTCTTGTAAAGATACAGAGATGCTGATGAAATTAGCAAAAACCATGAGTTGGGCCACTTGCTCCTCTTGCACCTGGGGCTTGATCTGGGCTTAACAGCGGAATGAGGTCTGGGGTGAACTGGAGGCCTCATAGCCTGATGTTATGTCAGTGGAGCACAGGAGAGCACCTGCATCTCTGTTGCACTGCATGCAAGAGTGACCATCGTGTCCAGGGAGGTTACAACCACCAGCAGGGAAAGTGTCTTTGTTGTTAAGCACAAGAACCCATTTATTCCCCCCTATCCCGGGCCGGGGAGGGGGTGAGGATGAAGAGGGGTGAAGATGAAGAGAGCAAGTAGGGGCAAGGTTATGGGTTTTATCAGGTACTCTAGGGAAGGAGTCTTAGGGTTTAGGTCAAGGGAGATCAGACTTCAGCCTCCTCAAAACAGGACTCCACACACCTCTCCCCATTCTCCCTCATCCATTCATTACATTGTAATAAATCTGGTCCTTTGAGGAGTTTAACAATATGAGTAAAGGCCTGGCAGATGTCAGAGGGCCTTCACTGCCACTTCAGCTGGGGGCAGGAGGATACTGAGGCATTATGGCTCTACGCTGCCTTTGTTTCAACCATAAGCAACAAAACTCAGTTTGACTGAAGGTAATGAAAAACTCTCATTATTCAGCATTTAGTTTATGTATTAAAAAACCCACATCAACAAACATGAAAATGAGAAAAGACCTTCTGCACCCCCCCCCACCTCCCCCCCCCATCTCTGATGGCAGCAACAGGTAAGCAATTTTTTTTTTTCCTTCCATTTTTTTAAAAAATACTTGAACTCCTCCATTAGGGAGGATCAGAATACAAACAAACTTTTCAGAAAAACTGTCAGGCTTGCTCCTCTTTCTGCCCTCTAAAGCAGGGATGCCTCTTGGGTAAGATTTGTATCTCTAAGCGCATCAAGGCACTCACAAGGACACTTTTACAGAGCACTACACACTCATATTTTTAGGTTGAGTGAATTTATCACCAGCAATCTAACAATAATCTATAACCTGTTGCTTCAAGAAACTGCACTTTGTGAATCTGTGATGGTGAAAGTTCTGATTCAATGTAACCAGACCTATAGTGTTGAATTACTTATAAATCAGAAATTAAGGCCAGGTGCACCCTGCCCCTCTGATGTCTGAGGACAAGCTGGAACAAAAGGGGGCTTATTTTCTGCCAAATTTCATACTCTTATCCAAACAGTTATATAAGATGCAAGTTATACCTGTGAAAATATGCTGCTTATTTTGACAGTTCAAGAACCAAGAACAAATAAACAAAAAACCCCAAAACCCTGGTAACGAAAAAAAAACCACGCACTCCCTCAAAAAAAAAAAAAAAAAAAAAAAAAAAGGGACAGCAAGAATAAAAGTGCATATATCAATGGAGAGAAACTAGGAATCATGTTTCACAGGCAGCAGAAGATGGGAAACCTATTTTAAACAAGAACTCAGGAGCCAGAAGTACCTCATATAAAACATGGGAATTGAAAACAAAACCCATTAGAAGCAATCCAGCCTTCACTGAAACATATACATATCATCATTACCAATAATAATTTGGCTCTTCATGTGTAATCACTGCATGCTAGCCTCACTTTATATTCATAAGGGCCATTAACGTCAAGAGGAATTGTGCACACGGGCACCACGTTGCCCCTCAGTCTGCAGTGCCGCTGTGCAGAGAAAACCACCTCTGCTCACTACTTCTTCCCTCTCATCCAACTCAGGAATGGAAACGAGGAAAATGCTACTGCCTTTTTTTTTTTTTTTTTTTTTAATATTCCAATAAATTTGTGCTATTAAGAGCACCAGAAAGCTAACTTGTATCAACCATCTGTTCACATAATGCTGAATTCAAAACAGCACATACTGGAGCACTGCAAGGACAGAATCCATCACAATCCCTGCTTCAGATTCTGATGATTGATTTCATAGGTTACCATCATCTAAAAACAGCCACAAAGATTAAGGATACAGAAAATAAATTTAAGAAAAAACACAAACTCTCCCCCCTCCCCCCAAAAAAAAACAATACACACACACACAAAACACCCCCACCAAAAACACAATAAAGCTCCAAAACCAAACCAACCAAAAAACCCAAATCAGAACAAAACCAGAACAAATTTAAAAACCCACCCAAGCATTAATCCACCATATTTCATTTAGGAAATCCCATCTTCTACTTCCCCAAACAAATACAGGACATGGGGAAGCATCATAATCTACCTCCCCAGCATTTTGACAATATCCTCACAGGATGAAATTTTCAAAGAGAAAGGACAACAATCAATCACCTCAGTGTTGTAGGAAAGGTTCAGTTAGAACACACAGCATTAAATCACCCTCATGAACACACAGTTATAACGTTCATCTGCTGCATGGGCATTATAACCCTCAACTGTCTGAGACACAGAAATACGGGAGTCTGATTGAAGTCTACCACATACAAGGTTGAGCAAAATGTTGAAATTAAAACTTGTTACCTAGCCTTTAGTAGCTCAGATGGGCCACAAAACTGTAGCTTCTTTCATATAAAAGCTAAGCCACCAGGAAGCGTCCAGGAAGGTAACTGAAACACTGAAGGAATTAATTTTACAAAACTGTCTGGAATAAATAGAGAATAAATTATTCAATTGGACCAATGCTTTATTCTCAAGTATACCTTATCTTCTTCTTTTCTAAGTAGAGCACATCAAGTCAGTCACAGTCAAGCCACAAAGGTACAATATCTTCATTTCAGAATAACAGATATTTCTTGAGATGGGCTTATTTCATCCTTTTGCTTCATCCTAAAGCTATGTCAAAATCAAATCTATCACTACAGCTACCAAATCTAAAGTAAGAGCTCACACAGAATCCTACAGAATTGTAAATTCCAAATGGTTTTGCCTTAAATAAAAGATCAGTAGAAAACGCTTGCATATCTAATGTTTATTTCTCAGGTTTACTTAAAAATCCTGCATTGGGCAATTCTTGCATACGTTTATAACATTTTTCCAGTCCCTCACACACTTACTACATTCCTCTTACAGAACCCCAGCTTGGTATCCCCATCATCTCAAGACATTTATTTACGTTTTCCATTCCACAGTAATTTCCAATTTTGCTATCTTCCTTGCAATGATTTAAACAACATACTACTGGATTAGGGCAGAATAGTCCTCCAGAAACCTTGTTTGTCAATGCCCATTGTTTACTATAATTATATAGCTAAATAATATTTTATTAGTTTATTATATATTTTATTACTATATCAAGTATTATGTGGAACTAATATAAGTTCTGCATCTTGCAGGACTCAGTCTTCTATTACATTAGCTCTTATTTTCATAACATACTTTAATTAGCAAGTCATTTACTTAGGTCATGAGAATTCAGCAGGAAGTCACCAAGCACTTCCGTCTTGTTAAACAAGATTCCATCCCCAGCTGGAGAGAAAAGGGAAGGGCACAAACAGCTAGAGGGAACAAGTCTTCTACATGCGCAAGAACCACTTCTTTTCACTGCAAGCAAAGATTGGTTCCTGGTTTGACATCTGTCCCCAAACCTCTGCAGAATTTCCACATCACTGAACATATTTAACTTGTCTGTAGTTTCCATCTCATTTTACTGGGGGGAAAAAAAAAATGTACTGCCTCCAAAAATGAAATAATGGGAAGAAACCAGGTGTACAGAAAGGTACCAGCATCACCACTCAGCCTCTGTGGAACTGCAGTGGCCTGAGCATCTGCATTCTAAACCCACCATGCTAGCCCACCCTCCAGCACAGCATCCTGGTCTCAGATGTCTGGAATTTAAATATGTCTAAGAGCATCTTTGTTACTGTAAGGCTCAAGCTCCTGTCTCTTGATAGGTTACTGAATGATATACAAGACTGGCTCAATAATAATCAAAATATAATTTGATTTGGAAAAATCCATATGTTAAAGCCCTTAGAGCTTTAGCAGTGCATAGCCCCTCTCCCCTGAATGAAAAAAAAAAAAAAAAAAAAAAAGAAAAAAAATCTGTCCCATTTATGGAAAAAAGTACGCTACAATTAAAAGTTAAATATTGTATTTTTATTTTTAATTTGGTTTAAAAGGAATTCCCCATCACTAAGGAAAACTGTTAGGTATTACAGCAAAAAATTCCAAAACACTGCTTCATGAATTAAAAATTACCTTTTGATCAGATACTTATTCTTCACTTCCTGCAAAGATGAGACAGCCTTTACGATTTTTCAGCTGCTTCTTCACATCAGTGTGTGGGTTACTATGGAACACCAAACACCATCCTGGACAGATCACACACTTTCACCCAGCACCAGCGAAACTGTCTCTGCTTTAATGATAAATCATGCCTGAAACCATTTTTAAAATATAAGATGGAAGAGCTCTGAAAACTGCTATTGTTTTAATGCAGCTTGCACAAAGACAGATCACCACTCATCCTTCACTAGCATACTGTGACCTCAGAAAATACTCAACAAAAAAAGCTATTTTTAATTTCTGTTTTGAGGAAGCTAATTTTTGAACTCCCTTTGTGATACAGTCTTTAACTGAAAAAGTCACTAAACAAACCTGTGGAAATACATCTCTAAAAACACTCAGTGTTACAGATTAGGTGACAGCCATTGTAAAAGACTATCACAAAGATATTTCATAAAAATACCATCTCTAAAAATAATCCATGATAATATATTATGAAGCACTGATATTTATGATAGTATTTATAATAAAAATGTTAATGTTATTTTACAGCAAAATATTATTCATTAAATCATTCTCTTTGAGTTCTGAATTTAACATCCTTAGTTTACCTTTCTGTGGAACAATAAAACTGTGATGGATACACACTTCTACATTGAAAATATTTTGATAATTTCAGATTACTACTTTCCCTGCCCAATAACCTCCTAAGTGTTTGTTTTCTAATCACTTTTTGCAACCTACTCCTTATACAAAATAATGTGATAAACCCTAAATCACACCTAGGATTAGAGCACCAAAGAAAGTTTAATAGCTATGTATTGCGATTGCTGCTCTTTGAAAAAGAAAATGAGGATTAAATACATTAAATACAACCTCACAGATCAGAGAATTACTGCCCCAGAAGGTGAGAGATTCATGAGCAAGGCTCAGGATTTTGAAACCATTGTAGAAATCAGTTGTCTAGATACTGATAGCCTTCCACTTAGAATCACTTTGAAAGAATCAAAATTACACAGGAATACAGGCAGGAACTGAGTACTAATCTCCAAGGGTAAATTCCTTTGTAACTTTCCTCAAGCGTCAACATATTAAATAAAGTACTATAAACAAACCTCTAAAAAAAAGGAGTGAGCTCTGCTTAGCTCCCTGCCCTGGCCCGGCCCCAGCACCACAGGGGATGATGAATCCTCTTCTGCAGGGCTACCACCCTCCCTGCCCAGGCCAGCCCTTGGGAGACACCTGGCCAATCCCGCTGTGTTCTGCCTTTGCTTTAGGCCTGGCAAACTTCCTCCCAGATAAAAATAAGCACAAAAGTGCTTACAGATACAGACTCAACTTTTGAGCAACCTGGTCTAGTGGGAGGTGTCCCTTCCCCTGGCAGGAGGTTGTTGGAACTGGATAAATTTTAAGGTTCTTTCTACCCCGAACTAGTCTGGGATCCAAGTCAGAAAAAGTCTGCCCATCACATCTTCCTCTTAGTTCAGCTACATGGCTGGCTAAAAGCCATTTCTATTTCAGAACTGCAAAGCAACTGGTTTGGTATATGAAAAGAGGATCTGGATGGTAAGAAAATAATACATCTGCAACGTTGACCTTTATAGTATTTCCATAAAACAAAGCCACAATTCTTTTAAAGACTAATTAGGGGAAACGAAAGGATGAAAATAAATACTTGCTTAGGAGAGTTAAAAAGGTTTAGGAGTGAAATAAGGTTTCTGCCAGAAGGAAACAGTGAGGGATAACTTCAGAAACCAAACCCTTTAGTGACACTGTGACTTCATTTTTAAGGAAACGTGTTATTATTGCACTCATAGAAATAACAGCACAGTTTGAGCTAGAAATGCAAGCACCAGAATCATTCAGTGACTTATGATTCAGCTAACCCTATTCAATTCAACAACGATGACAGTAAACCCATTATGAAGCATGCTAATAGCAAAATTGCAGTGTGGATTAGGAGAAAAGCACAATATTTTATCTTTGTCATCTCTATTCAGGTCTCTGAAAGAAAGCTAGTGAATCTACAAAAATAACAGTACTTATGTAATCAGTAAGTATTTCTGTTTCAGGTTTACTGAGGACAGGTGGCTTTTAAAGCTGAGCTTCAGAATTTTTTGCCGGGATTCTGAGGTTTATTAAGTAAAAGTTTGAATCAGTCTCTCAGTAACACATATAGTTTTCAAGTGAAACATCATTGGATATATAACTTAGCACTTTTTTTAGCTTCAAGGGTATGTGTTACATTAACTAATAATGTAAATGTGATCTATCCAACACAAACCAGCTCCTTAAAGGTTTAGCTGACCAAGCCTCTTTTCTTTTGGCGCGTTGTACAGAGGCTACTCAAATGAGGCTCCTTGCCCAGGGTGGAGTCACTGCACAAATGAGAAGTTAGTGCTATGCAGCAATCAAAAGAAATCGTAAAATGATTAAGTAATTGTCACCCTCAGATATAAGACTGTAAAGTGAGAGAGGATGCTATTATTTCAGAATGTGTATTACTTGGAAATGCAGCAGCTCATCCAAGTTACACAGCCATGTAACAAATTATGAAAGCAGAAAATTTAATCAAAAATTCTGACTAAAAAAAGTAGTTGCTGCATTATATTTCTCACGGCAGTAGTAAAATAGAGATGGCAGATACCTTCATCTATGTCCCAGAAAGCTAGTTATGCATGATATAATCTATCATATCCAAATACAGAAATGCTTTTTTAGACACCTATTTTATTTTAGCATGATGTTGTAAGAGGAAAAAAAAAAAAAAAAAAAAGAATCAATTTGCAAAGCAATGCAGGTGTTTGTATATCTATGTCCACTCAGTGTCTCTCAGAATGAACCAGATTTTATCTTAAAGTATCTATGCAGAATGTCATCTACTTGTTTCTTCCAACATCTTCATGTCTCCCACCACAAAAATACCTCATAGTACTTCATCTTTTGAAAGCACAGACACACACTTAAGCTCCCTAAACTAAACAGAAAAAAACCACCATGCAAAAAAACAAATCAAATCAAATCAAATCAAATCAAATCAAAACAAAACAAAACAAAAAAAAAAAAAAAAAAAAAAAAAAAAAAAAAAAAAAAAACCACAACAAAACACCACCATGGCCAACCAAGGGAAAAAAAAAAAAAAAAAAAAAAAAAAAATCCACACCAAACCACCCAACCAGTATTTTGTGATCAGGTAAAATGAGTTCCCAATAACCAGGTTGAAATGTTCTTTCCTAATCAGGCCTTCTGTTTTAACTTTTTAACATTTTGTTCTCTCAGTTGGATTCATCTGTCAAATCCTTATGCTTCCGGGCACAGCTGAAGGGCACTATCCTGCAAGACAGTGGAGACCATGTCCTCACAGACTATGCTTACAATATACAATATTTCACCAATATTTATCTATACATTTGCTCTGGCACAAAGACCATAAGAAACCTAAACTTCAACCTAATTTTAAGCCCACAAAATACCATCTTAATAGAAACTGTCCTTGCACCAACCACCTTTATCATTGCCATGGATATTCTCCTGCAACTACTTTTTTCGTGGTTTTGGTTTTGTTTTGTTTTTTTACTTAAATAGGTCGGGTTTTTGGAGAGGCTCTAGCAAACAGGAAGATCTATCTCTTATTCTTCCTTTGTTCAGAAAAACAATATGCCTTGCCTCAATCCCTTGTAAAAAGTTGCCATCTCCATCAGGCTCAAATGGAAATCCCAAGGCCCTCAGAAGTACACTGCCATGTATTGCCTGTTTTGGAGAAGAGGTTTGACACCTGCACTAGATTTTTCTGTAAGTAATTATTACTTAGCTTTCTTTTCTACAAGTGCACACGATAAATGGCCACATGGTTTTTGGAAATAAAAAATACAAAAATGAGGCAAAATGTGTGTAAATGCAAAGTTCATTTTTCAGATGTTTTCCTCCAGAAGATGATTCTTCCACGCCAGCATGTTCCACTGCTCTCCAAAGTACAAAGAAAAAGGAACAGGAACAAAGGTACTGGGACATTTTTATGTTACATGGTATTTGTACTGTTTTTTCTCACTTCTGCAGCACTATGTGACATACCAAACAAATTATTTGCCACCAAGAACCAGAGCTAAGATCATTTGTCAAACTGGCACTTAAAGGAGGAAGGGAAAAGCTAAAGCAGCTTTCAGACCTTTATATTATAATGGTTGGATAAAGAAAACCTGCTACTGAATCATAGTCCATCTTTGAGAAACCTGGAAGAAGTTTGATGGTTGCCCTTCAAGAAATTCCTACAGCCCCGCATTTATTTCCTACCTTCTTTTGTCACCAAATTATCCTTCAGTTTCTTCTCATCTAGAGCCACCTCCTTTCTTCTGGGAGCTCTGCACCCCTGAAGTTCCTTTCACTATTTCCCACTCCTCTTTCTCTCGTTCCCTGCCTCTTTCAGCTTGTGCTCACGACAGCCAAGAAGGAGCACAGGCCTCACACGGCACCCACATACCCCCACACGTGTAGGTACCACCAGTGCAGCCCTCAGAAGCCGTTTCTGAGCACAAGAGGCTGGGTACAGGAGGCAGGTGGGCTCTGTGAAGCCACACGGCCCCTGTTGAGGTTAAGTCTCCTGTAGAATTTTTTCCCCCCTCCCAAGTTGCTAGGAGACTAAGTGCTGAGTGCTTAACCTGGACAAAAGAACTGATAACTTAGTTTTGGGGGAGGGAAAAAAGCTCCCGGAGAGAGCTGAGGGTGGGGGGATCTCGCGGCTCTTTTCTTTTTCCGGGGGGAGCACCGATCGGGCCACGGCTGGCTGCTGGAGTCCACGGTTAACGAAGGAATCTGGTCCTGGGAATTCTATCATCTGTTGGAGTGCCCAGGAATTCGGAGTTTCTTCGCTGTCCTGCTGGATTTTGGGTGAGACCGGGTCCCGCCGCTGCGGCTTCTCCGGCACTGCCACCTCTGCCTGCCGAGGACACCCCCCGCCTGCGGAGGACAGCCCACCGCGCCCGGCTTCCAGCCATCAGCGCCAGAGCCTCCACCGTGTGCCCTCGGGGTCCTTGGTTCTGTTCTACTATTGTTATAATTGCTGTTGGTTTTTTTGTCTGTCCTGTTATATTTACTAGTAAAGGACTGTTATTCCTTTTCCCCATAGCTCTGACTGAAAAGTTTTGTTTTTTAATCTTCCAAATTATAATAACACGGAGGGAAGGATTCAAATTCCTCATTTCCTAGAGAGGCCTGCCTCTCCATAGCAGACACCTGTCTTTTCAAAACCAAGACAGAATTTGGCGCCCATATCGTGGGGCATTGAGAGAAAAAGGAATAACAGTTCTTAAGTGCCTACATTGCTGTGTAATGGATATCATGTGGTCTGGCTTAACGTGGTTTGGGTGGCATGTGTGTGTGGGGGAACACGGCAATGGAAGTGTTTGAGAAAGGAGAGAAGATCATCCACATTCTCCTGAAAGCTGGTTTTGCCATCAAGCAGAGCAAGGTCAAGGGACCTGCCCGAGAGATCCAGTTCCTGGGAGTAAAGTGGCAAGATGGACGGTGGCAGATTCCCACTGAGGTCATCAATAAGATCACTGCAATGTCCCCACCAACCAGCAAAAAGGAGACACAAGCTTTCCTAGGCGCCATAGGATTCTGGAGGATGCAGATTCCTGAGTACAGCCAGATTGTGAGCCCTCTCTACCTGGTCACCCGCAAGAAGAACGATTTCCACTGGGGCCCTGAACAGCAACAAGCCTTTGCCCAGATCAAGCAGGAGATCGCTCATGCAGTAGCCCTTGGCCCAGTGAGGATGGGACCAGATGTGAAGAACGTGCTCTACTCAGCAGCCGGGAACAATGGCCTGTCCTGGAGCCTTTGGCAGAAGGTGCCTCGGGAGACTCGGGGCCGACCACTGGGATTCTGGAGCCGAAGCTACAGAGGGTCCGAAGCCAACTACACTCCAACAGAGAAGGAAATCTTGGCCGCCTATGAAGGAGTTCAAGCTGCCTCAGAGGTGATTGGCACAGAAGCACAACTCCTCCTGGCACCCCGACTACCGGTGCTGGGGTGGATGTTTAAAGGAAAGGTTCCCTCCACCCATCATGCCACCGACGCCACGTGGAGCAAATGGATTGCCCTCATCACTCAGCGCGCCCGCATTGGAAACCCAAATCGCCCTGGGATTTTGGAGATAATTACAAACTGGCCGGAGGGTGAGAACTTTAGTCTCACAGATGAAGAGGAGCAGGAACAAGTGACACGTGCCGAAGAGGGTCCGCCATACAACCAACTGCCAGCAGAAAAAACACACTGTGCTCTTTTCACTGACAGTTCCTGCCGCATCGTAGAGATGAACCGGAAGTGGAAAGCAGCTGTATGGAGCCCCACACGACAGGTTGCACAAGCCACTGAAGGAGAAGGTGGGTCAAGCCAACTTGCTGAACTCAAAGCTGTTCAACTGGCCCTGGACATTGCTGAAAGAGAGAAGTGGCCAAAGCTCTACCTCTACACTGATTCGTGGATGGTGGCCAATGCTCTGTGGGGATGGCTGGAGAAGTGGAAAAAGGCCAACTGGCAGCGTAGGGGAAAACCAATCTGGGCTGCAGATGAGTGGAAGGACATTGCCACTCGGGTAGAGAAGCTACCTGTGAGAGTCCGCGATGTAAATGCCCATGTCCCCAAGAGTCGGGCTAATGAGGAGCACCGAAACAACGAGCAGGTAGATCAAGCTGCAAAGATAGAGGTGTCAAAGATAGACTTAGACTAGCAACACAAGGGAGAGTTGTTCCTAGCTCGATGGGCCCATGATGCCTCAGGTCACCAGGGTAGAGATGCCACCTATAAGTGGGCACAAGACCGAGGGGTGGATCTAACTTTGGACAGTATTTCTCAGGTTATCCATGACTGTGAGACGTGTGCTGCCATCAAGCAGGCCAAGCGGGTGAAGCCCCTGTGGTATGGCGGGCGATGGTCCAAGTATAAGTACGGGGAAGCCTGGCAGATTGACTACATCACCCTTCCCCAAACCCGCCAAGGCAAGCACTATGTGCTGACCATGGTGGAAGCCATCACTGGATGGCTGGAGACCTACACTGTGCCCCATGCTACTGCCCGGAACACCATCCTGGGCCTTGAAAAGCAAATCCTGTGGAGACATGGTACCCCTGAGAGGATTGAGTCTGACAACGGGACTCATTTCAAGAACAGCCTTATAAACACCTGGGCTAGAGAACATGGCAATTGAGTGGGTGTACCATATTCCTTATCATGCGCCAGCAGCCGGGAAGGTTGAACGATGCAATGGCCTGCTTAAAACCACTTTGAAGGCACTGGGTGCGGGGACTTTTAAGAACTGGGAGAATAATTTAGCAAAGGCCACCTGGTTAGTGAACACTCGAGGTTCCACCAACCGAGCAGGCCCCGCCCAATCTGAGCCCCTGGGAACAAGAGACGGAGATAAAGTTCCGGTAGTACACATGAGAGGAATGCTGGGAAAAACTGTTTGGATTAATTCTGCCTCCAGCAAAGACAATCCCGCTCCTGGGGTTGTTTTTGCTCAGGGACCTGGCTGCACATGGTGGGTGATGCAAAAGGATGGAGAGACCCGCTGCATACCTCCAAGGGGACCTTGTTTTTCGGTGAACACTGTGACTGTGTCTGTATTTATATTCACATGTAAATATATGTATATTATTTAAAGGTTTAAATTCAATATAATATGTTGGTGTGGGAAAAAATTCGGGGTGGATAATGTTGAGGTTAAGTCTCCTGTAGAATTTTTTCCCCCCTCCCAAGTTGCTAGGAGACTAAGTGCTGAGTGCTTAACCTGGACAAAAGAACTGATAACTTAGTTTTAGGGGAGGGAAAAAGGCTCCCGGAGAGAGCTGAGGGTGGGGGGATCTCACGGCTCTTTTCTTTTTCCGGGGGGGAGCACCGATCGGGCCACGGCTGGCTGCTGGAGTCCACGGTTAACGAAGGAGTCTGGTCCTGGGAATTCTATCATCTGTTGGAGTATCCAGGAATTCGGAGTTTCTTCGCTGTCCTGCTGGATTTTGGGTGAGACCGGGTCCCGCCGCTGCGGCTTCTCCGGCACTGCCACCTCTGCCTGCCGAGGACACCCCCTGCCTGCGGAGGACAGTCCACCGCGCCCGGCTTCCAGCCATCAGCGCCGGAGCTTCCACCGTGTGCCCTCGGGGTTCTTAGTTCTCTTCTACTATTGTTATAATTGCTGTTGGTTTTTTTGTCTGTCCTGTTATATTTACTAGTAAAGGACTGTTACTCCTTTTCCCCATAGCTCTGACTGAAAAGTTTTGTTTTTTAATCTTCCAAATTATAATAACACGGAGGGAAGGATTCAAATTCCTCATTTCCTAGAGAGGCCTGCCTCTCCATAGCAGACACCTGTCTTTTCAAAACCAAGACAGCCCCTCAGGGCTTGAAGGGGCTCCTGGAAGACAGTGGGTCCCAACTCCTGCTCACTGTCAGGTCAATGATGACTCTCCTGGCTGTGCAAGATGAGGCTTCATAGATCCAGCCAGAAGAGCCACTCTGTATCTTAGAGAATGATTAAAGTAGCAGCCACTTTTATTTAAACATATAACTGGGTAATTTTTCATTTCAGTTAAAATGGGAATTTGCACTGTCTTCCATGTTCAGCTGTAATTCACCATACTTAAAAAGTATTATTGTCGATGCCAGAGTGCAGGAGGACAGAGGAATAGGCACACATCCTGTCAGCTTTTAATTAAGAAATACAGTAGAATGGACCTTCATTCTTTAATTCAGATCCTACATGTAAGACTATCATTGAATTATTGAATTATGGTGAACAAGTTCTAGAACAAACAGCATAAACAGATTCTTAACTGCTAAGTGTATTTTGCTCATTTATGCTGACAGCTGTAACACAACTATAATTATTTACTACACCCAGTAAATTGCAACCTTTTTTAAAAAAACCTTCATCATAGTATCAATCATTGAACTTCTGCTGAGTAATGCTGAAACCTGTTTTTCCATTCTTTTTCTTAATTTTCTCACATTTTCTCACTTATAAGTGAGAAGATTAACAGAGATGTTCTGGCATATATGTATATAGCAATGGCCTAGTGGAAAAAAAAACATTTGTACCAATTTTCTCAGAAGAATTTTTTCTTCTAAAAATACAAGATTCCTCTTACTATGCTTTTTCCTTAAGACGGCATGAGATATACTGATATGCTAAGAAGATTGTTGTTAGCCTGACTATAACATTTATGCCTATTTATAACTTGGGACCTTTCAGTGAAGTCTCAGATGGGAAAAGAGCACAGAGGCGTACTAAGGAATATGCAACCTTTCACTGGTATTTCAAGGTATTTGGCGTTTTTATTTGATGGCAATACTTCACCATCACTCAGGGAAAAAAAAAAAAAAAAAAAAAGATAAAATAACTTGAATTGTTTCCACACTTTCAATATAACAGTAAATAAAGATATAAGCCCACATGTGGCTTGGACCAGGACAGTGCATTTGGAAGAAGGGTTTCAAGCTGGTGGGAAACCACTAACCTAATCTAAGAGCCGGAGAAAGGTCATCTTCTTCTTTGTAATCCAGGCTGAAATGAGCCAATGGAATCAGTAAAACTCAACCATGCACCTTATGAAGAATAACAGTTGTATGCTTGAATGTATTTTGGGATAAATGATTAGTTAAGGAATGGCACCTTGTAGAACAAATCCATTTTAAAGAACTTTACTTCTCAAGCAACGATGGTCGAAATATCTGTAGAATTGAAGAAACATATACAGATCACTTTTCAGGCATTTCAAAAGACAATGTCCATGAGCTTAGTGGGAATTTTTATGACCTTTTCAGAAGTCAGAATTGATTCTGCTGGAGGGGAGAGACTCACAATTGAAATAACTGTGTTTCTTCTTCAAGTCATACTAGAAAATAGGCCTATGCAAGTCTTAACATGCTCGAATGACAATGAAAACTACACTGTTCAATTATATTTCTCTATTACCCTCTAGCCCAGATACAACCATGTAATTTTTATGGAGCACATATATAAAATACAGTGCTCTAGCAGAGCAAACCATTGCTACATCAGGTTACATAAAATTATTGCAACTGTCCTCAGCTTTAGAATGCACAGGCTAGAGAAGAGGCCTTTCAAAAGCAATGCTGCACTTTGGATGGAAGAGAAGGACAAAACTAAGTCACTTCTAGTGAAGTTACAAGGGACCCAGACTTATGTAACAATGCTGCCTTCTGCTTAAAAGCAAAAATATAGGAAATAGATGTTTCCTATTCCCTGGAAATTTTGGCATATTAAAACAAAAATAAATAAAAATAAAGCAAATAAAGCCCTTCTCCCTCTCCTAAACTACCAGAGAGCTGGCAGGTGCCAGGCAGCAATGGTGGAATGAGATGGAACTGGGAAAAGTCCTCGTATGCATTTATTTCCTCAGGATAGGATCAGCTCTGCCTGTATCATTCGGACAATTGTCTAACATGTTCTTAAGGAGGAAATGTCACCTGGAAATGTAACAGAGTACATGTACTCCACCACTCAGCTTGATCACAGAAATGCAGACCTATCAGAACTCTGCAAATCTTAAAAATTCACAACTAGTTTTCTAGCTGCACTCTGCTTTGTGTCACCTAACCCAGGTTTCCCTGCCAGGTTCATTACAGGATAGCAAGAGTCATACTTGGATTTAAAAGAGGAAAACATCTACTGCATCAAATTTTCTTCTGAAACACAGTGATGGACTGACTCGTTTTAGTGCGGTTTGCTCTTGATCAAACTGTTTTCTTCCATGAATCTTCAAATAGTGTAACTATTTTCTACCAACGTTTTTGTCAAAGAAAGTCAAGTCTTCGGCTTGCATTCCCCCTGAAAGGGTGAAAACAAAAACCAAACAAAACCAAAAAAGAACAGGAAGGGGAGAAGCAGAGTGATATTCTTTCCTTTGCACATTTTCCTTGGCCTTTACCAATCTTCTGGAACTTAGTAAAATGAGAATTTCCAAAAAGCAGTATTATCCCCCAAAGTAAATCCTTCTCCTACAAAGGCAGCCACCACACATGCGCCATCACGAGAACTTCTGTCTCAGCTGTCAGCCACTGCATACAATTTGGTATTTGAAGTTACCTACAGCTGTTGAGGCAAGTATGGCTAGCAGTGACCTGGAAAATACTCCTTGAGTTGATAATTCTCCACAGATGAGCTGACTGACTTTGCATCACCTTCTGTAAACTACCTCCTTTGTTTCCTTTTATGTTCTATGCCATTATATACTTCAGTACCATCCTTTTTCATACATCTCCAAATGATCCATTACTGAGGCATTTCATATGTAGTGCACCTTTTCTTACATCCATTCTACTTCCTCTTTTTCTGCATACAAAAGATGTGCTTGTACCACTTTGTGACGGGTTTTTAATTTTAGGCATTTTAAGAAGCTTTAAAAGAAAGCCACGATACTGTCAAAAGCAGTAATGACTTCTTCACTTCCACAGAGTACTCTATTTTACTTAACACCCACTGGAGTATTTGAAGGTTTTGGGAGAAGAGGACCTAGGCATCATGGTACTAATGTAATGCATTTGTCTTTATGAAGGTCAGTAATTCTTTCCACATTACCAAAAAATACTGCAGACAGTATGTAATCATAAGCTTTGTTACACAGCATTTCCCAATAGCTGCAATATTCTATTGTCTGATCCAAGATGAATGAGAAAAACCAATATCCCCATCTCCTACAGATAAAAAAAAAAAAAAAAAAAAAGTTTTAGTCAGCATATACAATTGCTTACCTTTGTGTTTTGAAGTCCACTGGAAGATTTTACCATTTGCAGTGCTTTTATAGCTTAATGTTTGGAGAAGAAAAATGAATTGAAGTTCAGAAGATTCCTGAAAAGACCCAGAGCCAGCACCTTCCCATCTTTTTCCAATGAAAATACACCAAGTGTAGCATTTTTATTAGCATGCTGGCAAAAGTATTAAACTTTGAGCTTTAAATTCTTGGTTTGGGGGATTTCTGCAGGCTTAGTGCAGCAAAAACTTAAGACTTATTTTTCCCACTCTATTCTTCTTTAATTTTCTGTAACCACTGCTCCCACTTTGGGTCATTTAAAACAGCAATGTGTTTCAGAGCAAAAGCCCATATTATTTTTTTATTATAGCTAAAAAGTAATTTAGAGACATCCAACACATTAGCAAATATTGATTAAGTGCAATTTCATGAATAATTGCTTGAGAGAAGAAAACACTGTATTTCTGAAATACAGGAGAAAGTAGTCCTTCATTTCCACTGTTAAAGGCACTGTCAAAGAAAGAGCTTCAGTAGGAAATAAAGTGATGTTTAGAATTCATATGTATTCAGGAAGCATCTATAATAAATATTTTAGAACTACCTGAAATAACAAAAGATCCAACATCTCTGACTTGTTTTTCACAGAAGTCAGTAGACAGACACACACTGTAATGCCTGCAGATTTTTTTCCCCAAGAGGTTATATTCCGTTGTCATCATTACCAGATGTTTCCTCTTCACAGATTCTGGGATCAAAAACCCCCCTGTGCATTTCCAGATACAAAGCAAATTTTCTTTCTGAAGCATCTTTCTCTCTGCCCAGCTCTCACTCTAAGCTGCAACACCATAACTTCTTAACTCCTGAGACTTATAGTTGTAAGAAAAATACCATTATACCCAGAAAAACCTGGTAAACACCATAAGGACATTCTCCTCAGGCCAGTGTTGGCCACCAGAGCTGACTGCAATGAAAATAACAAAACAATCCTAAAACACTGAAACTGTTTTCTTAAATGTTAAATTTTAATCCAGTATCTTCAGAAAAAAAAATTAAAATCACCATATCAAGGAAAATGTATAAGCAATAGAGATCTTAATTTCAGTAACAGAGACATATAAAAAAATAAAATGGAATTTGATAAAAATATTGGGGTTTTTTTAAATGACATAGATAATGCCTTTTCTTTTCCAAACACAGTTAATAATTTGCCTCAGAAGAATTTCAGTCTGCTTTCTAAGTTAAGAAGTCACTGCACTCTAGAACAGATCAGTACTAATTAGGAAGACTGGCAACAATCATATATAAGATAATGAATAATCCTATTACAAGACAGAAACTGTAATTACCTGGACCTGAGACTAAAGACTTCTCAGGGTTAAGGCATGCAGCATTTGACTTTTCCTACCACTTTCAGAGATGCTGCAAAATGATTACAGTAATGTTGTATGTATCGGATAGAGAAAAAAAATTAAAAAGAAATTGTTTAACAGTGAAGTGACAGCCTCATATGGTTTTTCCAACACTTTCAAGCTATGTAAAGTCAGTCTCCCTATTAGTTCAGGTAAAATGAGAGGTTACATTTTACTATGAATTTTCATTCAGTACATACTCATTCAGTGGCACTTCCAGACAAGGTTTAATACAATGCTTCAAAACTGTGCTAACATAGGTTCAAGTGATAATAAGCCATTGTGTCCACTTCAAATTACAACTGAGACGTATCTCAGTCTAAGAACATTCAAGAAAAAAAAAAAGAGGTTTGACTGACAATTTGTATTTAATGAAATAAGAGCACTATACCTTCTTTCTGGAACTGCAAGGCACTGAGTTCTGTCATACAAAGGACTTCCTGTGTAGGACCAACAGTTTCCCACTCAATGCGATTTCTGCATAGCCTGTGATTGCTTGCGAAACCTTGCACAAATCTGCACAGCCTGCGAGGACAGCGTTTTCAAAAGGCTACATGGCTTCCACAACAGATTTCAGCAAATGCTTTTTTAACATTTACAAGTGAAGTAGGTGCACACTGCTGGGCTCACAACAAAAATAAGACTAATCACTTTGAGTTTTGAGAAGGGGACTACAGTTTGTGTTCTACTTTCTAAACTAAGCAATGTTTCAAGAAATTTAATAGCATTAAAGGATAGGTCTATCCCATACAGCTAAGTAGGCAGTCTATTCAGGGCAGTTCTTGCTTCAAAGCTGAATTTTTGTAAAGAGTTCAAGTCAACAGTACAGTAGAGGCTTCTCATT
Source organism: Hirundo rustica (assembly GCF_015227805.2). NCBI lineage: Eukaryota > Metazoa > Chordata > Aves > Passeriformes > Hirundinidae > Hirundo > Hirundo rustica. Next base: position 100,149,198 of record NC_053451.1, on the reverse strand, counting down.
TCTCCCTCCTGAAAGAAATAACAAGCTGCAAAAAAGCCAGAGTTCTGGGCTGCTCAAAAATAGCAACCTAATAAAGGAATTCCAAATATTAAAACTCACATGAATCACAGAAAAAAAAACCACATTAAGAGTCCTGTTATTAACAAAGGCACCAAACATCAGGCATTACACAAAAGTGAACACTATGTATGCCAAGAATAACAGAAAGTCATCCACTAATGGTAAAAATGAGGGGGAAAAGAAGACTTGGCAACATAGATATTTTATGACAACTTGTTTTTATCAGCTGACCTGCCAATCAAAACCTGATATATGAACACTTCCATGAATGAGAAGCATAACAGTAAGATCAGAACTATGAGAAACATGGCTAAGTAGTGAAAAGTCACTATTTACACACCAAGGTTCTCCAGTCTTTCTAAAAAAAAACCCCAAGGCAACAACAAAAATGAGCCCAAAACAAAAGAAAGCAAAACAAACAAACAAACAAAAACTCTACTACCAAAACCCCCGTCTAAAGCAATTTTTCACACTTCAAGGTAAAACAAACCAAGAATCAGATTCAATGGTCTGACAACTGCTATATAATACATTTTTTTCTTGTTTTGTTTTTTGTTTGTTTGGGGTTTTGTTTGTTTGTTTTTTCTTTCTTTTGAAAGTATGTTTTCTCAACCACCAGTAAATGAGGCACATTTTTTAGGAATCTTTATAAACATATGTATATGTACTCTTATTATTTATACAGTCAGACTATAGAAACACGTTTTCTTTGTTAAAGTAGGCTGACATTGTGTGTTGCACACAACACATTTTCTGTTGAAGTAGCACTTGTTCAGACAGCTCGCAGTCAAGCACCAGCCTGGTGCATTGTGCTCCACATCAATCAGTACCTTCTGTACATCTCTCAGACACTGTTCCAAGAGCTCACACTCTTTGAAAGTCAATCCCTCCCTACCACTCTCAGTACACTCAATCAGTACAGCAATGACAAACATAAATACTTCCCTATCTCCTACTCTAACCTTCAGATCTTGATCTTGAACCAAAAAGCTTTCAGGTGGACCTTATTGGTACATTTAATCTTTTTGGGATAGGCCATAATAGAACCAGAAGATTTACTAAGATATAGATCTGGATAAAGTAGTCTTCCATACAAGATCTAAAAAGCACAAAAAACAATTTCTAACATGCACTGATTCTTATACCTGAGCAAAGAATCATAGAATGGGTTGGGTTGGAAGGGAACTTGAAGATCATCTAGTCCCAGTCATGCTGCTATGGGCAGGGAAACCTTCCACTAGAGCAAGTTCCTCAGAGCTTCATCCAACCCAGCCATCAACTACCAAGGATGGGGCATCCACAACTTCTCTAGACAACCTGTTCCAGTGCATCACTGCCACCATAGCAAAGAACTTTCTTCTAGTATCTAGTCTAAACCTATTGTCTTTCAGTACGAAGCCATTCCCCCTTGTCCTGTCACTACATGCTATTGAAAACTGTCCCGCTCCTTTCTTGCAGGCTCCCCTCAAGTCTTAGGAGGCTGAAACTAGGCCACCCCAAAGCATTCTCTTTTCCAGGCTGAACAAACTTTGGTTTGATGGAGCACAGGATATGTCTGGCTTTCTGGGCTTCAAGTGCAGATGGCTGGGTCATGTCCAGGCTCTCACCCGTTCCATCCTTCAGGAGCACCAACCACGCCAGTCAGCCTGGCATCATCTGCAAATATGCCAAAGACGCACTCAGTTCTCTTGTCTTTGTCATTAATGAAGGTATTAAATGACACTGGTCCCATTAAGGACCCCTGAGGGCACCACTTGTCACTGATGTCCAAGGAAACTCTGAGCCACCGACCACAGCCCTCTGGAAGCAAGGGTCCAACAACTTACTCAGGTACCTAACAATCCACTCACCAAATCCATCTCTCTCCAACTTTGAGAGAAGAATGCTGTGGAGAACTGTGCTAAAGGCTTTACAGGTGTCCAGATAAATTACATCTGTAGCTCTTCCCTTCCCCACTGAAACAGTCAGTAGCACTGTCAAGTGAGAATCTTAGAGCACTTATTTCTTTAATTAAATACAAAATAATTTTGAGGCTGGATTACATGGTTTTGAGAATTTGTATTGTAGCAGGAAAGCATGTCCCAAAGAGCTGTATCTGCTATTACGATGCTGAAGGGCACAGGATGAAGCTGTAGGGAGAAATAACAAAGGAGAATAGGTACCAGATGGCAACCGTAAACTAAGGACATAGCCATCTATCCCCTCTAGCATATTTTACATGCTGACAAGTACAGATATTTATAACATTGCCAATACAATCTGTCCATCTACACTTACCTCTAAAATGAGCTGAGGTCAAATTTTTATCATCATACGTATTTCTATCAAATTTCAAGTAGGTTACTTTTTGTGATGTGGCCCTGTTTTATTTTAATGACTGATTTGACACAATTCTTCTTAAGTACCTGACAAAAATCTTGAAATGAAACAGAAAAATAAAACTATTAGAGAGGAAAAATCCTAAATTAAGGATTAATAGAGTAAAATATTCAACGATGAAAAAAATAAACTACAATTCAGTTGAGACTCATACTAACAATCAACTTCAAATCCATAATGCAATCAAACTTTATAAAAGCTGTATACTGTTTCTGGGCAGATCATATCTTCCTTTCAAGGTGAATTAGATACACATGACAAACTTTTTTAGCAAGAAGTCAGAATGGGCTGTACCTGAGAATTCCAAAATTCTTCTAAAAACTTGTGAAGAACTTTTAGAAGCCTTTCAGCACCATTTAAGGACAAAAAGCAGGACTGTCCTATTTCTTTAAAAGAGCAGGACTGAAGAGTTAGTATTTTAATGTGCAATTAGTCATTACAGGAAAAGGTATTCCAGATAACACTGTCCATCACAGATGAAACTAGAGAGCTTTCAGTGCTAGATGAATCCTTGAGGAGTTCAAAAGATTTCATTCATCTCCTCATATTGGAAATGACTGGGAATAAACAGATTTTTTGGATTTCATACAGTAAAAGAAAATCTGCACAGAGTATAGAATCAGTCTAATCTATTACCACTCAATTTACTTCATTTAAACTTACACAAACTAGGGATCTGGCCTATGACTCATTTCTAGCCTTTTAGGCATCTGATCTGAAGCAGAAGTGCTTCCTGACTGCTTAAAGACAAATAAATATACTTTTGGTATTTGGAGAAGAACAAATATTTTTAAAATTAAATTGAAAAAAAATATATATGTATGAACAAAAGCATATAGAGCATACATTTTTCCCCTGTGAGTATAATTGAGCTTAACCACTGAAAGAGTGTTTAAGCATTGGAAAAGGCCCCTAGGGAAATGTTAGAATCACTCTCTTGAAGTGCTGGAAAAATAAGCAGGTGTGGCACTTTGCGATATGGTTTAGTGGCCCTGGTGGTATTTGGTCAACTGATGATCTTGGAGGTCTTTCCCAGTCATAATGATTCTATGAAAAACAATTTTTCTCAGTTTCAATAGTGAAAAGAGTTATGTGGAAAGTGTGCATAGTTCCCTTATGAAACTAACTCTGCCAAAGCAGCAGGTGACATTGAAGAAGGCACAGCACCAGAGCCACCCAGGCAATCCAGCACTGCTAAGAAGCCCTAATGATCTGCAAATGCACTCGAAGTATTGGCATGCAAATTAGACATCCTGAACAATCTTCTCTGCTTCCAAATTGGGCACATTTATTACAACCTGAAAAAAATCTTTAGAAAGTAGGCCAGGTTTTTACTCAGCTAAACTTGGACACAAACACATACACAATCTGTCAGGGATCAGCAGCAGCATCACAAAGAAACAGTCCCTTTTGTGTAAAGCTGGGTAGTCGTGAAGCCTGCAAAAAGAACATGGTATTGGGCTTTAAAAATAGCCAAAACAAGAAGCTGCACAACAATCAAAGTTACTTGAGCATAAATGCCCCAACAGACTGATGCCAAATTTGAGAGCACATATAAGACAAGTAAAGTATATTTCTTCAGCTGACACTATAACAGCTTGTGTAACATAACCAAAAGTATATCAATGGGGGGCAATACAGAAGGGATACAGGCGATAGACTCTTATCTACAGAAGAAATCCTGTCCTGATTTAGAGATCAACAAGGAATTTGAGATCCATTTCCTTCTTTCCTTATTTTACTTTTGTCTCTTACAAGGTCGTTACACTGATCAACTTGCTTAATCTCTTGAATCAGTGCTCCAAGTAGAAAGCCAGTCAGTATTTGCTCTCATAGCCAGGAAGATTTTACAGTGGGTTAGGTTTATAGTACTCTCAAAATATTTCCTCTCAGAGTTTTACAATTAAAACTCCTGATAACAAAACATTTATTTTATTACAAGCGTATGCTATAATCTATTTAGTACAGAAGTAACATAAAAGCTTCATGCCAGCATATGACGTGCTAGATTCCCTGAATTCCTAAAAAATTCACAGACCATAAGCAGGAAGATAAGAATCACTATCCTGGATGCCACATGAAACTTTCCATGACAAACTGTCCAGTCTAGGTGCTGGGGTTCACCCCCTACTACCCTGTCATGCAGCATCTGTAAACTCATCATCTCAATAAATTTCCTGACAATAAATGTGCCCAAACTTCTGAAGAAGTATTTCCAGCTATCCAAAAGAAAGAGACGCAAAAAAATTTCTTTTTTCAATTAGTGTTTATGCCATTTCCCTGGCATCATTTAATCTTCTGAATTTTAGAACATGGCAAGTAGCATCCTTTCTTTTTCTTGCCTTTTTATCTTCGAAAGAGCCATCAGATAATGACTCATGAGTCACCTCAAGGCATCTATAATACATTTCTCTAGAACTACTTGCTGACATTGCTTATGTTTTAAAAATGCATTAGCAGGAAAATATTTATTCCCACCCTCAATTCAATTGACCTTTCAGATCACTAGGTTTCTCTGGAACATAAGCTTCATTGTGCCTCTTCTTCACTGTCTGTCAGTCACCTGTCAGAATTCAAAGCCCTCTTACTTCAAAAGAGGTTCCTTAGGAGGATCAAAAAGCCAAGTCTCTCTGTAGCAAAGATTAATTCAGAACTAAAGTCTTTTTTCAACCTGAAGACATAGTCACTTTACCAAACATTCTTTGCTAAAAATAGCAGAGATATGAACTGGCTTCAGACTATCTGGTTCTACTGCTGCTCCTGTGAAACACTGGAAATATTGCCCCATGTCCTGACAAGATTCACTTAAGGGGACTGACATGAACTTATTAAAAAAAAAGAAGCACAAAACCATACCAAAAAAAGTCTTGAGATTTTTAGAGGCAAAGTGTTTGCCACCCCACAACAGAATTGTTTACAAGATCTTCCTAAATTGCCTCTAATGCTAAAAGGGAGGTATAAAATCAGCACATTCAGTTTTTTAAAATGTCATATTTGCTCAGGAGCATGGCACCTGTCTCCCCTACATCCCTCACCTCTTCAGTGATACAATTGTTACAAAAAAATGGGAAATTAGTAGAATTCACACAAAATTAGTCCCCAAAAGAGATTAATTTCCACAAACTTTTTTCCACACAAGAAAAAACAATGAAGTAAAATAACAAAGTGTATTCCATGCCTCAAAAATCAACAAAGCTACTTAACACAATAAATTCACAATCTTAAAATAAAACTGACAGTGTGACTATTCACGAGTTTATAATTAAGCTTATTTTTAAGTGCTTCATCAAATCAGTTCCTTGATGAATACGCAATTAAAATTTCAGGAAAAATGTGTACCATCATAACAACTTATATTGCTAGAACACCATATATCTATTACGTTAAAGATTTACTCATATTTAAGAGACAGTTTCCAAACTTTTCTAGTTATATTCTGGCTTATTTTATTTAATCTGAAGTTAAAAAAAAAAATCTTATAAAAAAAAGAAATCTTTTGATCTCTCCCAAATCTGTTCAAACAGTTTAGTATTTCAACATTCCCTGATGTACGTGCATGCTGACAGCCTAGGAAAGTCTTTTAGCAGATGGAAGTATTAAGCAATTAGGCTGCCCAGAGAGATTGTGGAGTCTCTCAAGATTATCAAAACCTGCCTGGACACTGTCCTGCACAACCTGCTGGAAGTGTACCTGCTGTGGCAGGGAGCTTGGACTAGGTATCTCCAGACATCCCTTCCAAGCACCACCATTCTGTGATTCTTCAACTGTTCTTTTCATACAAACACATGAGTGTAGATTAAAAGGGTGTAAACAGAGTCAAAATTAGACACAGAATACAGATGCTGAATCTATAAAAATGAATCAAACCAGCACACATACCTCATATATTATAGATGATCAGAACATCCAAAAAGAGGCATTAATAATTTATTATTTCTAACACTAACAGTTTCATCACTTAGAAGATAGCTCTTTCTTCCCTGATATATGAAAAATAGCAACATGTATTACTGTAAATACATATTTTAACAAAGTCCATTCAATACTTATGCAGGTTTCAATCCCCCCCGCTCATGAAAATGGCTGTTTCTAAAGATAAAATCCAAGTAAGTTTATCTGAACTGCTTCAGCTGATGAGACCGATTCAGTTCACGCCACTCGCAGACTTCTATCCTGAAGCTTTTCCACATATGTGAACTTGTCTGTATGAGAAAGTCAAAAGGGATTTCAGCGGTGCAATATTTAGTAGCTCCACAGAATTGACTTGTAAATTGCCACATTTTACTTTTCACTTGTTCTGAATTCCAGTAAATAGATGTTATGGACCATCATGGTCTGCCTGCTAAACTTTTCAATATTGAAAGGTAGCAAATCAAAAACCACTTCAAGGTACCAAACATCTTAAGTCCCCTGATGACTAATGATGGTTTCAAAAAAAAATATATTCCCTCTCTCCTCTGAAAACATTATGTCCTGCTTTTCCACAAGAAGAAAAAACCAAACTCACACAAACAATAACAGACAAATTGGCTGAGCATAAAAGGACGGGATGGCTATATCCAAAGTGCTGCAAAAGCAGAATATAAATGATCAAACACAGAAGCATTATCTTCATCCAATTTTCTGCTATTATAGTCATTTTAAGAATTGTCTGTTACAAGAGTAAGCTTGAAATTTGGAAGCAGATGCATGCTACTTGTCAGTCAACACACTCCACTTAATTCTTTATTATTGGGTCCATCATTTTTCTTAAATGAGTTTGAACTTTTCCAATTACACACTTTATTAGTGAGTTGTTTGTATTTCCCTAAGCACTACTACTTCTCCAGTGTTTAGACACAGATCTATGTGCACCCAGGGAAAAAACAGTGAAATGCAAAATGAGACTGCATTTCAGATAAAGTTACTTTTCACTTTGCCTTAAAAGTAAACTACAACACACAAGTTACTTGTAGTAGACAGTAGTGTCCAGCATTTGTATTGAGAAAAATAGCTGACAGCAGTCAACACACTGGAGACTGAGAGCACAGAGAGAGTATCAAAGAACACATGATATTCTGTCTCAAGTCATGCAGAATTTCCCATGTGATGGAGTAAAACCTTCAAAACAAGCTAACAGTAGTGTCGCTTCATCTGCAAAACCCACAGGATTCCACAAGAAGAAACAGGCTCAAGTTGCACGAGGGGAGGCTTGGATTGGATATTAGGAAAAATTTCTTCGCCAATAGGTTTGGCAAGCACTGTGACAGGTTGCCCAGTAAGGTTCAGTAACCACCCCGGGGGTATTTAAAACGCATGTAGATAAGCCACTTTGGTACATGGTTTAGTGGTGGACTTGGCAATGCTGGGTTAATGCTACTCGATGTTTTAAAGGTCTTCTCCAACCTAGATGATACTGTGATTCTATGACTGTGAACATCTCAATTAATTGGTAATTATTTTAAGGATGGTTCTTTCAGTTTTATACACCTTGTCTGTATACTTCAGCACATAATCCAGTTACAGAAAAATAAGACACAGGATGAGAAGGTTAGTCAAAACATCTGACAGACTCAAAAGAAAATGGAACAGAATGCTTTCAACCCCAAGTGATAACAAATCCCAGGAAAACTACGTCAGTCATTTAAAATATTTACATGCAAATACAGAGCTCCTGTACTGGTTTAAGAGATAAAGAAAGACCTCAGACACTGCCTGCACTTTGCCTTCTCTCTGTACTGAGCAACCACTTATTGAACTTCCACCAACTGTACCCTTCAGGTGTTTCTTGCTCTGTGTGGAAGCAGCCTGCACAGTGCAATTAGTCAGTGCAGCGGGCATAAAGACACAATCCAGGATGACTTGGACAGTATTATTGTGGTGACAGTGTTTTGTGTTGACTTTTTTTCCTCTCAAGCCAAACAGAAAAACCCAACCAAATAAAAACCCCCAGAACCTAAACTACTTCAGGAAAGAGTAAGCTTATTTCTTAAATGGACATCAAATGTGCGTTAAGGACTTTTTAAGCTCAAGAAGAGACTTTTTTTCTCTACTCTGCATGCCTTGTGCAAAGCAGGTCAACGAGTAATTTTAGAAGGTAGAATAGGATTTGTGGCCTGCAGAGGAAGATAGGTATTAGACCTTAATACTTTCTATTGAAATCAAAAGAAAATTTCATAACTAGCAAAACCAGACCGAACTTCAAAACACTGAAGTGAGTTTCATCTAACCAAACTCATATTTACATCCAGCATGAAAGCTCTTTCAGTAGGGACCATGGGCCATGTCCACTGTCCAGGGACACTCAGTGCTTCCCACTGTAATGGCCCTCTGCAGTTGCTCAGTTCTGGCAATGTCACACAGCCAAGACTAGCAAGTACTACAAAAAACAGCCATCACCCAACTTGAGTTTTCCAGAGACCTTGATGTAAAATAACGCATTTTCAGAAATCAAGGCTGGGGAGAGCATGATATTTTTCTCACAAAAATTACTGACAGGTAGTTTTTCCAAAACACTACGTCTTCCAACAGGAGGACACTTTGCCCCTTGACTACTTCTTTTGAAGTAGTAAAGATCTGAGCTACATGAGCTACAGACATTAGTTTTAATTAGTTATAAAACAATGCTAAAAGTTGCAATGTAACTTCCACATCATTCATGACGTGTCTTCTAAACTTTCCTTTGCTCTTCGCTCTTAATTCTGCTCACAAAATATCCATTCAATAAATATTTCTCTTCCAGCATTTGTTGTTTGAGGAATGCTGGTATGTTTTTCCCTTAAAGGGAAAAAATGGATACACAAAGATACTTAATTATTAATCACTTACAAACCTGGTTTTTGTGGTTTCCCTTCCCCAAACCATTTTATCCATCTCAAAACACTGCATTTTAAATGAGAATTGAGAGCACTTACAGGTAATCTGACTGAACAATACTAAAGCAGAAACCAAAGTAGAGGACATAAATTTTAATATATATGTAATCTCTGCCAACAAGAAGACTAATTACGTGCTCCAATCTGAGAAACTATGAAATAAAGTATAAACAATCTTGTGAGAGAATGTGTACACAAGCTCCTAAACTGCCCTGATTTGACTTCAGTAGGAGCAAACTCCATAATCATTCATACTCTCACCAGCCAGCAGACACTAATTTCCAGTTGTCAGGTCCCTCATAACATTCCAATCTCCATATCTAGGTAGCCTCGTTCATTCCTCTTTGCTCCTTCTGTCAGAAGTATTGCATTTGTCACTTCCTCTCTCGCCTTCCCTTTTATGTAACTTCCAACCAGTACCTCATGACTTTATTTGTTACTTCTACCATACTCCAATTTTCTCCATTTTTGAAAATCAGGATCTTTCCTTAGTTGTCCATCCTGTCACCCTGTATCTTGTGCCACCTTCTTTCCCACACCTGCTCTACTCCTCATGCAAGTTACCCACCTCGTCCAGCCCTACAGCTGCCTGCGCTCCACCACAGCAACTCACTAAGCTGAGGTTCAAAACCAGGACCTGTCAGGGCAAGTACAGCTGTCCATTTCAAATAACCAAAGATCCCATTTTCCCTCCTGGTCCATAACCCCACATAGCAAACAACTGTCCAGAGAGAGCTGCTGGCTGCACAGGGGACAGGTGAGGTTGAAAGGCCAGCACATGTGCACCATGGGAAGGAACCTCTCTTGCAGACCCATGAAGTCAAAGAAGGCAGATGCTCAAAGTCTCTGACCACTACCAGGTCCCATTTCCCTGAAAATAATCCCTTTCCTGTCCACATTCCAGGGAATGTTCTCAGTAACAAGTATCTTTGAAATACAGAGCTGCTGAAGACTTTTTTTATGCTAGCCACATTGAATTGGATATTCTCAAGAAACATTAAATACACACTCATCAAGCAATGCCATTTCTATATGGTTGAGAATTTAAGTTCCTCCTTGGTCTTCCCCTCTCAAGGGTTAACAACACTAATCTCCTAATATGACCTCCAATATAAGGCAAGTTTCTCAGATTCCAGCTTGATTTTCTTGTTTTTATGGATTGAAATTGGTCCACATTTTTCTACAGTATCTTACCAAAGCTGAACAGAATAAAATAAATAGCTTTCATGTCATACATAAAGCTCTGCTTACACTTGGTTTTTTCTCTGACCAACTACATAGAATACAGATCCTCACAGAATCCCAAGTCCCTACCCACTCTCTCCTCCTAATCAGCTCCAAAAGAGTGACATAAAGGTTACACTGCAGTCACGCTGTATGACTTTTCTATTATGTCAGATTCATGTTACATCTGGTCCAAGATATAGTAAATACAGAGTATTAAGACATTCCACTTAGTTTGGGGTCTTTGATGCTTCGACTTAATATTTTTTTAATTGAAATCACAAAGACCCGTTCCCACCTATATTTAAAAAAAAAGTGTTTAGTTTACTCCAAAACTTCATAAATCATTTAAGACACAGTTAATATTCGAAGACCTCATTATCATCACAGGAGGCAAATTTGTCCAACAGTTCAGTGAGAATGAAATTTGATAGGAGAAAAAAAAGTCTTAATAAATATTATACAGCCAAGGGGGTGTTTGGTTGAAGATTATTCCCAAACCATGCACAAGCAGTCTGTGAGGACTTCATTATGTTTTTTATCCTGGCCTCTTCAGTCTTCTTCCCCATTTTCATTGTCACAATAAAAGTGAAAAAACTCATAATAATAAATGTGATACATAATTTACATTCACATCCATGACATCACTGTCAATCCATGCAGATTAATGAAGTGAGCATCTCCTTTTAAACAGCACAAATCATTATTTAAATACAACAAAGTGAATTATAGCTCAGTATATTACCTACAGTGTCAATCACACCATTCAATTTTTCAAATCAGACTTTAAATTAAGCTGTAACAGTCACCAGCATCATTCTCTCATGATTGCGCTTTCCCCTACCTAAAAGATTCTTCAAAAAGCAATTCTGGAAGAATATATTTGTATTTTTAAATTTTAATTAAAAGTTTTTCTGGATCAAGTTGCATATCTATTATCGAGTACAAAAGGATCATGCTTAATCTAGCCAGATCTATCGCAATTTCAAGTTAATGCCAAGATGGTTGCAGACAGTCTGAATGAGGAGGATTTCTAAAAAAATATCATCTTGGCATTAATTACTGAGATTATGTCAGTATCAAAGCATTTATATAACAGCGACCCGTTACATGATGAGGATGGTCACAAACAGGACAGAGACAAGGCAGAGGTATTTAAGACATTCTTTGCCTCTGTCTTCAACATGGATAATGGATCAAAGGGGTCTCACTACCCTGAGCTGGAGGACCATGACTGCAAGAATGATCAAATCTCAGTTGACCCTGAAATTGTACACGATCTGCTGCTCCAGCTAGATTGCTACAAATCTATGGGGCCTGATGGGATTCATCCAAGAGCCCTCAAAGAAATGGCTGATATCATCATAAAGTCTCTCTTGATGATTTTTGAGCCATCTTGGGAATCTGGGGATGTCCCAGCTGACTGGAAGCTGACAAACATTGTCACAGCTTTCAGGAAGGGCAAGAAGGAGGACCTGGAAACAACAGGCCTGTCAGTCTCACTTCAGTGTCTGGTAAAACCACAGAAAAGATTATTCTGGGAGATACTGAAAAGCACCTGAAAGACAATGCCGTCACTGGTCATAGCCACTATGGCTTCCTGAGAGGAAAGCCCTGCTTGTCAAACTCGTTTCCCTTTTATGACAAGGTAACCCACCTAGATGATCAAGGGATGATCAAGTTTATGTAATATTTTTGGATTTCAATGAAGCTTTCAACACTGTCTTATCTCAAGATCCTTTTGGAAAAAATGTCTAGTTCATAGCTGGATAAACACATCATGTGATGGGTGAGTAGCTGGCTAATGCATTGGGCATTAAAGGTTATAGCAAATGGAACAACATCAGACTGGTGACCTGTCACTAGTGGGGTTCTGCAGGGTTCCATCCTTGGCCCTGTGCTCCCCATCTTCATAAATAAAATGGATGCAGGACTGGAAGAGACACTAAGCAAGTTCTCATATTATACAAAACTGGGAGGAGTTGTTGACTCTCTTAAAGGCACGGAGGCCCTGCAGAGAGGCCTGGACAAATTAGAGGGCTGGGCAACGCCAACTGTTTGAAGTTTAACAAAGGTAAGTGCTGTATTCTGCACATGGATGGCATTCTGCACAGAGTGGAGAATGAGAGGTTGGATAGCAGCGCTGCGGATAGGGACCTGGGGATCCTGATCAATGGCAAGCTGAACATGAGCCAGCAGTGCCATGGCAGCCAGGAGAGCCAACCCTGTCCTGGGGGCATCAGGCACAGCACGGCCAGCTGGGCAAGGGAGGGGATTGTGCCCTCTGCTCTGAGCTGGGGCAGCCTCACCTCCAGTGTTGGGGTTACCGCACTATAAGAAATATGTTAAACTATTAGAGAGCGTCCAAAGGAAGACCACAAGGATGGTGAAGGGCCTTGAGGGGAAGTCTTATAAGGAGTAGCTCAGGTCACTTGGTATGTTAGCCTGGAGAAAAGGAAACTGAGGGGAGACCTCACTGCAGTTACAACTTCCTTGTGAGGGAAAGAGGAGGGGCAGGCACTGATCTCTTCTCCCTGGTGACCAGTGACAGTTGTCCCAAGGGAATGGCCTGAAGTTGTATCAAGGGAGGTTTAGGTTGGATATCAGGAAAGGATTCTTTACCCAGAGAGTGGTTTGGTACTGGAACAGGCTCCTCAAGGAAGTGATCACAACACCAGACCTGACACAGTTCAAGAAGCATTTGGACAATGCACTCAAGCACATGGTGTGACTCTTGGAGATGGGCCTGTGCAGGGCCAAGAGTTGGACTCAATGACCATTGTAGTCCCCTTTTAATTCAGCATATTCAATGATTTGGTGGTATTTTTAGGACTTCATGTTCAAGGACACTTTCTACTGCTTTTGGTCTTGCTGGATTCACACTGCTTGGTTAAAAATTCAGGTTTAGCTGAACTCATCATGACTAACAACTGACACTTTAGTACTCAAAATCTAACAATATAGGAGATTTATTTACTTCTTGTCAAATAGCCTACATGCCACTTGCTATGAAATGGCTTTCCACCAAATTAGACAATGTGGCTGAACAGAAAACCTGTGGGCTGTTTTCTCTATTGCCCAACAGCTTGCAAAGTGACCTTCAGCAAACCACCTCCTGTTTGAGTCGCAGTGGAACAGAGGTAACATGCGTGCTGACTTCATGTGCTATATATGGCTCAGGTACGATGATGCACACTGCTCAGAGGTGACACACTCAATATAAAACTCACACCTACCTCAGAGGGACAGAAATTTACTCTCCAAGGATTCAGAAAGTATTTATTTGTTACTGAAATTCCCAAAAGACACATTCAATACCTGATGATTAAGAGAATGAAAATGGATTTTTAATGTGGTAAAATGTCATAGGAATGGCATCCAAATTCAGCTATTCTGTACATTCAGTACATTCTCCCTGAACATCATTAATGTGAAATTAAATTAAAGCCAAAAGGTCAGGACATCAAAAGGAAAACATTATTCTAAAGAACATTCAATAGGCATTTTTTATTCTACTCCCTTTCCTGTAAACTAGGTAACAAGTAATACTATTTATATTAAGAAAATATTAATTTTCTACATGCCGGTGCATGGAATCAGTTGTCTCCACAAAATATCCTGAATCTTTTAGGTTTTCTTAAGAAGATATCCATGTTCTTCAGCTGACTGACCCACAGGGAGAAAGAGGCAGCAGATGCCCTCAAGACACAAAGGCAAGTAATGCTTCACCAAATAAGCCAGACCCCATCTCCAGCTGGAGAACTGACAACGTGCTGACCAAAGCAGCACCCCAAAGTCCTCCACTTCTGAAATCTGATTCCTCCCTGGGACAATTTGTTTTAACCCAGCTAAAACCCAAGAATAAGCAAGGTCAGTCCACCTCTCAGTGTCTGTCTTTCTGGATTCTAACTGCACAGCTCCACCACCTGTTGCACAGCAAATTCAAAACACTCCTGAATGGACTATGTTACTATGAAATATATTTTATGCTCTTTGAGATGCATTTCACAGAGTAAGCCAAAGGAGGAAGGCAAAACGTATAGGCTGCTGCAAGGAAAACCCTACCCAGCTGCATTCTCTCAACATGGAACACAGTTATGCTTACCATAAAGGGATAATAACGTTAAAGGCATACACAGAACTTGGGAAGGAGAGATAATTTGGGGGGGGGGGGGGGAGGGGGGGGGTTGGGGTGTTTTTTTTTCATAAAACCCTATACTGAGGGACTGCATAATACAAAAGTAGGACTGTAATTGCATACTTTTTAGTTTAAATTTCCAAAAGAAGGTTCATGTGAAGTCATTGGGTAAAGCCTAATTACAAAGGATCAGCTGCATACAAGACGTAGGAAGCTGTCACATTATCTCTGTTTTTTTCCCCCGTAATTAATATGTTTGAAACAAATTACCCACACTGCTTACAAATTAGAAATTCAATATATCTCATGGTTATTGCAAACAACAAAAACTACAGAGAACAACAGCGCAGTTTAATCATTACTCTTCTTAAACATTACAGCATCTCTGGATAGTGAAGTAGGAGGACTTGATGAAAATGACTTATATTCTAAAACTCCTAAAGGCAATTTTTAAACAGGAAAATTAAAAAAAAATAAATAAAAAAGTTGATTTATTAACTATAGCATTAAAAAAAAAGCTAAATTTATTTTAAAATACTTGTACTAGAGTTGAACATGGAAAATAAAAGCTTTTCTTCGCCCTTTAAAAACAACCAATTTTACTAAACTTAAAAATTTTGTGCTCAGTCAAGCATGATATCTATAAACAGACTCTTCATCAACATGCCCCTCTGTTACATACAAAATTTTAAGTTACAATGTATTCAAGAGGCCTAAAAAAGAAACCTACTGCTAGGGAGGCTACAAACATGATGGGGCAAATAGCTTTTACAAAAATCAATGCTAGTATGCAGATTCACTAACAAGTGATGGAGCTACAATAGTAACACTGTTGCCTTTTGCTCAACCTGGAAATGAAACTTGAGATAATTTTAGTAAGAAGGTAACATAAGAGTGGATTTTTATTTGAAGGTTTTCAGAAGCAGCAAAGGAAAGATGTCTACAAAAGCCTACTTCCCCCATGGGTGAATACATTTTTATAGGTTTTAGGAAATTAGCATAATTGATAAAAAGCACCAATTAGGAGGACCAGTGGGGATGCAATTCCCACGCCCAGGTCAAGCCCCTTCTCTGGAGCCCCCCCTTCAGCACTAACTGTACTTTGTCCATGAAAACGTGTCTCGAGGAGCTGTTCTCAACCTTGGTGGCCTGGAAGAACCAAGATAGAACTGGGGCCTTGTACCCCCTGGGGCTGGGAGCTCTGGAACTTGTTTTGTCCTTCTGCTTAAGGAAAGGCCATGGAAAAGTATTGGGAAAATGAGTCACTAATAAAAGAGGTGACAGAATTATAAATATATGTGCGAAGAATACAGAGAACATATATAAGAAAAAAAGGCAAAACTCAATTGGCATCAACACAGAAAATACAAGTCTAAAAGCAGCACTTTTCTACATTTAGGTGTCTCTCTCTCTCTCTCTCTCTTTTTTTTTTTTTTTTTTTTTTTTTTTTTTTAAACTTTGAAAACATAGTATTAATGAGTAATAAAATGAGTAGATAAGGCAACTAGTACCAAGGAGTTTTAGCTTCCCAAGGAGAATATAGCTAAAACAGTAGGGATTTAAGTCAAAACTTTATGTCAAACCAATTTCAAATGCAACACCTTTGACTGACTATATTGACAACATGCTATAATCCACAGTATTTTCATTGAATTAATTGAAAAAATTGAATTATTTGATGAGGCAAAATCAGATTATTAAGCCAAGAAAATCAGTGGTACAGTTCACTGAGACAGTAAATTGACTTCATAAACAACAAGGCTCAAGTAAAGAACCGGCAATCTACTAGAAATTTAAATAATAAAAATTAGGAAGGCTGTATTTAGTTATGAATTTCAATCTAAAAAAACTATGAACAAGACTTAGGGATCATTAAGAGCTAACAAACGGAGCAAATTTGCTAGGAAAACATTCAGGAAAATTAATAACATTAAATTTGAATCCATAAACTTAGAATCCCATATAATCTGAAATAATAAAGTCTGGATGACATCTGCTATTGTGGTAGCTTCCACAAGACAGTATCAGAGAATAAGATCCGATTTGGGTGCCCACATATTGAAAACGGTTCAGAAGAACGTGACAAGAATGAGTGAAGCAACTGAAAAATACATTTTACAATGAGCACACCACAACATACAGCTAACAGTCTTGTTAGCTTGTCAGAAAAAAAGGCTGAAGAGAGTTAATACAAATTGAGAATAAAGAGTTCTCTATACCAAGAGCTGTAGCCATGCTGTCTCCGTCTAGAAAAGGTAAATGTATCATTAAGGAAAAAAACAAACAAACAAAAAAAGCTGTGAAACATACTACACCTTGGAAGTATTCAGAGGAAAACCAAAGAAATTAAAAGGCAGCATTGTTTTGCAAGAGAAAGTGAAACAGCAAAAGGAATGGAAAGAGCACTAACAGGGACTTCTCTCTCTGCCTGCCCTGCGTGCCCTGTGCTATCTATAGCTGACCAAAAGAATGAGGGTGAGAGCTCAGTCAGGCAGAAGAAAAGCTTTGTTAGAAGAAGATGCCTTAGTTAACCCAAAGAAGTTATCAAAAGAAAAACTGAAGCTGTCAGCAATCCCACAGTATAAATAAAGATGATATGCAAATATACTGATGACAGCAACATTTGAACAGTACTTACACAACTGGTTGCATACTAAGGCCTTTTTTAAAAAAAAGAAATAAGCTACAAGATGAATGTACAGAAACCAATGGCAATACGCTTTTTTCCTGAAGGCACTAGGCCAGCTGTGATTCTCTACATAAGCCTTTGAGATGCACATTTAAATGAATTTTTTCTTTCCCTCTGGAAATTATATTTAGAGAAACAAAACACAGCAGATGTTATTACTTTCCCAGATGTAGGTTTCTGTCCCAAATCAACTCTCAGCACTGAAGGTGCCCTGGTTCACTCTTCTCCTTGCCAGGCAGCAGCAAATCACAGCCCATGAGCTGAGCCAGGTGTTGGCACCTACATCAGTCATGCAGATTTGGGGAGATTTTTCTAGGACACTGATACCTCAAAAATCTTTGTGCACACGAAGTCTGTGTTTACAAAGACAAATGTTTTACTTCAGAGTTGTACAGACATCGACATCTATTTTGTGAGACTTCTCTGTAACATGGTGTCAGCAATGATCTCGCAATTTACAGCATCAACTGCCCCCTAGTTCTACACAGCCAGAGCTATAGGAGTTGCATATGCTCTTCTGCTGTCACCGGGGACTGCCTGCTACTGCCAACATCATGGGTGTGCCACAGCACTATTCATGATAGCTACACACACACACAAAGAAAAAAAAAAAAAAAACACCACACATTATAACGGTGGTGAAGCACTGGAACAAGATTCTCAAAGACCTAAACTGGAGCAGAGTCCAGAGCATGCAGTACAAATCCTGCTTCCAGAAAGAGGTTGAACTGGAGTCCTTCTGAGCTCACTCTCTACCCTCAATGACCCTATGACAGCTCATTTCATCCAACACCAGCCTGGGCTAACATGGTAACAGCACACACTATTTGATATATAAACTGACTGCAGAAGGCCCAGGTAGCTCAGCAAGTTTCTCTTCCTCAGAAAACAATTTCTACAGCTCACACTAAAAACATACTGCCACTTCCACTGACATATTTTTCCTCTTTTAGAACTTCTGCTGGGGAGCAGTTTCACAGAGCTTGTTGCCAAAGTGAAAAGCATCAACTACACCTTTCTATTTCTGTGCAGAGCTGCCACCCAGCCCCATGCCCCCAGACTGCCAAACAGCTGCTCTGCCAGCCCCCATGGCTATAGGCAGCAAAAACCTGAACAGCAGACACCTATCACTCTTTTCTTCAGGTCCATGCTACTCCACCAAGCATCCTCTCAGCTTTCCTCCCCTTGCATATTCCTTAGATTGCTCCCCTTTTTATATAAATCTGGATCTTTTCCTACTCTATGGCACCGGGTCACCAGAAAATCCCAAGCTAAGAATAATATTGTTCTGGTTTTCCCTTCACATGTATCCAGCTCCCAGATCCAACACATCCAACACTGCCATCTTTCAGATTATTAAAGAGCTTATTATAAACAAAAGATGTAAAAACAACAAGCAGTAACAAAAAGTACAGCCCAGCTACAGGATATGATTTCCGTCTTAAAAACATGCACATAAAAAACAGGATCCAGGAACCATTTTGTTAGTACATAGACAGTATAGAATGAACCCACACAGAGTTGGTGAACCAAAATAATTTAAGTAAGAGTTGTATCAATCATGCTTGAGACAAAAAACTTTTTTTTTGCAAATCACTGAAAGGACCTTGCATGCCCCTTGCATGTCAACCATTCCTTTTTTATGGCTCTGTCTGCATCTGTATTTCTCTGACACCACTGAAGGTAAGGATTGACTGTCTTGAAAGGTAACATCCATGCCTAAAAAGGAGTACAGAAACATGAACCAAGGGGCTAGGATCCACTTTGCTGATCCATTTTGTATTAAAGGGAGAGACAGGCATGGGCACTAGGCATAGAAAATGAAACAAATCATCCTTTGCTAACAGCTCAGTCAACCCATTAGTATGCAAAACTAGGCAAACTACCTCAGACTAGGTGCTAAAACACCTGAGCTCCAGGTTAGGATGTGCTTTGCAAGAGAAGAGCCTGAACAGCTGGGCATGGCTGAGAAAAACCTTCTTGACCGCCTACACTGTAAGGCCCTCGTGTCTGCAGATGGGCAACAGAGAGGTGTAGGGAACAGGAGAGCTGGAGCTCACCCAAAGCCAAGGAAATTCAGAACCGTGGTCCAGTCACAAGGCACTCCTGCGTGTGAAGCGCTCACAGGGAAGTGCCGCTCTGCCGCTCCTGGGCATGTGTGTTGCAGTGCTATCAGCTACTAGACAGGAGTAGTAGCTAGCTTCAGAGTTTATTAATCTCATAATTAAGTTCTCATAAGTACCCTTGAGTTAATTTGGAAGAGCACATGTACATGATGAGAGAAAGAAAATGACTTAGGAGAGTAAATACAGGAGTACCTGTATTAAAAAGCCAAAGCACTCCACAATCACAAGTAGTAATCTTACAGTATTATCAGGTATTTTCTCAAAATGTAAACTCAGTGCTTCAGGACTTTGGCATACAGCAAAACACCATGCAATAAGTAATAATCCATTATAATCCATGTGATTCACAGCATCAAAAGAGAACCTGCCACAACAGGGACTATGTAAAACAAAATTCAATGTAAATGCAAAATCACTTTTTGTGTTCCAACAGGGGCAAATCCATCAAATAAAGCTCAATAAAAATCACAGTAAGACTGAACTAACCTAGTTCCTCATCATTTCAAAGAATAGAATCACTCCTTAATCTCTGTCACATACAAAGGGTTTTGGTTTCACACATCTCACCTTTTCAAGGAATCAGACAATTATCACCAATATCATCAACAGAACATCAAGCTTTGCAAATTTGGTTTCACTAACCACACCGAAGAAATATATCAACTAGATATCCGCTTTTTGGAACAAAGCAAGGAAGAGAATTAAAATATGATCTCATGTATCATCTTAGTTCATATTATTTCGCATCTCTGTTGAACTTGCAGGACCTTATTATTTAAGTGACAACCATTATTAATTCTGTCCCAGAAAGAGTCACTGCACACCTTTTCAGAATTTTGAAGGGAAAACAAGGATCACCCATTTTAAACTCTAGAAAATACACCATTTCTAACAAGCTTGTTTTCTTCCTGTTTTTATAACCACAATATTAGTCATACAACATAAAACATTACAACTGAAAATTAAGCAATACATGAAATAAATAGATTTTTCTTAAGGATACCAAAAGGATTTTCAATGTAATCTTTCAAGGCACTTGCTCTGCCCTGGAGCTCCTAGCCATCACTCTCAGGAAAAGAGGTAGATACACAAACTTCTTGAAAATCATTAGAAGATTAGTTATTCTTTCTGCTGGAGGTTTATAGTGAAGCAGCACAACTATCTCCTCTCCTAGACGCCTTTCACAGCTCAAAGACTGAGAATATACTGTCATTTTTATTTTTTCAGGAACAATTCTTCAGCAGATTTCTAAAATACATCTCAGGAATTAGAGTACCGGATTCAAATTAACCCATTCTGAGACTCCTTTTCAAGTCCCAGTCTCTTCATTTACTAGTCTAGGTTCTCAATACAGAAAGTCTCTGGGAAGCAGAGCAGCAGAATACTAAATATCTTTTAATTCAGTTTCCAAAGGTTGTTAAAAAACAAAGAATTTCCCTAGCTCTCCTAAATGAAATAAGGATAAAGCTGAGAAAATTTTGTAAAGGGCATTCTGAATGGGAGTAACAAAATCCAAAATGTTATTAGTGTTGCATTTTAAACTGCACATTCATATTTGTTACTAGTGGTATCTCTATCAACACCCTAATGAAAATAAATAAAAACTTCCAGTGGAAGATAAAACCAAGTGGAAAATGGCTGCAGACAAAATTAGCTTTCTCTGCAAAAAACACAACAGAGTCCTACGACACCAGACCAATTTTCAACAAACCCAGTTGCATAAAATTCACAGCCATTACCTTGGACACATAGAGCTGGTTCACTCTGAAAGTTAAAGAAAACTACTCAACTTCTGGAGCACATCTGATATTTGGAAAAGAGCTTTGCAGTTTTCCTTTGCCTGAAAAGCAAACCTCTCTGCACAAGACTTTTATTCAAAAGCTACTATTATCCTACAAGAATTCGATCCCAACTGAAGGGAAAACACTGAGGTTTGTTTCACTCCCATATGGAATCTAATGAAGTCTGCCAAGAAAACAAGCTTGCTGGGGGGGGGGGGAAAAAAAAAAAAAAAAAAAAAAAAGAAAAAGAAAAAAAAAAAAAAAGAAAAATAATTTGTGTTCTTTTAGTCCCCCATTCAGCCAATAAAAGGAATTATTGCTACCACCCTGGAACAGAATAAAGAACAAAACCAAGAGACAGAATGACTAATGAACTAACGTATGTCCCCGTATTCATAGTAAAGCTCACTAACTGTTAAAAGGATTTCATTTGTGCAAGATGAAATCATTTAAGAAGAACTATCCACAGTTACTTTGGTTCACTCTTTCATCTTTCAAATAGCTTCTCTTTGCCTTAAAAGATTTTTGTAAAAATCTGATATTTCTAATGCAGGTGCTTCTCCTAAGAGTACTCTGATTTGAACGCTGAATCACCTTCTGTGCCAGAAAACCGCTTTTTATAATAAATAAGAATTATGGGGGGGATTTTGTGATTACTTTGGTATTTTTTTTAAATATCATCACTGAGTCTTCTTTTTACTGAACACATGTAATATATTCTGCTTTTAACATCTAGGTATTTTTTCCTATGATATATTGGAACATCATTATTTTGGGCTCAGTAGATGCCACACAGCATTATTCCACAGTTTTAAAAAAAAAAAAAAAAATCACTGTAGGGAAGGTTAAAGAGCCTTACGAACCCTGAATCATTTTAACTTTCACAGCTTAATTTCCAAGGTAACTTTTCCCAATTCCCTTTACTGTAAACAACATGCAAGCTGAGGGTTTTCAGCTTGGGCACAAAGCAAGTAGATGTAATGAACCTAATGAAGCAAGTGATTGGGAAAAGCTACCATGATTTACTGAGAGCAAACCACACCAACTTGGTCAACTTCTGCAACAAAATAATCTCTTCTGCTGACGTAGGGAGAAGAACAGGATGTTGTTCACCTGGACTTCAGCAAAGCATGCAGTGGTGTTTCCCACAGCCTTCCCTTGGACAAATTGGCAAGATTCAGATGAGGTGAGCTGTCTGCAAGATGGATTGGAAACAGACTCACAGGTCAGACTCAAAAGGTGGTGACTGTGGGTTTTTACTCAGGCTGGCAGCCTGTCCCAAGTTATCCCCTGGGGATAAATACTGTTCAACACATTCATACACCATTGGTATGATGGGATTGAAAATGCCCTCACCAAATTTTCTTGTGACACATCAGAAGGGAGACCCATCCTACAGAGCTGGACAGACTGGAAGAGTGGAGTAGCAAGAACAGTATGACATTTAACAGGAAAGTGCAAGGTCCTGCATTTAGGACAATATAACCAAAAAGCCAGCACAGGACAGGATTTATACGGCTAGGGAGCAGCTGTGCTCAAAGGGACCTGAGGGCTTTGGTGGACAACATGAGCCAGCAGTGTTTCACTGCAACAAGGGATTGAATCCTGGGCTGAATCCTCAGAGGCATTACTAGCAGAGGGAGGGATGTGATCATCCCACTCTGCTCAGCATTTGTCAGGCCACATCTGCAGTACCATACCCAGTTCTCATCCCCACAAGTCAAGAAAGATGCAGCCAGAGCAGAGAGGGTCCAAAGAAAGGCCATAAAAACGACCAAAGTGTTACAGAGCATGCCTTTTGACAAAAGAGAGAAGGAATTAAACCTTTTCTCCCTGGAGAAAAGAAGGCTCAGAAAGGTCCTCACTGGTATTCCGGTATGCAATGGGTATCTACAAAGAGGATGGAGGCTCTCTCTTCAAAGGAGCCACAAGGAGAAGACAACTGGGAAAGTGTACAAGTTACACTGAGAGTGGTTTCACCTCAGCATAAGATACACTGTTTTTATAGTGAGGATGATCATTCCCTGCAACAGCCTCTCTCCAGGGATATGGTAGACATCCCATTACTGGAGGTTTTCAAGATGAGATTAGAGAGGATGGTACATAATTTCATCTAGGTTCTCACTCCCAAGAAAGTTTTGACCAGATCATCTTTCAAGGTCAGTTCCAACCTGGGCTGGTTTACAATTTTATGACTGTAATTTATGAAAATTTTTGTAGCCACTCTGGTTTTATTAAACCTTCCCCCCCCCCCCCCCCCCCCCCCCGCCCCAAAAGGATGCTGAATTCAGTGGGGCTGTTCTTTCTTCAGCTTTGGTTTAAGGTTTAGACTTGTTACATGTCACCACCTCCTTCCACCTTCATTTTACTTCTTAAAAGAGTAAAAAGCAACATTCCACATCACAGGCCGTTTTAGTTCAACCACCTAAAAGTTTTCCCATGAGGGATACAGGCGTTATGGTAACCAAGTTTCCAAGGCTCTGCAAGCCTCATGGTAGTCTACCTTCAGAGATGCAGTGATCTCATGTTTCTTAAATTTCTCTGCCTGAAGGAACTGAGACTAAAAACAAATCTATGAAACAAACCAATGTGACTGAAATAGAGCAGAATGACATACTTTATCTAAGCTATTTTTAGAGAAGTGTATTAAAACCCTGGTTCTTGTTAAACATATTTTTCTTTCACATTTTTTCATTTTTCTTTAGCAATTGCAGCTTGTTGCTATCCTCCTTCTTCCAAAGCAATTTTCATCCAAGTGAATTAAATAAATAACATTCCTCACAAGCATTCTCATTCTAGAAGAAACACAAACAAAATGCAGAACTACCTCTCTGTGAAAGCAGTTCACATTGTTCCTAGATGATGCATTAGCACACAAAGCTTATATAAGTGCTTCATTTACTGAATTAGACATACACCTTGCATGGCAAACAATAGAGTCTTAATAAAAAGGTATTAACAAAAGAAGGCCGGCCAAGTGAGATGTGTATTATCTTTGATCCCTGAGGCAGAACAAATCTGAAAACACCCTGCAATGCCTCACCACGTAACCAGCATGGTCTTCTGAGTCTCATTTTCCAAATTTCGCCAAGCAGCCTACCCCCTAAAAAAAAAAAAAAAAGGGGGGGGAGGTTTCTACCCCAATGCAGGTGCTGCCTGGTACTGGAACTCCAGCCTGGACTCCTTTCACATGGCTATCAACAGTCCCCCAAAAAAGGGACCACATGGACCAGCTCACTACGTCCACCACTTGTATGCTCCTCCTCCTCTGCCGCACTGATGGCACGATGGCTGCGTGACCCCCAGGGTGGCAGAGGGACAGACAGGGAGACATTGCCAAGACAGTCTGTGCAAAGCACAAGAAAATATCACCTTACCTGCTCCCTGCTAAGGCTAAACAGAGTAACAGCAACGAACCACTCAACCTCTACCAGATCAGTTTTCTCCAAGTGTTCATGTGAGCAAAGCTCTGAGGTCAGGAAAAACCTAGGGCTGTGTCCTGTTAATCTAAGGCAAAGCTCAAACTATAAAATATTTTCTACTGTCAGCAAAAGGCACTGACATTTACAATTTACATAAAACTTGTATTTTGAGGAAAAAAATGATTGGGCATTCTGCTTATCTATAGAAAAGTCTAGGCAAAGTCAATTTTTATTTTATATTATGATATTACTGAATTGGTCTTTTATAATGTGCATCCCTCAATACTCATGTCTGTTCTTCTCCATGAAAATTTTTACTAAGGGTCAAAAGATTTATACAATTCAATTAGAAACCAGACAATCCCTGGAAGTGTTGAAAAGATGTGTGGATGTGGCACTCAGGGATATGTTTGGATTCAGTGACCTTAGAGACTCTTCCCAACATTAATGATTCCATGATTCCATTATCTATTGCCCTTATATACTATTCATGCCATTCATATGCTGGTTCTTCTGAACTTTTAACTGCAAAAACCAAAAAAAGCCTACTCATACCAAAAATAGAAAGTATAGTCTTAAACTCTGCAGTCATTTACACATATTTTATGTACTTATCCTGTTCAGTGAAGGCAAGATTCTCCTTGAATCTTGGATGCAAAAGGCATGTCCAAAAATATAAATCATAATTTCTCAAGATATATTCCTTATAAATAGATACATTATTTTTTCCTTTTTTTTTTTTTTTTTTTTTTTTTTTTTTTTTTTTTTTTTTTTGGGGGTTTTTTTGTTTGTTTCTTGTAGAAATTTTGTCACAGTCACAACATTCTTGTACTACTCAGTAACTGAGGTTTAAAACTGGAGAAAATCACCCGCATACAGCTTTAATGTAAACTCTGCTATGGAAGTATATCATGATGTTCATTAAACCACATATCTGTGACCTTTATTAAAAGCAAATGCTTCTTAAATGCACATTTTGTTATAGACATCCTGCAACCCCCCTGGACAAAGCATTAAAAAGCCTCAGACATTTTATAATAAAAACAAAATATGACATATAAAGAACAGAGTAACTGCAATTAAATACATTAGCATAACTTGTCTGGTTTTTCATCTACATACACCTGATTTTTATTTTTAAAATGTATAGTTTTTCCTTCATCCTGAAATACAAAGATTTATAACCTTCATGAACTACTTTTTCACCTGTGGAAACAAAATCTAGGGGAGTTTCAACAAAAGTCTAGAAAGTAATTATGAAAATGCAAATTTGCAAAACTGAAATTCACTTTTTATTTGTCTTTTCTTGCAATAAATAAATTAAGTAAGTCAGACACAATTATTATGTCTGACAACAAATCTCTTACCAGTTTGTGGGGTTTTTGGTTTGGTTTTGTGTTAAAACAAGGGAGCATCTCTCCTTTTAATTTCTACAGTACTCATTAAACAGCAGTCTCCAAGCAATGGTTGCCTGAGTGTCTTTAATCCAGTCAAGGAAGAACCCTTCCTTAAATCTTAAGAGGGGAAGAAATCTTCAAAAATAACAAACTAGCAATTTTTTAATACAGTGTTATATAAACTTTTACATAATTCACCACACTGCCGAATAGAAAATATTATGTGAAAGGGATCATCACTTTCAATAGATTTTGATCAGCTTTTCCACACAACAAACCATCCTAACAAAGTCGTCCTGAAAAAAATGCTTCAGACATCACTAAGTCTGAACCAGGAAACAGATGCTTAAAAATAACTTTTGCACTTCTAACCTTTTAGACTGCACCGTTCAATTATGCATGCTCTTCTGAATATCAGTCTGGGAATAAAACAGAGCTCTAAGTATTACCCAGAAGGGAAGGGAAAAAAAAAAAAAAAAAAAAAAAAAAACGGAAGGAAGAGAATGACACATCCTGCAGGCACAAAGAGGATGAGTCTCCCGTAAGGCTGGAGCCCAGCATCGCCCGGCACGGCAGGAGGAGAGCATGTGCGTTGGAAAAGAGTTGTGTGACGGGCAATAGAAAAGCAAAAGTTAAATGTTACAAAACTACTTTTTCCAGTCATCCTCAGATGAAGGAAACACATCAAGAGTGAAATGGAGAGCAAAATAGGACACTGCTAATGGAATTTCAGTGGGCTTTATTTCTAGTTTTCAAAATAAACAAGCACAGAAGACAGAGATGTGCAAAACTTGTGAGCAGCTGGAAGACAAGCAGAAAGCTATGATTGATCAAAACCTCTCCAAAACTTATTTTACTAAGGCAACAGGAACAGAATTCAATATCCTACAGCAATATTCATAGTAGATGGGGGAAAAAAGGAAGGATTCTTAAAGCTTTTTTTAAATTACTGCAATCAAATCATTAAAAACACTCAACTTCAAATGAACAATCATATAGGATGTTTAAAGAAAATATTTTAAAAAGTCTCTCTCACAACATTAGAATACAACAGAGATCTCAGTGCTGATATGGAGAAAAATTTCAGCATCAAGGCAACTTTGTCACTGTTAAACCAAATTTCAGGTGTGCATTGTTAGGGCTTGAGGGAGGAATTGAGCCAGTTAGCCACACTCCCACTGAAAAGGAAGAGGCAAACCCTCAGTATACAATCCTACCATCAAATACCATGTATTTTCTGTCTCAGTCCACAAGGCCAGGCAGTACGTAGACAGCAGCTACTTAAAACAGTTGGGAAAACCTCTAGAAACAGTAACTTACAGGACATGCCTGTCTCAAAGAGAAAACAAAAACCAAAAAGTCTGCACACCAAAACACTAAAAAAGTCATCCTTAAACAACAGGCATCTTCAGTCTTGTCTACACCAAGAGTTTCTGCTGTGCAAGGAGGTAAAAACTCAGACTTGATTGGTGCACACAGGTTGATAGCATTTTTTAAGCACATCTCCACACAGGAATGCAAAAAACACCAACACAAGAAGAAAAAACATGCAGTCCATGTCTCACCACTTAAAGTCATGAATGTTTGTTCCAGTTTCTGAGTGGTTGTACTTTTGGAATATTTTAGTATTTTTAGGGGGATTTTTTGCTGTGTTTTGTTGTTCTTGTTGGTTTTTCCCCTGGTTTGACTTCATTTGGAATAGGCAATGCCAGTGTATTTTCAACTAATTTGAAATGATGGAGAGTCTGTAGAGAAGGCCTAATAAAAGGGCTTATGTAATACAGCGAAACTTCCTGAATGCCTACATTCGTTGTTCAAATTCGGAAGCAAAAGGGGTACTGCCATCCCCTCCTGCCAAAGGCTCAACATTACACATTCAGAATCCAGCAGAAGACTTGCAAGAGTTTAACAGAAATAATGGTAGCCTGTCCATCAAATGGCTGCCAGGTACAAAGGCTTTATATACCTCTTACTCACACTGTCTGAGTAATGCTTTTAGAAAGAAAAAAAAGTAATTTGCTTTGTAGGGACTTTACAGTCCTCAGGCTTTTCTTTTTATTCCCCCCCATTCTCTTCCCTCCAAGAAAAAGGGACTGCATAAAAGGAAAAGGTTTCTCAATTCCAGAGTTAGATTCTCCTGTGCATTGGTGGAATTTGCCACAGTAGTAACTGCCTTTCATCAGCATCATACATGATTTGGTATTACTTCAAACTTGATACATTTTAGTGCTTTTGGTCTGTCATATGCAGTGACAGTAATGGTTCTGAAGAGCAGTTTCCTTTGGATTTTTTTATTTAATCCTTGCACATTTCAACAGATAAATTTCAAAAGTACAAAAAAAAAAAAATAGGTAAAGCTTGAATATGCTTACATAAGGAAAAAAAAAAAAAAAAACTTTTACTAAAAGATTTGATTCTCTTCTAACTTATTACCTGAAAAATAGTTACCTGAATAACCTCACAAAATGCTTCCCAGAAAACACTTTTTACATGTAGGCAAAAAAATGCAGTCTCTTTTTCAACATAATCTCTCTTGACTATTTACAACTCTAATGGTTACTCTCTTTCATGTTGTATTAAATTTAGACTAACAACCTATGCATCTCAACAAATCTCTTCAAATCACACTATGGCTTGCTGAAGCTGCTAAATGCCTTAAAAAATCACACATAAAAGTATGAAGAGAAGCAACAAATGCAAACTTCCAGGGAAAAAACACCAAACTATAAATAACAGGTGACTGGATAGTAAGGTAGGTAACACTCAATTTTCACCATGACAGCCTCTGTACTCCTGTTTCAAGAGAAACTGTCATCCGCATTGCAGTGCCCTTGAAAGTCATTTTTCTCATAATATATCTGATCCCACTATTTTGTTCAGGGTTTAATTCTGTTGCATTAGTGTGCTGTATAATTAACAGCCAATCAATAGGATTTTGCTGCGGAATGCAAACCTGCAAGACAGACTTTCAGATGTGTATTCAGCTGTCTTAGTACGGAAACATAACTGGTGAATGCCAAGCTCTAATACACTTATTCACTTTTTGAAATGCAAGATATTGTGAACAACAACCATATCAATGCACTCTTAGAGGTGATCACAAACTGCTGAAAGCTGCCCCAAACCTGCAGTGCAGGTGGCAAACATAGATGCAATTGAGGATTCCTGTCAGGGAGCATGGAAGAACAGCTGCAAGGGATACAACGCGATGTGTCCTCGGGAATTCAGCTCCTGCCCTGCTGACCAGCTACAGGAGATCCTGGGACAGACATAGTCCTTTGCAGGAGTCCCAGCCTCCTGAGTTTCTTAGCAAGTGGTGGCACAACGTTGCATGAAGATTATATTTTCATATGCAGAGAAAGATTGGTCATACCTGAATCTTTGCATTACCTATTAATACTTCTTAATGGAAGAAGCGAAAATAATAGCATTGAATTCTGAGGATGAAGTCTGTCACTAAAAACAATGGAACAAACAACAAAAACTCTACGTTCGGAAAACAAAGGAGGGATAGCTAATTCAGCTTTCCTCAACAGGAGATGTAGCAGATACTAAATCATCTAGGCATCTGAATTTATGAAGTTGAACACTTGACTAGACAGCCATTATCTTCACTGAATTCCATTATTTGTGAGACTAGTTTTGAGTAAGGGCAATGAAACAGAGATAAACCTGGACAGTTTCAAATACCCCTGGACAATAAAAATAAAGATCAATCCCTGACACAACAGAAAGCATTACCTTATTCTTAGGTGTTCCCTATACTCATACACATATTTTAACTTCAAAACCTAATTATTTTACAAGTACAGCTTGGAGACAGACTTGCCAAAAAAATATAGAAAACTGCAAAAACTTGCAGGAGGCAAACTCAGTGATCGAGTCGAACAAGGCAACAGCATCCCATTACATCACAGTCTTTGGAGGTCCCTCTGTGCTTTTGCGACAAAATAGGCTTAAAGAACAAAGGTTACAGCACCAGCTGCACCAGGCTCCCAAAAACTTGGTTTAGCCTTGGTCCCAGAAGCTTATGATCTTGTTTCATAACAGCATTCAGAGCTCAAAGAACGATTTGTCATTAGTGGTTAGAACTGGCTGGTTCCTTCAACGTAAAAAATGACACTAAAATTTAAATTCATAATTCCTAGTAAGGACCTCACCTTGGTGTTGCTCCTCCCTTCCTAGATCTTCTTCTTAGAAGTTGAAAAAGCTTCCTGTCTTAGCTACTGTTACTTGTAGCTATATAGGAAGAAGAGGAAGAAACTGTGAGCCTCTCTCTCTAGAGCAGGTGAATGCTATTTGCGTCTTCCTCTACAAGGATGAGAAAGTTACACTGATATTTTTTCACACTTCTGGTTTCTTTGGATCATAGGAAAATTACACACTGCAGCTGTCCCATAACATAAAAAAGAACCCAACCAAGCAAACAGAAAAACCCTCCAAGGGAAAAAGAAAAAAAAAAAAAAAAAAGAAACTGCCAAGCAATCAGTAAGACTCCAATGCTGCACAAAAAAACAAAGCAGAATTCAAAAGAAAGGATCTCAAACTCTTTTCACCCTGAACTGGCATATAAAACCTCCAGGGAACTCCAGATTTACTTCCAGGCAGATTCAAAGTCTGCGCAGTGGGCCTGATCTCTGGCAGAAAAAGAAGCACCACTGACTAGGTTTTAAACACTGCTCTAACTCCTCATTGGTGTCTTTATGGACAACTGCAATATAGATGTATAAGTATATAATATAATCTAAACATTTTTGTTATTTTCAAATATATGAAAAACTAATGTGTTTTTCTAAGAATAAAAGACCATAAACCAAACATTGGGTATTTGCAGGAGGATCATGTAAATGTATTATTCAAATGCTGTTCTCATCAGATGAACATACTTGCTTACTTTTGGAGATCCCAAGAGTTTTGCTTAACAAAGCAAGTCAAGGAAAGAAGAAGGATGATTCTTCACTGTTAAAATGGGGGTCTTTTTGCTGAAAGTGCACACATGAAAGATAATAACTAGCTGACACTAAGAAAACTGCCAAGGTTTTCTGCAGTATATTACCAATATGTTCAAAATGTTCCCATTAAGACGCATTTTTTCTCCCCAACATTTTTTCATTTTACTATGAAACAATCAAATATCTTCAGCAAATTTCTCTTTTACAGAAAGCGAGAGTACACTCAAATTGTCGAGCATCTCATCAATCACAAAGAAAATTGGTACTTAACATAAATTCAGGTCTCTTGATGCCTCACCCTATACTTTATGAAGTGTACACTCACTTTGTGGAAAACATAGCTAGAATTAAAATATTTCATAGCAGATGTAAATCATTCCAATAACCTGAGGAATTTCTGCTACAGTCTTAAAAACAGTGTAAATATACTCTTATTATAACTCACCCCAGTTTCAGTCTCCTCATATAAACCCTTGCAGTAACAGAATGTAAAACAGGCATTCTCACAAGACTTTTTCGTTCCTATTCTTGTCTTTCATTAAGCACTGCCGACCATACTGCAAGTAGTTTACCAAACAAAACTGCAAATAAGCTTAGTCTGCTATTATTAAAATATAATCTTCATTTAATTTTCTAACTATCATCCCTCCGATCTTTTGCAGAGCCCTGACTGCTCGCTTGAAGCTTGGCAGTTCCCAAACCATTGGAATGTTTTAGACCAAAGCCTGTTACCACATATGATCAAGTATTTATACACAAACACTTCATTGAAAATATTTAACAGTTTAATTTCTCACAAATACTGAGGAATAACATACTGTGCAAGAAGGAAAGCCACAAACCTCTTAAGATTTCTTCTGCTGTTGTATTAATTAATTTTTTTGCACAGAATCATAGCATTGATGAGGTTGGAAAACACCTCTGTGATCATCAAATCTGACCCATGACCCAACACCATCCTTTCAACCAGATCATGGCACCAATCTTTCCTTAAGCACCTCCAGGGACAGTGACTCCACCACTGGGCAGTACATTCCAGCATCTGATCACCCCTTCTGTGAAGAAATTCTCTGTAAACCTCCTTCCAACCTAAACCTACCCTGGCGTAGCTTAAGACTGTGTCCTCTTCTCCTGACACTGGTTGCCTGGGAGAGAAGGTCAGTGCCCACCTGGCTACAGCCTCCTTTCAGGCGGCTGTAGAGAGCAATAAGGTCTCCCCTGACCCTCCTCTTCTCCAGGCTAAACAACTCCAGCTCCCCCAGCCTGTCCTCACAGAACTAATGCTCCAGACCCTTCCCCAGCTTCATTGCCTTGTTCTGGAATCTCTCCAGCACCTCAGTGTCCTCCCTGAGCTGAGGGGCCCATAACTGGGCACAGGACATGGGGTGCCGTACAGGTAAAGAATCACTTTCCTGGTCCTGCTGGCCACACCATTTCTGGTCCAGGCCAGGATGCCGCTGGCCTTCTTGGCTCCTGGGCACACTGCTGGCTCATGTTCAGCAGCTGTTGATGAGCACCCTCATGTCCCTCTCTGCTGGTCCACTTTCCAGCCACTCTGATCCAGCCCACAGCACTCCAGGGGATTGCTTTGGCCAAAGGGTTGGACCCAGCCCTTGGTCTTGGCCTACGTGCCCAGCTTGTCCAGGTTCCTCTGCAGAGTCTTCCTACCCTCCAGCAGATGGACACTCTGACCCAATTTGGTGTCATCCATGAACTTGCTAACAGATTCGATCCCTTCATCCAGATTATCAGGAAAGACATTAGGCAGGAATGGGCCCAACATGGATCCCTGGGGGACCCCACAAGTGACTGGATGCCAGCTGGACGCAGCACCGTTCACCGCGACTCTTGAGAGCCAGACATCCAGCCAGTTCAAAATCCAACAAAAAGTGCACCCGTCCAAGCCATGGGCTGCCAGCTTTTCCAGGACTGTGCTGGAGTACTGTTGAGGATGAAGGCATAAATCAAAGTGGTACTACAAAAATCTATTAAAAATAATTTTGATATACCTCCCTAGTCTCAGGATGTTTGCTTTTGCTAAGCATAAATAATACTCTAATTTATCACTGTGTTAATGGATGCCCCTCGTCCTTCCTCTGCCGACGTAAACAAGGCGCAAATAAACAAGATGTTCATGGCATAAGTGGCAGTCAGAAGAAGAAGAAAAGAGCCCAGTCTTACAGCATAGAAGGATGGGCAAGAGGAGCAGATTTATAAACACAGACTAGATTGTAACATTGGAAATAAAAAATAAAAAAGCCAAGGACCAACAACAGAAAATTAACTCACTACCTGGGAAGCAGTGCAGTTAACTACATTATTTGTATTTACTTGCAGACTGAGAGAGGAACAGATAGGTAATCAAGATGATTAATCTAGGCAAGCAACTAGAAAGGCAGACTGAAAAATAAATCTTCCAAATACTTTTAACAGTAAAAAAGGAACACTTTTTCTTCGCTTGACATTCTTTGTTAGGCAAAATTCTTGGGACTTCCAAGAGGAAGCAAGTATGTTCATGTCATGGGAACATTATCTGGATAATATATTTGCATTCCAAAATGCCAGCAGCCTTCTGTGCTGCCCTTTTACCACAAGTGCCTGGTGTCCCACCATTTGAGATTTGCTATGTTACAGAAGACAGCAAAACTTGAACCTAACATTTCATATCCCACAAGACCCCAACTCAGATAAATGGTCTAACAGCAATAGATTTGGTATGTATATTTAAAATTTTAATAAATTATTGCTTTACTTGAGATCCTCCACTTCACATAAGGAACTTCTAATCAATGTTTTTCTCTCAATTCAGAGAAAAACATTGATTAGAAGTTCCTCTTTTAAAGTAAAAAAATATATATATATATGTTTCTATACTTTTTTTTTCCCACAGTCTCACATTATTTAAGAAGCTTTCTTTGATATCCCTCAACTTTTGATTAGATGCCTTCCATCACATATACTTCTGAAAAAATTTCATACTTCTTGGGCTTTATAAAATTAACTTACAGGTTTAAAATCATTACCCTGTGAAAATAATTTTCTTTTTTGTGTTTTCTAACAATCCTTTGTGCAACATCAAAATGCAGTAAAGCATGCAATTCAGCACATTAAATATGATAAAGGAGCAAGACTTTATCTATGTAAGTAAGTATCTGAAGGGAGCACGCCAAGAGGATGGAGCCAGGCTCTTCTTGATGGTGCCAAGGAATAGGACAAGAGGCAGTGGGGAGAAACTGGAACACAGGAAATTCCACATGAATATGAACTTCTTTACTGTCTAAGTGACCAAGCACTGGAACAGATTGCCCAGAGAGGGTGTGGAGTCTCCCTCACTGGAGATATTCAAGCACTGTCTGGATGCAATCCTGTGCCGGGTGCTATGGGATGACCCTGCTTGAGCAGAGAACTAGAACCATATTTGTATATGCACAACTCATGAAAAAAACCCCACAAGTTTGAGTTCTACTTAATGACAACACTGTTGCACCTACAGTAATGGTCTCAATATGAACAAAGAATGAGAGACATTCTGAAGAGGATAAGTATAATAATGTGAAATAAAAGACTGCAGTAACTGACGTTTTCAAACAGTCATCTAAAGGGTAAATTTCCAAAGGAAACAGGTATTATATTAGCATAACAGGAAACTAGATTAGAAGGCTCAATCTCCATAATTATCCAAGGAAGGAACTAACAAATTTCTATTCCAACATTTCTATATAAAAGTATTCATTAACAGCAGATTAAAATGTATTCCTGTAGAGGATTCTTTGCTATAAAACCTACTTTCATAAGGAAAGACTGTTGATTATAAAGAGTAACTCAGAGAAATTTTTCTAACGTACCTACTAATTTTTTGTGTAAAAGGTCTGCAAAAGAGGTCTTAGAAGAAGGATCCAGGAAAAAACAATCATTTGATGATTCTGTGAATCCATCACACCTACCAAACTGCCCCACAAACAACAAATTGAAGAAAATAAATACTCAGGATTACAGCAGTCATTTGTATTTTAGTAGTGACATTAAATTGAAACAGTTAGGGTAAAATCTACTATACAGAAGGAATAGCTCACAATGGCAGCAGAAAACTAGATTTGGCATTTTGAGTAACAGTCTTTGATGAAGCTGCTTGGCATTGGCTGGAGTAGATTATTTGATTTTTTTCCCCCTCTTATCAAAAAGGTTTCCATCTGGTCCATTCTTCTGGGGAAAATACCTGCTGGCTGACATTGGAGTCTAGCAAGCATCCATCAAAATAATAGCAAGAAAATCTGAGAGACAAAAATATTGATTAAATAAACAGCCTTAACAACATGAAGGAATTATTTAGTACCCCAGGTATATCTGAATGCATTTTATTCTTAGCATACTAAGCTCTGCAGGACATCTGTCAGGCGTTACACAAAGGAGTAAAGGCGAAATGTGGATTTTAGGTTGTTTTATTTGGGTTAGGGGTTTTTTTGCATGAGAGACAGTGCATGTTTTTAAATCTCTGCTTAGGCATTTTTCCTGTGATTCTAGGAAATGATTCAGCAGTTGAGCTGATTTACTAATGAACCAAATGAATACTATAGGGATGCATCAGATGAAAAAGAAGAAAATAGGAGTAATTAATTTTGTAATATAACAAAGACTTGGTGGAAGGAATAGCAGAAATTAAGAATCAAAAGTATTTTCAGTTCAGCATTATTGCAATATTATTATACATCTGGTGATAATTTGGCATTTATCTTTCAAGCTTAAGATCCTGGATTACAAAAACGGATATCACAGTCACTTTTATATTTTTTATTTTTATTTCCCATGTCTTTTAACTGAGAAAAAGCACTACATTTATATCATGTCTGCAAATTCATGAAAAGACAGTTATTTCCCATTTCTGGAACTTTTTGTTCTAGAACTTTTGTTTTCTTATCCAAAAGTAATTCTGCTATTAAACAAAATGATGCCTTCGATCTCTTGAGAGGATATCACAATTGGAGATTGGGAAACTGTAGGAAATACTGCAACATTTTTCTCCTCATCCTATAGAGAGTTTATAAAAATCAATGTTTATACATAAAAAAGCTCTACCATTCAGCTAATAGTTTAAGGTAGATTTCAGCCTGTTTCCTTACATTTATGAAAGACAATTTTAGTCACGATACTGTGATTTGCAGACAAATCTTGACTGACAACTCGACTGCCGGATTTCACAACAAAAAATTCAGAGAGTTTCTGCATTTTCAGTGACATACATTTCTTGTGATCATCACACAAAGACTACGAGAAATGGAAAGGAGGGGAGATCACTGATGTTTCTTGGACAAAAATGCCCTGGAAAAAACAAACAACTGAACAAGTTGTGCAAAAGAGTGTAACAAACAAAAACCAAGACAAAAGCAAACAATTAAAGAAAACAGAATTACTCTTGTCAGAGCTACCCTGACAGCTCATTACATAGGGCTGGTCTTGGTTCCTCAGTACAGCTCCTCTACTCTAGCTATGCCAAGCTCATGAACTACACTTCTTACACAAACACCAGTGTGGCAGTGTGCGATTTGTTTAATTTGGTTTATATAAATTTATACAGATTTCTGTATTGATTCGTTCCTTGTAACCCCCCGTTTCTGTAATTGTTTCAACTTGTTGACCACAAAGTGGCCCCTGTTCATTTTATGTCAATCATCCCTTCCCCCTGTACCCAAGTTGTCAATCCACTCTCTCTCCCCTTGGGCGCCCTATCTATCACTCCAGGACCCTTCCCTGGCTTCTAGAAAGCTCCAGGGAGGGCGTCGAGTGATAGGCTGGGGCCCTGGAGATCCTCCCGCATCGTTTTGTGGTTGGTCCCTTGTTCTTTGGTTACACCCCCTGTTACACCCCCAATCCCTGTGATTGGCTGACCGGTTGTCGCCACCCCTGTTTCCACCCCACCTTAAAAACTGCTGCACACCTGCTCTCGGGGCTCTCTTCTGAGCAGCAGGTCAGAGAGTGCAGAGCTCCGTGCTCCCTCTCCTTTAATAAACCCTTGTTAGTACCCTGCTCAGAGGAGTCCACCTTTCATTCAGCTGCCACGGTTGCCTATACCATCTTCGTGCCCATCGCTGGTGTGGGGGATCCAAGTCCCCACAGGGAGGAGGTGGCTTGCCTTGCTTGCCACCCCAGCCTTACCACGTTGCCGCAGTGGGAACCCGCTGAGCTAGCCTGCAGCTGCGCTGGTCAGCGCAAATTGGACACTGCGACACACCAGCATCACTGATTTTCACCTTCCAATGTCACAGGATCAAGACCTTCCTTGTCATACCAGTAACCAACTCTAAACCAAATGCAAGGCTGTCCTCAAAGCAAAAAGTTTTGAGCTTGCAGATCTGCAAATCACCCTCTTAATGGCAGTGGAACACTGCCAATTCTGAGCTGCATAAATAATGGAACTAGACCTCGCCAAACTGAGGAATGAGAAATAACAAGGCTAGCTCTGCAACTGAAGGTGGAATAAGGAAGACAATACGAGGGCTTTGACAATAAGAATGACTTTGTAAGCCAAGGCTTACTCAATTTCTTTCTTAAGAAATTATAATGTTCTCAAGCTATCTTGCACTTTCAGAGTTACAAACCTAAAAACGTCCTTAAAATGAACCCACACATTGTCTCGGTTAAAAGGAACCACCACAGCCAAGTTTCAGGTAGAAAATAAAGCACTACCTTTACTAGAAACATACTTAAAGACAGTGAACCTCACATCATGAAAACGTAAGACAGCTTGAACAGAAACATTCAATACAAATTCCTAAGGGAGGCTTTAGAAACCTCAGGGGGACCCCTGAAGTTCACCCCATTTTATGAACCATCACAAAAAAGATCCAAAAGCTACATGTGCTTCTGTGTGCAAAAACACAACATATGTGCCCAGCAGAGCAAAGTACAGAGCCATTTTGAACACAAAGCATGGGCACCAGCTGACTCCACCAACAGCTTCTCTGCTCTCACCCTGAGCTCCCTCATCATCTCCTCACTGTCTCATTCTCTTCAGACAGCTCTTGCTGCAAATGGATGAAGGAATGCTAGATAATCCATGTGCATTTTGTTCACACTTTGTTAATGCAGCCTCGTACATCTACCCAGACTTTCAGAAGGGAATAGTCTAAACAAATTAATGTAACATTCAGAACATAACCAGCCCTGTTTCCTGCCTTGTGTTTTTCTTTTAAGATCAGCACATTGCCAACAAGTTTTCATATCAGCAGCAGGGCCAGACACAGGCAAGTTCAACGGAGGTAAAGGTTCAACAAGGTAAAAGGAAAATAAAAAACCTCCTCCATGGTGCTCCTGCAAGTTCACAAGGCTGTTGTTCTCTCCAAAGCACTCCAGCCTTTGCTCCCTTGCCGTGTGACAAGCACCCAGCGCAGCACACAGAGCTGAGCCAGCCCTGCCAGTTCCAGGGCCACATGCCAGCTCTGGCTCAGCCATTCAAATCCCTCCTCTCGTGAGAGGCCCTCTCGCTTTTTCAGTGTCTGAGATTATCTCGCCCTGAAGAGCACAACTGTTTCAGCCCTGGAAGGTGCTCATGGTGGTTTTGCAAAGTTAAAACCACATTTAAAGTGCTCAGAGAGCAATTTTCAGTAGTACTCCAGGATTTACTCTTGGGGCCAGCAATAAAAATCTCATACAAGTTTCTAGATCCATAGTAGACAACTATGTCCATTCATGTTAAAAATCTACTGCTTCTTCTACTGACCTCATGCCTTAGGCAAAGAAGCTGGTGTGAAAGGAGTACACTGCACGCCAGTTCAATCAGTACATGGATAAATTTTTCATTTTCAATGTCAAGACTTTCCCTCTCCCCCCAACTAAATGATCCATCCTTCTCTAGCACATTAATGTGAAAGTTGAAAAGTGGCACACACTAGCAATTTCAGTGTATGGAGGGTTTCTTGCCCACTCTGCACTACAACTTAAAAAAAAAAAAAAAACACCACCACACCTCTCTTTTGCTTCTTGGAAAACAGGCAAAAAAATCCTGGTTTTGCAGGTTGGTTTTGGTTTTTTTCAATTCATTCCAATAGCTGCACAAAAGAATGGCTCCTGTTTCCTCTCACTAACACCAAATTTTGAAAGCAGAAAGGGCTTCTTGAATGTTAAGCTTCTTCATGCTGAGATCCACCCTGAGTTCAAACCATTAGCAACGCCTCAGAGGGCCACCAGCACCCAAAACACAAGTTCTGAAAGTTCTATAACTTGTGGATAAAGACCTTAGGCCCTGTGGAGATCCTTAAAGGATGAGGGTCAGGGGAATATTTTTACAAAATTAATGAGGAAATGAGAGGGCAAATAATTTCTCCCCCAATTTATAATACAGGAAACATACAGAAAAATGTGCAATCTAAAAATAAACTGAGGTTTTGGATGCAGCTATGAAAATGCCCATTGAACACCTGAACATTTCACAATCATTTTTTACTGTTCAGTCACAAGCAGTAACGTGCTTAGCTCTTACCTAAACTCTAAATCAAAATAAACACTATATTCACTATCTGTCCTCTGATTCACAAAAACTGTTCTCTGCCACCTAAACACCTCCTCCTATGGATAAAATGAAGTTTATTTGGCTTCGCTGTGTGCAGTGCTTCCTCCCATGCCCGTACCCAGTGGAAAGCCTCACGCCGCAGACCACGCAAGGGCCGCGGCTGCTGGGAGCCTTCAGCAAGCAAACACCATGTCAGAAACCCTTACTTCAACATCAACACAGCTCCCCAGCTCACTGCCACTTAAAAGCAATCCTCTGATGATGTCTCATAGCAGATTATCCCTTTCATAAGAACCTCTGCATTACTGTAAATGTGTAAGTCTTTAAAATTTCCTCCTTTCAGTTCAGTAGGTGCGCTACATGCACACAATAGCATAGGCAGCTTCTGATGTAGTAGTGTACTCATTCCATAAATAATTATGTATAAACAAAAATATGAATGGAATGCCTCTATAAGTAAAATACACACGTTTTAAAATGATTGCTTGCATATTAAGCAGGGATAACATGCCAAGTAATTTTGGTATTCTCCAGCATATTCCCACAGGGTAAAGAGTTATCAGCTACCTTGGAAACGCAGTTATTTTAAATGCTATAAAGGTCATTTAAGTATTTGACAAAAATTTTGAAAGAAATATGTACTTTCAGTAACTCTAAAACTTCTAATGAGAATCCAGATCAAGTTGTCCAAACATTTCATCCTAATATTCACCCCT
This sequence comes from Hirundo rustica, assembly GCF_015227805.2. Taxonomy (NCBI): domain Eukaryota; kingdom Metazoa; phylum Chordata; class Aves; order Passeriformes; family Hirundinidae; genus Hirundo; species Hirundo rustica. Next base: position 100,108,957 of record NC_053451.1, on the reverse strand, counting down.
TCTCCCAAAATATGGTTCAAAATCAATCAAACAAACAAGCAAACAAACAAAAAAGGGCCACCCCACTCACCCCTAAATCCCCACTCAATAACTGTTTATCATGTTTCTAGTTTAGAACATGTTAGGGAACAAATGTGATTTTGGAGTTCCTTACTGAGTGTCATGGCCACTGCACCATACTGTGCACAGAACAAGGCTGTTGTTTCCACAGCATGAAATGTATGAAATATTCACAGACAGAAGAAAAAAAAATAGCTTTAAACTGTACAAAATCAGATTTTTTAGTTCACTTAGTAAAAGAATTCTTTCGTAGTTCTTACTACAGGAAAAAAAAAAAAAGAGCTGACTAAAATAGTGGTGCATGCTAATCTAATTCATTGTTTTATTTCCTTCAGTTTTCAGTAGTGAATAATACATTTTATTTATAAAAATACCAGATCAAAAACACAGTCAGTGACTTTTTATGAACTGCTTCACATAACAATATTACAATATTCTGCTTGTATCACCACACAGGTATTACTGCTACTTATGAGAGGCCAGCTACAGATGTAGAGGTGATCCATGAAGATTTTGAAATTAAATAAAACCTATCATACTACAAGAGAAGAGAAAGAGAGGGAGAGAAAGACTAAATTGAATATTCACTGCAGTGAATCATAGGCTACTGACTCTTCCCTATGAATAAGCAAATAAACGGAAAGCTCTTTAAATGTTTGGTTTTGTAAAAAACTGGACGAATTCAAGCTCTAATAATCATTGCAGAATGATAAGTCACTTAAAATCCAAGTTTGCAACGGAAGCTTGTATTTAAAAGAGCCATCCATAGATCCATTACTTTTGGTAAGCCTGCAGTGATCTCCGTACAGTACTTATAGTCAATGCTATAATGAACTAGATCATGTCCAAGCACTGAACTATGTAAAAAATCCCATAAAAATATCTTGGTCTCATTCTCCAAAAACCCTCTCTCCTGACAGTGCTTTGTACAAATTTACAGAGCTTCATGCATTAGCAGCAAGATTGCCAGACAGCTTTGTCCCCTCCAAAGAACCAGATCCCACCTCGTGATAGATGTCTGACAACCATAAAGAGGATCAACCAGCATTGTAACTGCAAAGAGCAGACAACTCATCTCTGTACTCAAAAAAATCCATATAATTATATCCTTTCTTACTGAATTACCTAGATAGCCAGGAACAGTGACTTAGAAATTAAGGCAAGTCATCTTAAAATTGTGTCCAAAGAGGTTGCTAAAAGGCAAAATTCTTTTACATCATAAAAAAGTAGAACATCTGACATAACATCATCTCAATTGTTGCATAATATGAATAGAAAAATATGCTAGAAAATTATTATAATAAGACTATGCACTTGTAAAGACAATATGACAATCTGCATGCAGCAAGATTTACTTTTGATCATTATTTATTTCTGAATTCCCCAAGTCAGTTTTACAGCAGTCCTTTTCCAGGATATGCTATTGGTACGAGACTCCAGTGGCTTAGCAAAAAAATAACTATTTGCAGAATCAAATTATTAAGTACTTGCTCAGCATAGGAAACCTAGTAAACACACAAACAGGAAAGAACAAGCAGCGGAAGGAGCTAACCACACATTGTAAGGTACCAAGAGTGGAAAAGCTTAGCCAGGAGCCAGGTATCAAACCTGCTCTCAGTCCCAAACTGAAAGCATAAACAACTCTGTGCTTACCAGGTTCAACTCACCTTCAGAGGGGATCAGCCGTGGAAAGAAATACCATTTTGATCAATCCACCGTTCTTCCAGAATAAACACGACACAATGGGGCATGCATGGGCATACAGAAAAACATACAACTTCAACCACAGCTGGGCACAAGCAGACATTATTCCTGCTCCTTTCCATGTTCATTCCCTCCCTCCTAGCAAAGACTTTAACAAAGAATAGGAAGAGGTCATGGAGAAAGCAGTGCATGTTCTAAAGAATCCATCACAGAAAACAAGGTATCAAATATAGCTTCACAGCATGTAAAGATGCACCAATGGAAAATTATTTGCAAATCACAAGAACTACATTTCTCAATGTAGCAGGTTAATAACTAAAGTTTTCAGCACAAGTTATACTCACCTCCTGTTGGCAAAAAGTCACTTCTTAAAAGGAAGTATTTGATTTTATATCCCTTTGACTATTTTGGCTTAACTTTCCAGGCAAGTTAAGAGGGTTCAAGTAGAAATCATGCATGAAATATTGAGCTTGTACATCAAAGCTGCTTCACCGCAGCTTATTCATTTACTTTATACTTAGCTTTTCAACTTGAAATAGATGGGAAAACACACTGGGTATTCTGCAGTGGGCACTTTATTTTTCCAAACTGAAGCAAACACATAGCCCTTGGAAGTCATGAGGCTTCTTTTGCTCCCTGGGAGAGCTTAAGCCAAGACTTCTCAGCTCTGAGGCATAGAGGGGGAGAACAGCTCTTTGCTCCATCTAATGGTGAAAGGGAATAAGCGTTTCCGTAAGGTTTCACTTCATACCAGCTAAAGTCAATCCAGGGCAACACGCACACGTTTTTTATGTCACAGTAGAGCTCTTTTGGTCTGTGTGATTAGGCATGACATGGGTACAGAGCTGCAGAGGAGGCAGAGGCAGACACGTTCCTGGACAAGGCAGGTAACCGCTGCTGATGTCAGATCCCAAAGCAGGAGCTATGACTTTTTTCCAGGTCTGTCTCTGCTTTCTCCCCCAAGTCTCTGGACCCTGCACTGGAGCTGATTGCATGTGTCACCTCCTGCCATAGGATGGTGATGTGAGGGCAGGGCCAACAGGACCAACTCCACACAAAGCACTGGGCCAAACAGCTGAGCACCTCCTGCAGCCAAGCAGGGTATGATCTGGCAACTCGGCACTCTCCTCAAGCCAGCCTGTCCTAGTGACCCAGCATCTGTTTGAATCTGGCACCAAAGGCACGGATGGAGGGAGACCATGGCTGGCCTTCACTCACAGTTCAATGCTTGGCTAAGCAGACATCATTATCCTAACCAAAGGTCTGTGCTGCTTTTCCACTGAAGGATTATCAATGATCTCTTACTCGCCAGGGCTTTAAAGAGCCCTTAAATGGAAAGAGAAAGAATAAGGATTTCTTTAAGACCTAAGACCACAATGTTTCCAGGGAACTTATGAACTTCTGAAAGTGTAGGAGTCCCTAAATACTGTCCCAGTCTGCTTCTTAGGGTTCTAGCAAGAGGTTGAACTCTATGGTTCTCTCCTAATAGTTCTAGCAAGATGCTCACCCAGTATCATCTTCTGGAACCAGGAGGCACACACAGGTTTAGACAAACCAACTGACGTGTGGTTTGTTCTCACACAGTAGGTGCTATGCTGAGCACCAGGGCAACGCAACAAGGTGGTTCTGCTTTTCCCAGGCATTCAGGTCAGGGAGCAGAGGGCACTCTGGTCGCTCTGGCCCTCCACATTCACACCCAGAGCACAAGCAGCTAAATGTTCACACACCAAACACCACCCGCTGTTACTGTATGATGACCGTGTTCACATTTACCTTCACAATTAATCAACTCCTGAACAGGCAGTAAAAACACCTCATTTGTCCTTTTAGGAAATTAATTAATTTGGAAGTACTAAATCTTGGTATGGAGGTGTTTTGAGTCATTTATACATCAGTGTTCAAGGGAAAAAGACCTTAAAAAACATAATTCTGAGTACTCATAGCACTTTAAACAAGCTCAATTTTCAGAAAAAAAGGAGGAAGATTTCATTAGATGTGAATTAGTAGGAAAAAAAGAAAAGACAGGTAGAAGGAGAATTATCTTCTAACCTGAAACAAGACAAGGTGCTGAGTTTTACCCAAAATAATCTCCCTTCAAGTCCAGTAATGCAGTACAACTTAATTCAAATATCTCCTAAAGATAATTGCATCTGAATGTCAAGACAGTTGGAGTGCTCTGCAGGTACAGGAGTTTTTTATTTTATTCTAATTCTGTATGCCATCTAGAAATGTTATGATTTGGTCATCTTCTGGTAATTAATGCGTAAATTATATCCAGTTTTGTGAAACACTTAATAGTTGTATTATTAAAAATAATTTAAGCATTAACTCAGCTCATCAAATTTTTTGTACTTTGATTTCTATGAAAATGTGAATATATTTATAAATGAAATAATGGTTACTGCCCTATTCCTGCTATACATTCCAAATCCCATAAATACTGAAGACAACAGCTGTAAATATTAACTTGATAAAAGTAAATGCAGTAACTTATCTGAAAATGTTTCCTTCTTCTAAATCTTACTCAAGTTTATAAGCAGAAAACAAAAATCATATTTCACTTCTGTGTTTAGCAAACTGTATGATGTAAACAATGCAAAAATTGTCATGAGTGCCCTGTGTTACTTTCAATAAAAACATCTGTGACCTGCCATTTATACATCTCACATCTTGCTGTGAATGTACTCATGCTCTTTGCAGTGGAATTCTCCTCCTCTCATTCTTCCATCTTGGAACATAATGCAAAATAATTAACATGGAAAATCTTGGGGTTTTTTATTTATTTCATGCACACACGTCACAGAAGAGAATCATTCATACTCATTTCTCTTAACTTTCAAAAATACCCCATGCCTTAGAAATTTAGCTCTGGGAATGGAGTTAGGCCCCGCTTTGATTAACATTTTCCTTTTCCTAATACGCACTGGTCTTGTTGGGAGTTTGGCTAACATAAGGAATAATTATTTCTATCATACCCTTACACAATTAAAATATGTAACTTTTAATTTATACTCAGAAATAACAAAACCAAAGGTAAACTGCCATCTTCCAGTAATCAGTGTTGACTAACTTTATACTAGCTTTCTTTTTCCCCAGAATTGTAGAAGCATTTTTTTTATAAATTCTTTAAGTTCATTCCTCATTTATAAACATGGCAGCAAACAAGCATACACACAAGGCCCGGTACATGAGAATGTTTTGAATTATGTCCCCATCAGTACAGAAAAAAACACCACTCAGAAGTATCATATATATATATTCAGTACTTTGGCATCAGTTTGAATAGCTAAATACAAATAAAATAAGTACAAACTATTAAATGGGAGTCAAGACAGAAAGCTCCTTAGGCAAAAAAATAGGATCCTTCAATGCCACACCACAGTACAAATACCAGGAAAAAAGTCCACATTCAGAAAGCAAACATTTCAGGATTCATCTACAAACAGCTAGACTAAATTCTTTCTGACAGTAATTAATCACTAGGTCTTACAGTTCCTATAATGTACTGGTCAAAAGAAGAGTAATGCTATCTGTCTAGAGGTGCAGCAATGAGCAAATTAAACTTGTTATTTATTATCAAAGTTTCTGATGTTCTTCACATAAAAAAGAATTAATATAGTTGGAAGTGAGGCCATGCAACTCCTCAGAGAAATTTGCCACATGGCATTCCATAATTTAACAGGCAGCCACTTGGCAGGGAAATATTGCTGAGGTCGAAGAATTCACAACTTTACACAGACACATATACAAGAAACATACAGCACACCTTGACCACATATAGGTAGGGCATTCCTAGACTTGACAAAGAGGAGACCTAATTTACTAAAGCCAAGCTTTGAAGTATCTCAAATATATTACTTACCATATAATTCAATTGTAGCAGGCAGAGCAAAAATGGACACAAAATTTAGGGTATAGTTAAAACATCCTGCTTGCAGTAAAATGTTCAAATTAACAACAGAGGCAAAAGAGATGGGAAGTTTTTGACCTGACTAAAGACAAAAGGAAAATTATAATAATTTTTAAAAATCCTGCCAGCTTTGCAACAGCAGTTTGGGCTGAAGGTTCAATCTCATCAGCAAAGAGGCAAAGGTATCTTCCTCTGTTTCATACAATTCTTACGTTGAGATGAGATGTGCCTGGTTAAATCTGGACATTCTGCAGCTCATCTTTAATGTCCTTGTTAAAGTCCTCCTCCACTACTGCCTTAAGTAGTAAAGGCTTCCTCTAACACACAAGCTCTCCAGAGTTAACCTTCCTTTGGAACACTCCCAGCATTCGATGTAACTGAATTAACATTAGGGTAGTTACTTCTCATTTCTTTAGCCCCTCCTGTCTTGCCTTCCCCCAGGTACACTAGTGCTCTTACCTCCCAGCACTTTTATTCTTTCATCAAACATTTCCCTAGGACTTCCAGTGTACAATAAAAATTATATTCCTTTTTTTCATTTATCCTAGAATCGCAGACCGGTTTGGGTTGGGTGGGACCTCAAAGATCATCTAGTTCCACTCCTCCGCCATGGGCAGGGATGCCATTTAATTAGCACAGGCTGCTCAAAGCCCCATCCAGCCTGGCCCTGTGGACAGGTAGGATGCCAGGTTTATCTTTCTCCACACTTAATACACTCGCTATATTCTCATCCTCATTTACAAAACATGTTACCTTTTAGTCTCACACTTATTTACCTATTCTTAATATTTAAACTACACTTGAGAGATTTGTATTAAATAAAAATTCAGTTACACAGTATGTCTATGAATTTTAATTTTCTCATTAAGAGAATTTTAGCTGATTGCTTCTCAGTGTTCATTTTGATCTCTTTTTCTCCTGCTTGCTCCTTTAAAACATAGGACTAAAAGAGTATAAGGAATATAAGCCTATGAGCCTTCACTCTTAGCTGTGATCTATGCATGTGCACTTTTTTAATATGTCTAATGTTTTTAAATTAACAAAAGTAATACTTGATGGTTTGTATCTCAGCAAAGAACAGGTAAAAGAAGTAGCAATGAAGGAAGCATACCATGCAAATCACTGCATTCACAGCATCAAAACAAATGTCTTCTTAATATATGAGATATAAATCCTATTTAAATCCTAAAATAAAGTATAACTGCTTATCCAATTAATCAGCTAAAATCAGTATGGCATAAAAGTCTGTCTTATTAGATTACTTATTGTCTAGAAAGGCTATTTCCTTACTCAGCTCTTGGGTAAGCAGCCAACTTAAGACAATGTTTTGCAAAAACAAGTTAACATTTTACTCCATTGCTTCAGTTATAATACTGATGGGTTGAAACAGATTTCTGTCCCCTTCTCCTGCTTTCCATTCCCCAAAGCACATCTTTCAATTGTGCTCGTCATTCTCTATTTTGTTCACAAGGAGGAAGGGGAAATGAGAAAGCAAAGAACTTATATAAAGGGGAAAATGTGTAACCATGATGCTCGACACTTGGCTTCAGGGAGATTTAAGTGATGGCTCAGGAATTTCAAACCATATTCCAAAGAGCATATTGTGATAGACTGTTCCCCATCCTCACCATGTGCCATTCAGAGGAAGGAACTGTGAACCACAGCTTGAGATGAACCTGCTACCAGCTTCCTATAGTTTGGGAGGACTACAGATGGGCCAGCTGGTGACATTTACCTTCTCCAACAGACAAGTCTGCCCAGACTGAAGTCACCGTCCTCTAGGGGCACACAAACTCCTGTTATACCAGGAGCCAGTTTATCACAGCATTTGGTTGTTTGCCTCTGATTCAAGTGAACTCATCTTCAGCATTTGCTATGGCTTAGCCCCAGCCAGCAGCCAAGGCCCAAGGCAGGCACTGCCCCACCAGCAGGATCAGGGTTGGAAGGGTAACAGAGAATTCATGGGTTGAGATAAAGTTTAATAGGGAAAGCAAAAGCCATGCACACAAGATAGCAAAACCAAGAAGTAATTCACTGCTTCCCACAATCAGGCATCTCCAGGAGAGCAGAGCCCCATCACATGAAATGGTGACTTGGGAAAACAAACACCATCACTCCAACAATGTTCTGCCTCCTCCTTCCCTCCAACTTTATATACTGAGCATGAGGTCAAATGGTATGGAATACCCCTTTGTAATTTGTACAAGGTCAGAAAAGGCCTTGACTTTCTATAGGCACTGCTCAGCAATACCAACACCACCGTATTATCAACCCTGTGTGTTTAGCACAAATCCAAAACACAGCCCCTACCAGCATCGTAAAGAAAACTAACTCTACCCTGCCAAAACCAGCCCAGCACTGTAGCAGGTTAGGTAAGCAAAGACACGCTCCTGTGCCTTCTGGCTAACAGGTGGTAACTGCTGAAAAAAGCATTAAGCCAAGGGAGTTTAAATAATCTATTGTCATCAATTTTTAACCAATCTTATAAAATGCAAAAGCCGAGACAAAGAATTCAAGCACTGCATTTAAAGATGCTTTCCTTTACATTAATAAAAGTAAATAAACTCCTACTCAGCATAGAATTGGTATCCTGCACCTCTGTCAGACCTCCACAAAGTTGGTCTGTGCTTTCTTTTCTAAACAGGACAGAAAACCTTAGCACCCAGACTGCTGAAACCGTATGAGATACAACTCTTCTGGCAAACCATTTTTAGAAGATTTTCAAAGAGATCTGCTGCAAATAGTGTTTTGTTTCATCTAAAAATCTCCTTCCACAAAAACATAAGTTATCCAGAAGTCAACCTTGGTCTCCTTCTGTATCACCTCTCAAACACAGCCAGCACCTGTACAACCCTGCAAGCTTTTCTGGCACTGTGGCAGTGTAACTAATTTAGTCAGCTGAACACCAGAGGAATTTGCAAATTGAGAAAAAAAAATTTAAAAATACACACACGCCTCCTGATGCCCAGAACAGGCACAAAGGATTTCAGGTATAGAGTCTACCAGAGCCTGGAGAGAGGTCACTATACCTGTGACCAGACTGCCTACCTCGGCATACCACTTAAAACTGCCCTAGAGTCACATTCCCTGATTTATCTTTTGCTGCTACAAATCAACTTTAAACCTCTGTATTCCCCAATTCTTCCTTACTGGATGCAAATTCTAAAATTACTCCAATTAAATCTCCTTCAAACATAATTGGAACATGTACAATTAGCAGGAAACAAGTTTGTCAGATTGTAAAGAACTGCCAGAGATGACCTATCAGTCCAAAATTAGCAATTTTTCCACACTCCTCCCAAACTCCCACAGGCTCTAGGACTAAAATGTTCCCTCATCCTTCAACTGGTGAAATCATTTAGACAGACTTCACTACTTTTACTTGGCACCTTTCTTCCCCCTCTGGGCCTACAAACATAATAAATATTATGCTCTGGTATTTTGTGCATACTATGCAGAAAGCCTGAGCTTTGGAAGTATGTTTGGCATCATAATTATCTGAGAAATAAGATTTAAATACAATTCTACTGTCAGAGTTTACAAACAATTGGCCAAGAGAACTTTCTTTCTGTGGAAGTTTATGAATGGCATCCCATTGCATGAATCAGACTTTTTACTCTCAACTGGAAAAGGGAATTTTTTTTTTTTCATCCTCCTGATATTACAGATACTGATGTCACAAAAGGTTTTAAATAAGTAAATAATAATATTTTTTTAAAAAACACAACTAAAAAGCCCAAAAAGAAACCCATACCACAACAAACCAATCCAGGGTAACCTATCATAGGCTGGGAGAAGAAACACAGTAAAAGTTACTCTGAGACAATAGGGAAGGTTTCTCATTCCCTGGGCTTTCTCAGCATACCCAGAATGACCCAGGCATTTAGTGAGATGCAGCTGAATCCTGAGGCTTATAGTTTTTCACACAAATCAAATGCTAAACTGGGTAACACATCTCAATACACTTAATAGTGGGGCCAATGAAAAATTATAAATAATATAAAAAATTGCAAGCCAAACATTTCTGGTGGCTTTCCTTTTACACTGATTTTATTAATTTCATACTTGTGCTTCCAAGTTCTTAATATTCACGTGCTATGTTACTAACACACTACTTATATCCAAATGTTAAGAAGAGCACAAAACAGAGAGTGTGCAAGGTGAGCTGTGGTGTAAATGGAACCAGTGTCATCCCAAGGACAAGCGTGGCCAAAATTGCAACACACTAAGGGAAGAAATTAGGTTTGGAGGGGGTTTTTTCCTATTCTACCTGTTTTTTGCAGGCAAAAGCATTTAAGGGAGAATGGCATGACTTAAATATCAACTTAATATCTTCTGCATGAGGAACTCACCGCAGTAGTCAGTATCAATCCAAAAAGAGAAGCACAAAAGTGACTCCCAGTACATTTCCAGGGTGAGCAGCATGCCTGGAAACACCCAACAGCTCCACTGGGAGCACCAAACTGCCCTTTGTAAGAACTGAACCCTAAGTGGCAGTACAGGCAGGACTTAGCCTGGAATCAACGTGCCGAGTCCCACTTTTTAGGGACTGTAGCACCCAATTACACTGACAGTAAGTTCCAGACCCCACTGAGAATTCCCTTCTATTGGCTACTGCTAACACAACTCAGTTTGCTGTTGCTCACACCTATATGCATTTGTTGTCTCATCACAGGAGGACTGACAAGGTAGCCTTCAGCTCAAAAAGGAAAGCCAAACATTTTTCCACATTTTCCGCATTTCGGATATCACAGTCAAATACTTAACAAGGCAAAATATTTCTTAAGACACAATTAGTCAGCCAGCATGACAGGCAGAGGTCTATTGTTTTTCTAGGTAGTTGAATAGACCGTTCAATAAATTAAATTATTAAGTTGAAACAAAACTGGGTATATATGCTATTTAAAGTCTCCAGATATACAGGCTTCACATACATAAGCCCAGGTATGTACAGTATGGGCCTCACAAAAATCAAAGGAAGTTTTGCTCTAAGCATCACTGAAACTGAGGATTTCTTTATTAAACTTAGTTTTGAGAGATTACTTTTAGTTATTAGTTATTTTAGTTATTAAGTTACTACATTTGTAAATATTTACATTAATATATCCAAATATATGTCTGCCAGCATTAATGTATGTATGCAGAAACTCATAGACTCATGGAGTGATTTGGGTTGGAAGGAAGGACCTTAAAGATCACCTTTGCTCAGGGACACTTTTCACTAGAGCAGCTAACTCAGACCCCCATCCAGCCTGGTCTTTAACACTTCCAGGGCTGAGGAGTCCACAAACTCTGAGCAATCTTGCCACCCTCACAGTAAAGAATATCCTCCTAATATTTAATCTAAACCTGCCCTCCTTCAGCTCAAGGCCATTCCTCTATGTCCTATCACTTCAGGCCCTCGTGAAAAGTCCCTCTCCAGCCCCACTTAAATACTGGAAGGTGCTGTAGAGTCTTGATGGCCCCTTCTCTTCCTCAGGCTCAATGGCTTCAACTCTCTGATCCTGTGTTCATGTAAGAGGTGCTCCAGCCCTCTGACCATCTTAGCGACTCTGCTACAGTCCACAGCTAAAAAATTTGGCAGCTAAAAAATGCTGAATGTAACACTAAGTGAGAGGAGTGCTAACAAAATACATCTGGCATTTTCAAAGACAAATGATTTATCCATTCATTATTTTGGTTTAAAAATCAAGCAATTTACAAACAAAATTAAATCTTAGAAAGACATTATTTAACATAAATCTGTAACTAAGTAGGACCAACCAAGAACAGTTTTTGGCCCTTTGCTATTTAACAGTTCACTAATGATCCAGAAGACAAAGGACTGCTTTTAATACAAGCCACCACTGGCAGAGGGACCAGGGAAATAATCTAAAATTTAGAGCTGGGCATAAAATATTCCAATCTATTCTGTAGAACTCTATACATGTTTTGAAGAGTAATATCTACAAAGAATTCCTAGTGAGCCAGTAGGTGAATCTGATCTGCTAATATGATGACACAGAAATGAAGAAGTACAGAGCAATCTCTGGATAAATCAACAGGAAAACAACAAAGAGTACTGATTTTTGTATGTTGTATTGCACTGGCCAGGCACATGTTAACAGTGCAGTTCTATTTTAAACCTTTTAATAAATATACAACCAAAACAATTCATATTGATACAGCAAAAACAAAGGACTAGAGAAAATGCATTACGGCAAGATTTAAAGAGGTGTCTGATTAGTTTAAAACAGGAGTATTGAAAGGTGACTTCATTAGAGAGTATAAACATCTCACTAAGAATAAAGCATTGGAGCTCTGAAGAAGAAACCAGAGGCAATGCCTGGAAACTGAAGCCGAACAAATTCATATTAGAAATAGAGCTTAATTACATTTTTCAGCAATGAAGACCATTAACTACTGATGAAGTTAGAGTGCAATGCATTTTCCACATCTGTAAATGAAGACCAAACACTTCTCGAAGCTGCACTCCATAAGTACCAGCCTAATAGAAAAGTAACTGCATGGATTCAGAAAAGTCCTATACCATACAGAGTTTAACCCATATGATGTAATGGCCCTGCATGACCTTAAAATTGCTAGGGCATATGAATCAGTGCCAAGATGAGTAAATTAGTAGTAACAAACCACACAGGATCACATAGCAACATTAGAAAGAGATTCCCTATTTTTTTTTTTTAAGTCACTCAACTCTTCTTCATGGAAACAAGGCAGCTCCATCTGGTAACAACATATTTCCCCCATACGATCTCATTTCATGTAATAAAAAGGTTTTTCATTTAATGTATATCTTAAAAAAAAAATAACCTTTTTCTACTACTTAGCAGCAGGGATAAATGTCACCTAGGTATTAACACAGCATTACTGAAAATTATATCAATAGTAACAAACTCTGATGAATGCTTATTACTCTAATACTTCAAAACATTACCACTAGCTGGTACCAAAGCTCATTTAGGTTTGAAATCACTATTTTGATAAAAAGAGAAACATTGATTACATAATTTGCACTCATTTTGTCACTTTTGTCCTTTTTATCATTTTCTTTTCTGCCGCATAGTTGCTTGACACTGCTGACTCACAGGCAGCAAGTATATTCCCAGACTGAATGTAAATGCATCTCATGCCCCTAAATTGACATTTTCCAGATATTCATCTCCTTCTTAACACCACCTGTACACTGAGTTCATCTGTAAAGAGATTAAGTGAAGAAACAGAACCTGCCTCCGAAACTAAATTGTTTCTTTATTGCTTCAGAGGAAACCATTTCATTAGGCATAGAGCTACTCCTCTAGCATACAGAAGCAGAAACTGTTCAAAGATTATCTTAATTTGCAGATCATAAATACCAAAATACATACATCCATTGGATAGCAGGGCCTACTGGCCTGCAAAACGTTATTGTAAATTAAAATGGGAACTTCAGACTACCATATATTCCTATTATAGGGTATGGATCCTTAAGGAAAGCAAGTCCTTACCTAAAAGCAACAAACACAACAACAACATAACCATCAATAGGGAAAAAAGGGCACAGAAGAGGACCTGGAGAGGTCAGATAGCCCAAGTCCCACTCCAATATAATCCAGAGAGTTTTCCAAGCTAATCCTTAAGAGTCTCCAATTAATCCATTCCAGAGCTCACGATTATGCTGCTCAAAAGTATTCTGCCCATTCTTTATCTGTCTTCTATTTGTCTTTCTTTTTTTTCAGTATCTAACCCACATTCTTTTAGCTGTAAATTGAACATTCTGGTCCTATCCCTTATGAATAGAAAGCATATTGTTGCTTCTCCCCTGGCATCAGTCTTTTACATACATGAAAACTTGTTTCTCCCATCAGTAAATAAAGCGTGATTTGTTCAGACTTCTCAAAAGGTCACTTTTCTTAGATGTCTTATTACCTGTTTCCTTCCCTTAAACTAACATCTTTCCAGAATCCCAGTGCCTTGCCCACATCAATGCATGGGCCGAAAACTCTACGCTGTTTTCACAGTCTGCACTTGGCTCGAGCACATCCTCACACAATCTGCACAACAGCAGAGGTTGAGAAAGCCATGGGGGGAAAAAAAGGAACATGCTATGAGGGATCAGAGACACAAAGATTCTAGGCAAAAAGCAATGTTGTTCTCAACTACACTCAGATTTTTTTATCAATATTTTAGTCTACTGAGCTTACTTTGACCTCATTATAAATATGAATTTATTTGTGCAGCATGATAAAAAAGGCCTGTGATTCTACCTGAGGCTTCTAGCATAACAAACTATACCAATGAGAAAAACTCTATAAATCCACTATAAATAAGGGGAAGGAAGAAAAATCATATGCACATGCATGTCTGTAAGTGAATAATTTGCCTAATTTCAATAGTTCTTAAACTATATATTTTTATTACATTTCAACAAAGAATAAAACATTTTGCTTCTTGGAATGATACCAAATCTTAACTAACAACTAGAATACACTTTCAAATAATTCAGCATAAACTAATTTATCACAGTTCTATGTGATATCTTCCACCTGGTTTATCTTGCTACCATTCTTTCCTAACCTAGACAGCTCCATACCAGCAACACAGGCTTCAAAAATGCCTAGGCAAATGTTTCACAAACTCAGGACAAAATTATCAACTTTTTTGCTACTCATGTCACAGAGACAGCAGAGTGTGCACCTTAAGCACAACACAATTTTGAAACAGCTAATAATGTAATAATGGAAAGTCTGTCTCACATGGAATTTTTTAACTGTGAACTTCAGATTTTACACCACTGCTGAAGATCTGAAAGCACAATTTGGATCCACTTTTTTTGTCATTTGCCTTGACTTCATTCATGCAAGCCCTAGTGATGCTGAAGTCAACAGGGGTTTTGTCATTCAATTCTCGGGTCCGTAATCAGATCTCCTATCAGAAAAAGTTATTTATTCCAGTGTTTGAAAAGACTTTTCATCTACCCCAAGCAACCTGCTTTTCATTCCTCAGTCCTTCAGACTTACACACACAAGAAAATTGAATAAATCAGATTTATTTAATCTCTATCAAATTGTCAGCGCTTTATATGGTTGAATCTGAAAGCCTCAGATTAAGAAACTGAGGGAACATTCACATGAAGAAGGCACCACATCTCACCCAGCCTTAACAGGCTAAAGCACATTTAAACAAGTAAGTTATATTATTATTTATATATTCTTATATATATCAGCTGAGTATCCACAAGGTCTTAATATATATTCAACACATATAACATAAAATGTGATTCAAAACCAAATACTGATACAGATGACTCATATTTTTTCTACAAAACCTTTAATACATCAATCAGAACATGGATTACACAAACACATGCACACACAAAAGATAGATTGCTGCAGAAGGGGAAATTTGGCTGCTTCTCAGCAAACACAGATTAAAGCACACAAGCTCTAGTGCATAGAAGAAAGAAGATAAATAACCTCAAAAGGTCACAGCACATACTCTGTGATCTGTGGGTACTTATGCAATAAAAGATAAAACCTGCTCCTGTGAATAAAACTGAGTGACTGCAGTATTCAGTTTCAATACAATTTTAAACATGTATGAAAACACGACAATCACTGTATGTGCTGCAATCTTTTCTCTAGTAACAGGCACAGTTTTGTAATCCAGTGAGAGGAAGTACAGTGATGGCTACAATTAAGTACCATGGCCACCGAACTCAAAGCCAAATGCCTTCACTAAGTTTTGTTTTATAAAGGATACTCCTGCTGATTTTTGTATTCAATTCATATTCCCAAGTAATCCAGAAATGTGCATTTAAATAATATTTCTTTATACTGCAAAAACATCAGAGATCGTAAATCACCATAGTCCTACTTCTAGTAATGTGGTATTAAAAGAAATTCTCAGGATGGATTTCTTCACTGAAAAGGTGAAGAAAGCATTGAAATGGACTGCCCAAGGAAGTGGTAGAGTCACCATCCCTGTAAGTGCTGAAGAAAGAATGGCACTTAGTAGTATATGGTCTGGTTGGCAAAGTGGTATTTAGTGAAAGGCTGGACCTAGTGATCTTAGGGGACTTTTGCAACTTTAATAAATCAGTATTCTAAAGCTACAAATGCAGATTCGTTAAAAAAAAGGAATCGGCTGTCAAAATCAACAAGAAATTTCTGTTATAGTTATTCATTGATTGGGAAAAGCTAATTCCACGCTTACTTACTGAATCCGGGAAATTAATGGAAACAGAAAACAAGAGATGGACTGATGCCACAGCATCATCTTATTTCTTTTGTCAGTCATATCACTATGGTCAGGCCAGTTACTGCCATACCCTATCAATATTCAAATATTTGCTTCTCAGAAAGGAGTGGGGGGAAAAAAAAAAAGGGGGAGGGGAAGAGGGCAAGGAGAGAGCATCCATGCTGCCTTTTTTTAAAGTTAAATAGAATCTGTATTTAACTGCAGATTTCCATCATTCCATCATGCATACATCAAAACACAACAGGCTCTCACCATGCTTACTTTATCTGCTTTCAGGGTTGATCTTTGAAAGCTAGGAATATTTTTTTGCTTTTCCATATCCTCCCCTTTCCCAGCAAGCACTACAGCCTTTCACTGCGCACAGCTTAGTATACAGACCTTTAATTCCATCTAAGCTAAATAAAGTTTTGTTAAGTTAACCATTTGTTAACCATTCTCCTTGGTCTAAACCAGTGTGTCTGCTATCTTCCTGAAAATGTTGTTAAGTTAGCAGCATTTTTAAAACAACAACAACAACAAAAATTTGGCAGGGGAAAAGTCTGTCTTACTGACAGGCATCCATGGAAGGAAGCCTCCCCACTGGTCCCAGGCGGCCATGGGGAGTGCTCCACCCCCAAGCTGAAGCAGCAGAGAGAGATTTCACTTGTGGTTGTTCATCCCCTTGACCAGGAGCTGTTGCAGTGAACAGCACAAGAGCTGAGCCCACGGTGCTACAACAGCGGCTTGCTGACACACAGATGAGATGGGGCAGCCAACACAAGTGGGGGCTAGGAAAAAGAAGCACGGAAGGGCCAGGGAAACAGACACTTGCTGAGGGGCAAGGATGGACAGGAGAATTCTAGTAGTGATAGAAGCTGAAAATAAGATAAAGCTGAGAGAAGCCTGGAGTCAGATGATGCGACTGGGAACAGCTGTGAAGTCCACTAGACGCCTACATTTTCTACCTCAATCATGCATACAGAAGATACCAGCCAACTGCTGAAATTTTGGATATTAAGATTGAATATATGACATATGAAAAGAATTCCAGACACTGGATGATGTCTTTAATAACATAAACAAACCAACCATCTAGATAAAAATAAATATATATCTATATATAAACACACACAGTAACTGTACAGACACAGGAGTATAAAATGCTGGCTTTTCCCAGATGGACAGGTTTAAAAAAGAAAAGATCTAGTTCTATAGAATAAGCAGGGTCTTCCAAATCACTTAAGCCAGTGTCTACAAACTACAGCTGTAGAGCTTCTTAGCAGAGGCTGAACTGAACTTTTTTCTTGCAAAAGTGCTAAGCAGAAAAGATGTCTACACTAACAGACTCATTTATGGCAGAAAGAAGGATTCTGACATTTGCAAAAATGGAAAACAAGTATTTATTTAAATTAATTAATATGTTTAAAAAAATTAAAAATACATTTCAGACTAGAATTGAGGAAAAAAATTTAAAAAAAAAAAAACAAACAACAACAACAAAAAAAAAAAAAAAAAAAAAAAAAAAAAAAAAAAAAACCTGTCCCATAATTTTGTTCTCACTGATGTTCGGAGAGGGCTAAAGAAATTAACAGCCCCATGAAAAATCAATCTATGTGTCCCATATCACAAGCGAAGACCTAGACAATCTTTTAGCCTTAATCATTTCCTATCTCAATCCCTCTTCTGTAAATAGATATTAAAAGGCTGCTGAATCTTACAGCAGCAGTGCAAAATGAATTGAGTATAGTTTTAAGTATGCAGGTACAATGATAAGTGAGCCACTTTGGGAACGAGCAGCTTTGGGAAACAAGCAGTTCCGCGCACGCTGCAAAACAGGGAAACAGAGGAGATGTGGCCAAAGAGAAATATTAAGCAGCTGATCTTTATTTGAGCACAATCCCACCTCACACATAGAAATATAGACATGACATGAAGATTAAAAAAAAAAAAAAAAAAAAAAGACTGTTCAAGTAAGAGAAAGTTGCTCTGCCTGCATTTTGCCCTGCATTTCTTTTTGCCAATTTTGACACAACATATGCAAAAGTTGCTCAATCCTCATTGACAATTAACAGATTAATTCTAGTTTTCATGAAGCACTGCTGAAAATGTTTTAATAGGAAAAGAAAATGGACATCCTTATCATACAGCACTTAGAAGTTTCCCTACCAAGTCTATTCTTTCCTTATTGGAAAAAAAGGATTCCTAAAGTCTTTTAAAAAATAATATTTTAAATATAAGGAGTCTAAAATTGAAGATGTAAGAACATGACATAATAAAATTATCTTATGAAAAGAAGCGCTAGATATTTCATACCGTGGACTTTAAAACCTTTGCCAAACGTTTCCTGTGTTTGAATAAAAGAGTCTTCATTATGTACCAGCGTGAGATCTGTTTGTATCACTTTGAGTTCCTTGTGTTAGATACAAATGTTGCTAATATATTAGACAATCTTTTTGCAGAAATGGGTAATTGTATCACATTCCTAATGCATTTACGCTCATTCCGACCACGACATGGCTAATGCAGCCAAAACGGCGCTGTTCTGCATGATCCTCAACAAGGCTCTCGGATCTCACATAACTTTCACAAGTTTTCAGTCAAGACTTTTTCAACTGTGAGCCAGAGAACAAATATTAAAACTGATTAACTTAGACTGACAAAATTGTTTGTAGGATGAAGCTTAAGTATCTCAGGCTTACTTCTGCAATTCCTTTCTATTTCTTGAGTTGCCAATATTAGCATAAGAAAAGTACAAAGGCAGATTGCAATAGCAGAAGTAAAATCTGTGTTTATCAAAATGGTCATACCTCAATAAACTGTCTTCTTAAATTTCCAGTGAAATATATTGGATTTCATAAATATCATCCTTTTGAAGGTGCCATCATGCAGAAGTTAGTGAGCTGATATTTTATAAGTTCAGCAGTTCCTATAGAATTTATACAGTTTTTTGTGTTTGTTTTTTTTTTTTTTTTTAAGAATCCACCTCTAGCTTCCAATATTAATCTCATATTTCTTTCCCTGATTTAAATTCCCACTATGTAAGTATTTGCCAACTATGAAACACACAGATCTTTCAGTAAATATGGAAGGAAGAGGCAGAAGCATTTTTCTTCTTCCAGATATAAACCAAATTGTTTTAGACAAACTCTTACACTAGTAACATCTAATGAACTATTTTCTGACAGCTTTTTTGTTCGTTTTGTTGTTGTTGTTGTTTGTTGGGGGGATTTTTGTTTGTTTATTTTAGGGGGTTTGGGGGGGGGTAGGGTGGATTTAAAGCAAAGGAACTCTGAACAACAAAAATGAAAATCAAAATAATAACTTAATTATACTCTTAGTGAAGGTGGGAGTTTGGAGGAAAAGCATACCAGCTATGAATAAAAAAAGGAGAGTAGAAGCCTATAGCAAATATACTCCAAGTTAATGGACCAGTCTGGCCCAGAGGGACACTCATTGGATGTTTCTGGATGCAAGCCTCAGTACTGCATAAAAAAAATTCACAAATGAATAAGCATTATTCAACCCTTTTCCAAGTACTCTGAAACAAGTAAAAATATTCTCACAGACAGAACAGCCAAAATTGTTCAAAATAAGTTCCCAAGCCATTAGAACTTAAAAATGAGAAGGTCAGGCAAGTCCTTTCCTCCACAGCACTGTCACCTGTGCCTCACACTGCTCAGATCCCCAACTTCTTCCACTTCATGCCCTCCAGAACCCTTTTCCAAAGACAGGATCCAAGTGCTGCCATTTCCCTGTAGGCAGCTGAGCGCACCAAGAAGCTGGAGCCACAAGTTGCTGCCCTCTCAGCTACCTGAGAAGTCAACAGAGAGCATGAGAGCAGCAGGGACACAAATCCAAGGGAAATCAGCACCTACAGCAGCCATGGCTGATGGGACAACAAATCTGAGTTGAAAGCTCTCAAAAGACTCATAAAATACTTCAGCTTGCAGAACTATCTACATTCAAGCTAAACTGGGAAGAGTGACACCGGTGGGTTGAGGGAGGGCATTGTGTTCCCAGTGAGGTACATGTGAGTGCTGGGTCCAGCTCTTGGCTCCCCAGTGCAAGAGAGATAGGGACATGCTGAAGCAAGTCCAAAAGATGATTAAGAGCATCTGACAAACAAACAGAGCTCAGCCTGGAAAGGAGAAGGGTTATCAACATGTATAAATACCTGCTAGGGAGAGTAAAGGAGACAAAGCCAGGCTTTCCTCAGTGTGTCCCAGTGACAGGACAAGGAAAAACGGGCACAAATTTAAATACAGGACACTTCATTAGACTAAAAAAAATATTTTTCTGACAATAAGGGTAGTTGAACACTGGCTCAGGTTGCCCACAGTTTGTGGAGTCTCTACCTTTGGAGATACTCTAATCCCAACCTGACATTCCCTGAGAAGGGCGTTGGACCTGATGGCATCCAGAGGTACTTTCCAGCCTCAACCATTCAGTGATCCTGTATACACTAAGATTAAATGACCATCCTGCTGCTTAATGCCAAATAAGAATGGAAATACAGCATATATACAAACGTCAGCAAACACAAAGATGATTAATTAAGTCTCCAACTTAAAGCTACACTGAATGAGCAGAACTAAAATAGCTAGGGCTTCTACTTATAATTTGTTGGCCCTGACCTCCCTCTCTCTTAAGGTCCGTCTGCTGTTTGATGAGGTGACATTTTTGTAAAGGCAATTTCTAGATTCAAAAGAACAATTTAATGAGTCAAGGGGGTGCCAACTTGGCCTCAAAACTGAGGAACGGGTTGATTTTTCTCTCATTCTCTTTAAACACTCATTCTGCGCCGGCTATTTCTCTCTCAAACACGCATTTATCTCTCTCATTTCTTCTGCATGCTGTTTAATCTTTTGCATCCATCAGGAATAACCCTCCCCTGTCATCACTGTATCCTGAATCACCAGCAAGTGACATTCTTGAAGTAATAATTTAAGAGTCATTTTAACAATGCAGTCCCTGCTTCTTGCTTCACACGAACATCTATTTCTTGCTCCAAAAACAAAAGGCAATGTCATCCACAACCATATTAAGATCCTCACTGCAAAGCTGTAATTAGTCTTCTTTCAGGCTTTGCCAACATTTCTTCTTAAAGTGGTAGTAAAAATGTGTACAAACAAGCACATCTCACCAGTACTCTGCCTAGGAATGTTTCCAAGGCAAAATCTCACAAGGAAGGTTTGTAAAAGCTGGAACAATTTTTCATAACCTTCACAGTTCAGGTGATTTATAGCATTTGTTTTCAGAAGTTGCTACCAGTAAGTACAAGTGGGACAAGAACAGGTGTACTCTTTCTGAGGATAAGTGATTTCATTTTCCTTCCATCTCCTCATCATTTCCACTTGCTTTGCTATTTCCTCATCAGCTCTCCTCCTAACTCAGTCCTTAAGGCCAATTTCTACCTCATTATAGCTGATGTTGCTACTAGATATATTTAGGAAGAAAAAAAAAAAAATCCCAAGCACTGCAAGTTGTGCTTTGAGTACTGATCCATATAAACCACAAGATTTTCTGCATGCACTTAATTAATGCCTTTTCTGTTATCCTCAGTACTCTTTCCTTGTTGCTCTTTCAGGAAGATCGCCAGTGGACTCCTGGCCTTTTTCATAAAATAAAGCTTTTTTCCTGGGCAAGTTCTGAATTATTTTCAACTAACTGTTATTAAATGTAAAGAATAAGATAGAGAAGCAAAGAATAGATCCTTAAGGCACACATTTCAACTCAGAGCTGGAGAAAACAGAATTTAAATTTAGAGCACATAAGCTTGGCTGTTCTTCTGTGAAGATGAGAATGAAAATAATGCTGCAGATTCTCAGGAAAATACTTTAAATAAAATACTAGTGCTGCTTTACATATTGCAAGTAGGACCACAGATAAAAGCTCTTCTTCAGCTTCAAGATGAACCAGCTGAGGAGAATAACAATCCAACTCCTTCCTTCCCTGCAAGAGCCTACCAAATCTGTCTATGCAAAGGAGATCTACATGAGATTTACAAAATCTTACCACATCTTTCTGCATCCTCATTCTCCAGAAAATCCTTCCAAGTCTGCTGCTTTCACTGTAGTAATTAAGTAAGAAAAGAATTATTTTTCAAGTGACATGGAATTACCCAAATCATTTTGACCCGTGGAGGTCAAAAGGAAAAGGGCAGACAAGTGCTAATTCTGGCACTGATTATAAAGGCCCAACAACCTCGAGCAATTTGGGGCCATACAGGCACCAGTGCCTTCTTTAGCTGCAACTGAAACACAACATCCAGCAACTACTTAAAAACCTTTTGTCAACTTTCTCCAAGAACATGTCACCCTGAAAGAACTGTTTTATCAACACATAGCACAGTATAAAAGCTGCGACTCAGGAACAGCTGAACTTCCCTACATGCTGATCTTTAGAATCCAAGAACCTGCCATTTTAAAAATGAGGTGATCAAGAGAGGCCCTCAAAACAAACATGTACAAGGTTGCCAGTTGAAAAATGGGGTAAATCAAGAGAGGAAAGAGCACGAACACAGTGCCCAGATATAATACTGCACACCTTTTCCCTGTTCAGGTAGTCTATTCCTAGTTTATAATTTAGTCAGCAGTTTTCTCAGCTTTCAGAACCCTTTCAATTCAGCATATATTCAAGCAGAGACAACAAAAGTTCACAGGATTTGCTCCTATACCCAGAGCAAACAGTTGTATCCACATGACCTACTACTCCTCAGAGGATCCTCGCTTGGATGCCTAAAGACCAAGATGAATGGGCAACTCTCTTCTCTCAGAAAACACTGGAAAGAAAAGGGGGAAGGAGAGTAGAAAATCTACAGTCTCTGGCTTGCATCATTCTTATCTTTTGGCTTGAGAAACACCAGGATTTGCCTTTAAGATCCCTCAAGAAGCACTTGGAGCTGTAAGTACATCATGACCTGATGGGAGCCAAAACTCACTCTAAAACTGGCAGCTCATTGATTATCCCTTCTAATTCAACGAACCTTGACAGCTATAAATGCTCATAAACAAAACATGTTATCACATAGCTGAAGATTCGTGTAAGACAGTATTTTGAAGGTACCACCATGCACAAACTTGAAAGCTGTCTTCCGGATCTTCTAAGACAAAATCCAAGGACACATTAATTGTCAGGTTGGACACAGCTCTGAGCAATCTGTTCTAGTTAAAGAACATCCCTGCTCATTGCAGGGGGGTTGGCCTAGACGACTTTTAACAGTCCTTTCCAACCAAAACTAGGGCAGACAGGCCCTGCAGACAGACCTCAATAAATTGGCCATCACCAACCATATGAAAGGCAGTGACGGGCATATGACCATATCATGGTCAATCACCAACAAGGTTAACAACAGAAGGTGCTGAATTCCACATCTGGGATGGAGAAGCCCTGGTTATATCTATTGACAAGGAAATGAGATGCTGGAGAGCAGAGCCATGAAAAGGGACCTAGAGGGTCCTGGTCAATGTAAAGTTGAACATGAGCAGCACTGAACATGAGCCAGCCAGGAGAGCCAACCCTGTCCTGGGGGCATCAGGCCCAGCATCACCAGTTGGGCAAGGGAGGGGATTGTCCTGCTCTGCTCTGCACTGGAACAGCCTCATCTTGAGTGTTTGGGGCAGTTTTGGCCATCATGTTATTAAAAAAACCATCCAGCTATTGGAGACTGTCCAAAGGAACACCACAAGGATGGTGAAGGGCCTTGAGTGGAAGCAGTATCAGGAGCAGCTGAGGTCACTTGGTCTGTTCAGCCTGGAGAAGAGGAGGCTGAGGGGAGGCCTGAGTGTGGTCATCAACATCCTCAGGAGGGGAAGCAGAGGGGCAGGTACCAATCTCTTCACTCCTGTGACCAATGATAGGCTTTCAGAGAACAGAATGAAGCTGGGTTGGGCAAGGTTTAAGTTGGATGTTAGGAAAAAGATTTTCACCCAAAGTATATAGTTGAGCAATGAAACAGGCTTTTAAAGCCTGATGGAGTTCAAAAAGTGTTCAAACACTCTCAGACGTGTGGTGTGACTGTGCAGGGCAGGAAGGAAGTTGGACTTGATGATCCTGAGAGGTCTCTTCTAACTCAGCATATTCTATAATTCTATGATAATTCAATTATTCTAAAAAGTGATGTATAGCACAAGCACAGCCAGTGTAACAATAATCTGATTTATCATGCATTTAATTTGCTTACTAAAGAATGCAAAATTAACCTGTGTCACCAGCATTTGCTGACATTAGTTCAGCATTTTCTTGCTATAGGGATGATCAAATGCCTCCTGACATGTGAACTTCAAACAGCTTATATGATGAGGACCTTGGGTAAAGGAATCCTGAGGGAGGAGTAGCAGCTCACCACAGATCTTTCATAGTCTCAGTCTTCTTCAAGAGGAAATGGGAAAACAAACAAACAGAAATGGCTTCAATCACTTCCACCTTGATCTCTGACAGAACAATCCAAGTAGACAGGAAGAGGGGATGACCACACTGTGGGAACACAGGTTTTATAGGGAAGAGCACATATAAATATTCCACCATCCTGGAAGCTTCTGTGAGTGACAGTAAACAATCTGTATCAAATGAGAGGAATTATGCCAGCACTCCTAATTTTGTGGTGCCTTTCTTATTTATCGTGCAATGTTGGCATGGACTACAATTCTAAGGGGCCATCTTTCCTCACTTACGAACCAAAATACTTCCACTAAATTCAGTATTATACAGTTTATAAAACAATTGTCTCAAGAAAAGGGGCATCCTGGAGTCATTCCAAGTCTGCCTTCAGACCACTGTAGTCCCTAAAAATAAATCATGTCCATTTGGGGTCTAATACCTAGGGGACTTTAAAGAGTCAACATTTCTGTAACAGCTCTTCTAAGGACCACTAACAGCATAACATAACACGTCAATGCATCCTCTCTAAAAATTTTAAAAGGGAACAAAAATAGTCCTGGAGCTTTCTACACTGATTTCAAAGAGACCTCAGCTAAGTAGCTTCAAAATGACAGTTCTGCTTTAGTCTCCCAGATTAGCTTGTTAAGTCTACGAGCATAACACTGGAAATAGCACATCTAAAGTAATAAAGCAAATAGATGCAGACGTGAAATTTGGATTTCTATCCCAACAATAAACTAAAAAACAAAACAAAACAAAAAAGAAAATAAAAGAATGCAAGAGGCTAATAAGATTGCAGCTTTTTATTATTCTTTTCAAAGTATCATGTATCACACTCCTCAAGCTAATGCAGTCAAAGTTAAGTCTCAGAAAGCACTTAGGAGAAGAATATACTCTCAAAATTCTCCTAATTTGAGTGAGAAGCAGTTGCATGTCTATCAACAAGCCTTTGCAACCAAAATAGCTATTGCCATCAAGGAAACCAGTTTGCAAAATTTAATCAACACCTCCATTTCCTTATACAGTTGTCACTAGTGATTAGTTTCAATAGTACCTTTGCTCATCACACAATGTTTGCAATTATCACTAAAAATACATAATTTGTAAAAGTGCATATAAATTTATATATATTTGTAAACTAGCAATCCTACAAATCAGCACGCTTATTAAAAAAACAAGAAAGACCATAGGAGCATGCTATATGACCCACAAAAAGACACAACTGCTCTATTTAATAAACTACATTTGAAAAATCTGTAGAAAGCGCGAGTCTCAACTATCCAACATATCTGGTCTGCACAGTAACACACAATAATCTTCAGCACCACCGGTCTTACAAACCATATACATTGGTTAACTTTAAATAGCAAGCCACAATTTGCTTTTGCTTTAAAAGTCCTCATGCCAAGCACAGTTTTTTCTAGTCTGTTCACTTCCTCAATTTCTTTCCTCCCTTTTGGAGCCCACAACCAGGCTCATATCCCCCCATTCTTTATTCACATGCAGTTTAAAAAAAGCAAGGCACTCAGAATTAACTCGTGTGACCTCAGCATTTCCATGGCTTGGGATCTGCCTCATGAGCTAAGTCACATCTTAGAAACAAGGTTTTCATTTGTGCTCCCTCTTCCGGCTTTATGAGCATACGGCACAACCACGGCAGGGTGACATGGAGACCACCCCAACACAGCCACACTATCTGCAGTCCCTCCTTCCCAAAAAAACAACGCAGAGCCGCAAAGAAAGCATTCACAACCTGCGCGGTACCACCTGCTGTGGTGGAACATGCTACCAAAATAACCCAGATCAGCACTCATGGGAGTGATTTATATTATTTCACTGCTCAACACAAAACAGCAAGTGCACAACTTCCAAGGACGGCACAAAAATAGCTTCCAGCTAATTTTTTAAGCCTATCCTAACGTTAATTTTAGCTTTGGAAAACCATCACGTGTAACAGAACATGGAGTCCAGCACTTTCCACAAGGAAAAAACCCAGTGACGTTAAAGTCTCACATTTGGATATGTTTGACATAAGAGGCTTTTATGTTCAAGCTTAGAACACATTTTAATCATTTATATATCTCTTTTCATAACAAAAATAAGAAATTAGTTTATTTAGCTGTACTGTCTTTGGTATCAATGAAGTCCAGGAAAAGGAAGGGGCGGCGTGGAAAAGCCAACTGCACCATAGCTGACTGTTCCAGCATAATGTTGCACTGCAGTGGAGGTCTATTTTGAGAAAACTATAGTTGCCAGTAGCATTAGCCCTCTTAAGTCATTTTGGTAGAATTTGTCAAAATGCATGTTCTTTGGAGTCTTGCTGGATTTGGAATACTTTATCTGGCCTTATTTTACAACAAAACGAAAATCTGTGACTACCCTCTAATAAAATATTTGAAGAAATGTTAAGTCTGGATGAAAATAGAATAAGTAAAATAATCTAGAGTTTTCTCAGGAACATGTGGAATATATGCCACCAAGTGGGACTAAACAGAGGCAAAGTTGAGTACGGATGGGAGGAATATAGTCTAGGTACCTTTATATATAAGAACAACTTGGGAATGGTTAATGGAATAAGATAGAGAGAAGCTGCACAGGCTGCTGGCTTTTGGGAGCCCTAAATCTCATCTCTGCTTTGCATGCCTGTGTTAGAGTGAGAGAATAAATGCCCTGGATAAGCCCAGGAAAAGGGATTGGAATCAAAGGAGTCCCTTTCCAAGGCAGCTAATTACAACTACTTAACAGTCAGACATTATATTCTTCTCTACTCCATTTTCATTCTTGTATTTACAGCGGAATTCTTTCTTCCTGGAATATCCTAATGCCTGGTAGTCAGGAGCGACAGATGTTGGCTCAGATCTCCAGCCTTCAGAGAGGATATGAAACACACAAAATCCAAAGAAGGGCAGAAATTCTGTAACACCATTGTGCCTAATGATATTTTCTACTAGCTACTGCCAAATGGTTTCCCAGATCTGCTCATCAGGGACATCTGGTAGTCTGTATTAGCCAACATGAACTGGTCTGGAACACTCAATAGACTCAAGAATGTGGTATAAATTTTCATACCTAAGGATGCTTCTTTTTGTGATAACAAAGTTACTTGGATTCCGCTGTAGCTTTTGGAGGTCACCAAAATTTTAGATTATATCACAACATTGCAAATGGGCTCTATAGCTCACCTACACACTTGCCTCAGCAGCTATCAAATCTCATTTGGCATCCAGCCTTTTTAGTTTTCTGGAATGATTTGTTCAGTGATTCTGCATGGTCTGTAGACAGCTTCAGAAATGGTGCTTATAAACTCTTACAGAAGTTAATGCACATGAAACTAGTTAACAGCAGTTCACTTTTACACACCAACTAGAAAATGTAAGGACACTAAAGAGTAAATAGATTATCTCTTGCCCTCTGTATCTTTTTATTTATTCTACAGGAACTGCAGACAAGTGAACATTTAAACTACGGGGGGGGAAAAAAAAAAAAAAGAAAAAAGGAAAAAAAAAAAAAAAAAAGGAAAAAAAAAAATGGAGAAGTCTAAAAACATATAATCATAATTTAATTTATCAACAAACACTCATCAGCTGACCAACAGCATATCTTCCAGATTCTCAACACTTTTACTGGTTATCCTCTCCAAGTGGAAAAATGGTGATAGAATTCAATTTTGTTTTTACCAGTATATACAGACTGCTATATTCAGTATATCCTTCTAAATTACAGTTTATGTTAAGAATTAAGTGCTACATTGTGCAGCCCATGGAAGATGGGTGAGAAGACACTTTCCCCAATGAAGCCTAGGAAAGCTTAAGGCTCATGTTTTCTTTGAAGTAGCAATATGTTACACCAATAAATATAATAGAACATCTTCTAAAATGCTATTCCTCCTGACGCCTTCTCCATACTAAGGCCAAATACAGCTGAAATCTGTAGCAAACTGACCTTCGAACCTTTTTGCCTAATTTTATCAGCTAGAAGTTACATGCCACAAAAACACAGATTCTAACACATTTTATGCTAAATCAGGCTATAATGTTGCAGAAAAATCCAACCCTTGATGGTATTTAAGGCTCACAAAGAGCACAACAGGCGTTCATTTTGGATGTACACATTGTTTCATAAACATCTCCCTCTTAAGTCTGTTTTGTCTTTTCTTCCCTTTTTTTTTTTTTTTAACTGCTCTGGAGATCCAAAGGTTTTGATGAAATAAGGGTAAATATCAAACCCATGCTTCACCTCACCTGAAAATTTAGTTTTGTGTATCTCCAAGAAAGTCTCCTTTTTTCATCAGTTCCCAAATATTCACCAGCATGTGGAAGTTCTCTCTATCCTCCAGAATTTTTTTTAAAACAGTATCTGAAACTACATGCAATGTTCCAGGTGAGCGTGGATTGTCTCACCAAATCTTCCTATCTATTCCCCATTACAGTGGAAACTAAGCAATTCTTTAAAAAACACTGCTAAGTCCATCCCTTGGATAAACAGAACACTGGTTTTAGAGCCTGCCACTGAAAGCTGATGGGTTTTCCACAGGTAACTCAGGAAAATATAAAGGTTTATTTTGCAAATGGTTAAGAAGCTATAACCCAGTAACATTGATGAAAAGCTACTTCCAAACTACTGACTGATACCTTGAGAGGCTACCTAGCCTAAAGACACTAGAGAGTATTAAAGGAATAAAGTAGGCCTTCAAAGGAGACATCTTGGGCAGTACAAGAGCCTGGCCGAGGCTACACCCAAGATAGACAATAGGTCATGAGTTTTCATACTTTTATAAGTTTTGGTCCATTTACATATTGGGGTCAATTGTCCAATTACAGCTTCAGGTTATGAAGTCCCATCCTCTCAGATTGCTTTCCTCAATTCACTGTTGTTTATACTTTTGGGGGCCTGAAGCTGTAACAGTGTCCTTAGTTCTCAGGCTGGAAAAGGATTGCTCTGTCTAACTAAACTGTGATGAGAACTTGCTAACACTTCATATGGAGTTCAGAGTTATATAATAGTGCAGTACAGAATCTGGAAAATATGAAAGCTAAAACTTAAGGCATCAGACAGACATGTCATACTAAACATTCTCAGCAAAAGCATTTCTCCCAATTTTCTGAACTGGGAAAAAAAAAAAAAAAAAAAAAAAAAAAAAAAAAAAAAAAAAAAAAAAAAAACAGGGAAAAGAAAAAACCTACCAGTTCTCGGTTTAAAGTTCCGAGATTCAGGTGGTTTTAGAGTCTTTTGCTTTCTGCAAAGCTCTGAGCGAGGCGCAAGAAAGAGACGGAGTCTTCAGGTTCTGATTTTTCAAGGTTGCGTGCTTTGTTTATTGTTTCTTATCTTACAATTTTCTCAGTGCCCAACAAAGGTCTGTGCAGCTGCTTGGGCATTTGATGACTCCTCCTGGACTGGGCTGTCGCTATCTTTTCTACTAATTGCTACGTGTTCTTTATTTATCATTATTTGCCAATACCTATCATTTATACTAAAAAGGCCGTCTCTACTTTGATCCAGTCTCCTGAAACTACTTTGTGCCACTGTCACTGCTGAAAATGGAGTGAGGGAAGAAGAAAGAAGCAGCAGGAGACAACGCCCCAAATCCTCCATCTTGCTCCCATTCACTTCAATACTAAAAACCCAAACCTACTGTTTCCTCACCCTGTGATAAGCTAAACTACTATCTTTCACACTCCTGTGGCTTGCAATCCCTCCCACAGTGCAGGAAGCCTTTCCCATGGACTGGGATCAAAGCCAATGTCCCTCTGGGCTCTGGGCCAGGGTCCCAGACCCCCCTGTCCAGGTCTCTGACCCTCCAGGGCAGCCAAAGGAATGCCCTGGACTCCAACAACCAGTAATGCTTTTTGAGTTCCCATCCAAGGGAGCAGACTCCTGACTAAATCCAGAAGAAAGTGATCTTGACTGCAGGTGACACACTCTTCTGTCACCACCAAGTGCCACTGCAATCAATCAGCATCACTATAGGAACATGGGGCAGAGGAAAGCAGACAGCTTTAAAATCGAAATGTAAAAAATGCATTTTTAATTTGAGCATGGGTATTTTTAATTAGGCACTAGAAAAGCATATTTTAGGAAAATTCCACATGGAAGTAGCATATCCTTTAGAAAATTATTAATGTCCAATATCTACCTGGCATAATGAATGCCAAAGGTGGCCCTAAATTTCAAAGACCATCTTGAATCTTTTACATTGTGGAAGTTCAGTATTCATTACACACAGACTACCATATACCAAACTCCCAGTTCTTTCTAAGAGGAAAAAAACACGTAGTAAAAAATTGTCTTTAATTGTTGGAGTTTTGTCCCACCCTACAACCATGAAATAAATTTAAAAAAAGACACAACAGACCAGACAATTAGAACTAGTGGCTTTTTCTAGAACAAAATTCTCTCCCAGGTTTCATC
Source organism: Hirundo rustica (assembly GCF_015227805.2). Classification (NCBI taxonomy): domain Eukaryota; kingdom Metazoa; phylum Chordata; class Aves; order Passeriformes; family Hirundinidae; genus Hirundo; species Hirundo rustica. Next base: position 100,078,281 of record NC_053451.1, on the reverse strand, counting down.
AGATGACAGTTTAATCCTGTGATCTGATCTTTACATTAAGCCCAGCACCTGGTTATTACACAGGTAAGTTTTCCTTCCAGTTGACCACCATCCTTACCACTAAGTATTTGTATGTGTTGATAAATGTCAAAAAATACTAAACAAGTCACCAGGCACTGAAGTGCAGAATTACTTTTCTCAGAGGTGAAATAGTACTTTTTTTTTCTACTGTGAGGCAACCACAACTTTCAATACTACAGGCCTAAGTTATGAAACTCTAACGTGAGAATGGAAAGCCATGCTCTTTGCCTCCAAAATGGCTGTTCATTTATATAGCAAAGACTTTCAACAGATGTTTTATAACAGCTGTACAGTAAGCTGAGTGGGCATGTGTACACAATGATGCATTTACAGGCCCCCAAATCACCAAACATGCAACTCCTTTGTCATTAACACCAGGTTTTCAGCAAATTATTCATAACAGCTGCTGGACTAAGTTTGCAAGTTTGAAGAACAGATCGTGTCATCTTCCAGTAATACAAATTACACATCCCTGCTGAGGAGTCTGCCAAGGCTGGGAACCGCCACATTCAGAAGCACTCCATCAGCAGAGGGAAGCAGACCCAAGACACGTATTTATAAGATATTCAGGTTTCCTTCCCTCAGCCAACCTGACAGCAGTAGAGGCTGCAGCTCTGCGCTGAGGGCGCTTCATTTACTGTGCTCAGGCACATGGGGCTGGTCAGACACACAGAACTGGCACCTGGGACGGGCAGGTCCGACCAGATTAAATCAGAGCAACAGTTAAGGCTGCAAAGAAAGTTTTGGCTGTGATTCAAGTTGCACTGTTATTTACTGAGCAAAGCGATGCTGTACATAGGGTTATTTGGCCTATGCAGTGTGCACAGTCTGGCTGGAAGGAGAAAAATCCGCTGCATTTCAGTTATAAGGTCGGCGCCACTCAGCTCAGAAATAAAAAAAAAAATTACAAAGACAGAATAAAAAGATTGCATGTATGTGAGAAACAAAGTAGCCATGCTATTCTTACTTAACTTTTGCAAAGACTACACAAAAACAAGAGTAAAGTTTCCTCATGGTTTCATATAAAATAAAACAAACTTTATGACTTCCTATCACTGTTCACTAAAGGCAGAATCACTGTGAATTTGCTGTCTAATGCTCGGAACTGTTCTCCCCTGAACATAAGTATAAGTGAAAGCCTAAACCACCTATTCCCCCAACACCTTTAAAAGCCAGAATAATGAACTAATTATTTAAAAAGAGATTTGGATCAAGAAAGTGTCTTTATTGCGGTCAGAGTGCCCACACACACATGCCTGTGCCCCTGCCAACAGTGCCAAGCAGTCCAATCACGACAACTGGTGAGTCAGCATAAAGTACTCACTGTGAAAGGGGGGAACTAGCAAAAGAAAGCTGCTTGAGTTGGAAACTGATTGAAGGGGGATGGGGGAAAGGAAATAAAACAGCAAAACATAACACAGAAATTGAGAGACAAACTGTTTTCTGCTTACCATCACATTTGTAGAAGGAAAAAAAAATGAGTATTTTGAACACTGAGTAGATTAAATGTCAGTTCTTATAATTACAGCCTGGTAAACAAATATATACAAATATTACTGGCAACATTTTATGCAGCTAAAATAAATTTCAGCCATTTTGGAACAACACCCAGAGAACAGGTATTGTGTCCTCTAATTGGAAAGCTGCTCCTTGCAGCACTGAACCATAAGGGGAAAAAAAGTTGAAACTAATGCTGCTTTACCTTCTCCTAGGAAAGAAACCTTTTATACATTTAACATGAAAACAGAATTTCTCTTTTTCAGAAGCAGCACTGAACATGGGAAAATGGGATGAACTCTGACATTAATGGCTAAAGAACACTAATGAAAGGGAAACACTTGCAAAAACATACATTTGTCCAGTCATTACAAGGCTAAAGAACACTATGAGGTTTGGATAAGCTTTAGAAAATGCAACAAAAAGCAAATCAGCATTCTGCCACTAAGGAAATACAAAATCCTTTTGTTGAGATGAAGGAGGAGGCTTGTACTGACATCTGGAAGAGCGAAATTCATCCTTTGCCCTTTACCTAGCAAGCTACTATTAAAATCTATTGAACAGTCATGGCACCAAGTAGCACACCCAGATATCACGAACAACTTGAATCCAACAGGATAACTATGGAAAAAGGTTTCAAGGGAAAATAATTTGCCAGCTTTCCACACTGCCATTTCAGAACACCCCTGTCTCAACAAGACCTTCACAGGACCCTAATACCTATTGAAGCCATCAAGAGAAGAAAAATAATCAATATTTTGCTTTGAAAGAACACACCATTGTATCAGTAAACAAATATGCAATATATTCAGCATCAAAAATTAAAGATATTAGAAGTTTTTCATCCAAACATGTCAACTTAAAAAATTTGTATTCTACTGTTCATATTTCAAGGATATTACTTATAAAGCAGTCTTCTGTAAGGCATGTTAACTGTAAGTCATCCAGATGCATGATGTTAGCCACCTAGGAAAAAAAGCGTAAAAGCTACAGTATTTTTAATTGTACATCCGGAGAGTACTTCCTTTGATATACTATATATATTTTTATATATTTACATAACATACCCAAGCTAAAAGAGCTTTAGTAGTTCTAAATTAATTTTTTCTATGGAAAAAATTTGTTGTGAAACTTTTCTAGAGTTCTCCTTTAGATGTATCCTTCATGATCCCCATAACCACAACCTTTTTAGACCACATATTCAATGATGTGATAGAGTTGTTGGATAAACATTGCTAAGGGTAAAAGTGATCAACAAAGAAGGGGGCTGATGAAGTGCCATATATGTATAAGGAATGACAGAAAATACAGAAGGAAGAGAAAAATTACTGTATGGAAACTCCTCGAAGTTTACTACTGCTGTTGCTAAAAAAGAGAAAACCACATGGTTCAAAGCATAATTTAAAATTCAGGCTACTTATGCACCTATAAGACTCCCATTTCCAGTTTAAAAATGAAGAGCATTTGAAAAGCAAGCCATTAATACTCTCCAGTTATTTTTCCGTGGTCTCAGAAGTAGCACAGACACATTATACTTGCTTCTGTAAGATGTTCCTTCCGAGTTCAGTAATAGAGCATTTGAAAGAAACCTTTTATCTCTTCAGACAGCTTCCAGAACTTGGAAAACGTGTCCATGGAAAGTGTATAACTGCAAACTTGCTGCTAGGAATGAACACAAGTTCATTATTTAAAAGATATTTTTTAAAAAAAGCCAAAAAAACAAAACACCTTCTCATTTATCCTGGACAGTTCGCCTTCTACGAGCAATCTAGGAAAATTAATCCCTTGGACAACCACACTCCTCTGCTGCCTAATAATGCAAAAATATGACCAGAAATCTGCTGTAAAACCATCAGAAAGCCAGTTTCTTTAGACTGCATGGCCTGGGAGCAAGGGTGCAGTACCTTGATACATCAGGATGTACAAGATACACAAAGCTGCATTTAGCACATGGAACCTGCACTTGGTTTCCCAAGTGCCCAGGCAAAGCCAAGTCAATTGAAGGAAGCAGAACAGGCTTCAAAGGCAGAAAAAGACTGGGAAGCAAGAGGAACTAGGAAAGATCTGAGGAATTTCAGAGGGGCTGAAGCAGCATCCCCTCTCTGCAAGCCATCTTTTGCAGAAACTCTTCCCCCTCAGACTTGCTCAGATGTGGGGTTCACATGTAGCCTCCCCACTTCTCAGTTCCCAGAGGTACCTGAAGAAAGGTTTCATCTCCACGTTGTCCCACAGCAGCACCCACCACTAAATGGGGTGCAATGTAACAGAGCTCAGCACACAACAGAAGCTCCACTCCCCCTTCTCCCCCCCTCCACCTCGCTGCCTAAGACAAACATGCTTCAATCACTTCTGCCAAGACAGTTTAGATATCTACACCAGCAGAAATTAAACAAGCCAAAATCAGTTTTCTAGTGGTTTTAGTCCCTGAAGTAGCTCACCATGTTGTGAGACATAAAGGGCTGCAGGGGACAAAATGAGGAAACTGAAAAGCAAAAGGAGGTAGAAATCAGAACCCACAGCCTCATTAGGACTTCTGCCAGCAGATTTTACATGAAGCTGATCGTATTACAGAAGTGTCCCCTCAAGGTGCCTAGTGACTCAGAGTACTAGGGCTTAGTCCTAATTCTTCCACATACCAATTAAAATAAAAAATTAAGAAAGAAAAATGCTTTCTGGTTTTCTGGACTTTTATTAAGTCAAAATTAAACATAAACACATTCTTCAACAACTACAGATTTTGCAGTCGAGTTTTCTGCCTTCAAAGAGGGGGAAGTCACAGGGCTCACCAGTGGACCAATGCAGGGGTTGAGCTTCACCCTGAGAAAAGGCACTATCTTGATTATTGGGTCTCTGAAACAGAAAATACACAAGGAGTCAAGGACCACCTTGTTATTTCATGTGTTGAGTTAGTTCAAGTTTAGCCACCAGAAACCTTTTAGAAAAATAAAGACTTTCAAGAAGAAACTCAAGACCTTAGAAAACAAAAAAAAGTTGTTTCTGTTCCAATATTGGAGTGAATTCTTCCATTTTTTTAAACAGTAGTCACATAGATTACAACACATCTCACCAATTAATTCAACCAGCCTTATGAAGCAAACAAACTCCTACCCAGGCAACAATACAAGTTCACCTTCACATAAAGATCAGCTAGTCTTGAACAATTAGTTAAATTCACTCAAGACAAACTAGCTGCCATCCAAGAGAACATTCATTAAACTCCTTTCTCCAATTTCTCTCCCTACTTTTGCCATTCCTCCCCTATTACATGCTCATACTCACCCTGCCTTCAAAGCAGAATGGTCAAGTACAGATCATTCCCCACGTGCAGCTTTTCTCTGTCCCCCTTCACTGTGTGCCCCGACAGAGGAGAAAGCACTCCTTGGAAACATGGCAGGTAACGCACAATACATTATGCAAAGACCTAGGCAGGTAGCCAACTTCATGAGAAAACTGTCTGCCTCCTCCACTGAGAAAAAAAAAAAGTTCTCCAAACATAAAAATTAAACATTCAGCTAACATCATCTGAGGTTTGCAACAAGTCAAAAATAAAAAACAAGGAAAGCAGATGCCTTTAAATAGCAACTTTCATATGATCCAAAAGTCCTAATGCCAGTAAAAAACCCGTGAAATTTGATAATTTCTACCTGAACACATGTACTACATTTTGACTTATCAGCCACATTGTACAGACAAAACAAAACTTGTCTTTTCAATGATAAAGTTTTGTGCAATTTGTTACATAGTTCAGCATTAAACAGACAGCCCACCCCTTTCTAGATTGGGTAAGGCCCTGATAACACTGCCATACACAACCGTCAATTTTTTTTTTTTTTTTGGGGGGGGGGGGTGGGGAGGTGGGGGTGGGGAGGGGATAAATGTCTAGCCTCGCAAGCAAAGAAAAATTGTAGGATCATACAATGGTTTGGGCTGGAAAGGACCTTGACGATCATCTAGTTCCAAACCCAAAGAGTTCACATCTGAACTTTAGCCCCACTGGAGCAGGCTCCTCTTGCAATTGCAATCTCTGCTGTCTCAAGGCTCCTGTCACAGGTGCCTCAAGGCTTGTCACAGCCTCATTTAGAGCAAGTCAAAGTCTGTGCCATCATTCAGGCATTCAGGTAATGAAGCATCCTGCCTCTACAAATCTGCTCAGATATGGAATATTTCCAGATTTCTTCTCCAGTTCTCTCCTGCTCTATTTCAGTCAAACACAGAGCACAAGTGAAATAAGGCAGCTCGGACTTGTAACACATGCCTGGCTTGTTTTACATGGCTGGTGCCACTGCTAGTACTCCTGGTAGCATTTACCACTTAGAATAATGGGCATTTTGCTTCCCAAACATATGAGTACTGCCAAATCCAGAGGAATATAATCACAAATTCAAGATTAAGAACAAGCAGTGAAACTGCAAAATCTATAAGCAACATAAGCAAAATCTTACAGGCTGCATAATGCTGGAAAAGTATTTTAAACAAGTATGTAAGCATTTATATGAGAAAGGCTCACAGTTTATGTGAACAATTAAAACCCAATCATGCACAAACCTTAATGAAAACCTTTGCTCTAAATAGGGTACAATCAGTACTGCAAAGTTCTACATATAGTGGTTTTAGATTTTCTTCTTAAACAATGTTAGTTTCAAAAATTATGTCTTTTCTCTCCCACTCCCCAAAAAGAAAAAGAAAGGACATATGCAAAAATAAATTCTGAAGAACAGAATGAGATTTTTTTGTTTGATCTTTTTGTTTTGATTACCTATAAAGGAGTCATAATACCTTGCAATATCCCAAGTTTTTCCCTTAAAGTTTCAAAAATCTCAGCAAAATCCAAAAATAAACTCTATCAAGAGCCAGATCATAAGAAGATTCATTCTCAACATCTGACTCTAGCACAGAAATATTCCTTCTTAGTCTTCACCGCCTTCTTTCTATTCTCTCTATAAATTATCTTTCTTACCAGTAGTTCTTAAAATCTTGCAAGATAACCATATATTTTGCAGAGCCTTATCTCCCCACACTCCCATAGCTAAAACTGATACCTCACAAGTCCACTCACTAACTTTATTATAATTAAAAATATTGGTTATTAAAACTAATGAAAAGTAATTTCTCAGTTTGTGGCCAATAATCAACATATTAAAGGGCGTTTCTGTGCACCGGTAGAAACTTCTACAACACCAGGTCCTAATTTAGGTAAGAGAGACTTTTGAGTCCTGGAGTACAGGACATCTCTAGCTCCAATGTATTTTCACAGGATAGACTCTAAACAGTGTAGATTTCACTGGGATTCAAAATGCAATTACTTACTGAAATTTATACCACTGGCACTGTTATTTGCCTCCTTTCCAGTCAATGGAATAATTATCGGAAACAGAGTCTCACTGATTATTTTAAAGGTCTTTAAACATACCTTCAATAAATGTGCAGCTTTTTCACTTCACAGATTTCTTCAAGGTACGTCACAAAACTAATCACTTAATTCATGATTATAAAAAGCGGCTTTACATACAGTTTGGCATTATCAGAAGTCAATTCCTGTTCAAGCATGTCCCTGTAGTATTTAAACACTGATACTTTTATCAGCACCAAAAGTTTCCGTAACGTGGATCCAAATAGGTTACATGAAAACAGTCATGAAAATGAGTTAATTCACGTACCTGGATGGTCTTCCCTGATTTAACAGAGCTAATTGTGCATGACACTGTAGGACTGGAAGCCAAAATTATGTTTCCTTTTCTCACAGTTGATTTTTTGCATTATTTGTCTACAGCAGTTAGAGATCCTTCCCAGATGATGGTTCATTTCATAAGAGTTGGTGGCTCCTACATCACTGTAGTCAATTCTTTATCCCATCAGTCAGATGCTAAGTTGTGACAGATCTGATATAACTGCTTGGAAATGCTTTCAAGAGCAGTAAAATAGCCCTTCTGTGACACATTATGAGTGGAGCTGAGACCATGTATTACCCTTTCATTTCAGGTCATGGTTTGTATTCCCTATGAACAGCTTGGTACACGTCCATAATGATCTAGAATGCTGCAGAATATGGAAACATATCCTCGTTTTTTATTACTGCTATGGTGAGAATTTGTTTTAATTTAACTGAAATTTCCCACATGAATAGGTCAGGCAGAAAAGCAGGCTTCTCATAAACAAGCAAACCAACCAAATCACACCATGAGCAAGCAAACCCTCCCCCCTCAAAAAATTAAATATAAACTGTAAAACACCTCGCGTTTGTCCTCGTACCAGTGAAATAGAGGCAAAAAATCCACAAAAAAAAAAGACAACCCTCTTCTGTCTTCTCACACCATATAAAAATTTTAACAGAGTGACTTAAACGTGCACACACAAGACAATTGCAAACTATCCCAAGATTCTTGATTCAGCCATGTCACCAACAATTATACATTACAGATTGAAGTCCTCCAAAATAAACCAAAAGCAAACAGAAAAAATATCTTTCTATAATAAAAGCATTATATTGAACCTGCACATTTTGATTTTTCTTGAATCAAAGCATCAATTCTCAACGTTTTCATTCCGTCTTCTTCAGCAATAAGTAGAAGAGGAGAAAGAAAGCATTACTTGGAGTTTATTATCTTTTTTTTTTTTTTTTTACTTTGCTTTCTCAAAAATTTCTGGAGACAATGTTGCTTCTGGTATAGAGAACATACATATTTAGCAGAGTTGCATCATCATTCACTGGCCACTTGACAAGCTTACAGCAGTTCATAATGTAAAGAGTGGTTTCAATAAATCTCTAGACTGCTGAAGTCACTATGACATCCAACATTACTAACATCACAAACATTAAAGCATATGTCTTTATTATGTGTGTCAGCTAACAAAACAAAACAGACAAACAATAAAATATAAGGTAAAGCTCCTATATTAATGTGACTAGGAAAATGCGCCACTAAATGTAATGCCGTCCTCAAGGAAAAAGCCTGAAATGAATTATTGGTTATTTGAATTATCATCCAGTATAATAAAATCCTTTTTGGAATTAAATTACCTCCTTTGAACATAAAAAGGATAATCACAGGCTTTCTTACTGAGTCTTTTGTAAATACTGGAAATAACTTACAAGCTACAATATTGTCATTTCAAAGAGTACTCATAAAAATTGTTCCAAAAATCATATGCAAAACAGCATCAGTGAGTTAATCACACTTTCAATTGTCTCTCCATTAAGGTAGGGTTTCTAAACTTCACAGGAAAATAAAAACTTGTCAAGGAAAATCACAGATAAAAAAGGTGCTATTCTGATAAAGACAGAGAAGCATCCCAAAATCTTCTTCAATTAATTAAAATTTAAAAAAAAAAAAAATGAAAAAAGCAAATCACAAACGAACAACAGAAGGGCTAATTTTAGAACTTTGAATCTAAACCCATACATCTTCTTGGCCGCATAAAAATAAACCATGAAGTCAAGCAACACAATTCCCCAAAAAAAAACCCAAACAAACAAAAAGAAACCCAAACAAACAAACAAAAACACAACAGAGCTTAGTACTCAGAAGATACAGGCACAGCTTTTACTCTGTTACACTTTAAGACAGATCTAGAAGAGAACCTTCCACACTAGTCTGGCAGGACATCTAAAGACAGTCTCTGGAGAGAACAAAACTGAGCACAGGGCAACAAAGGCTGGATAGGGAGAGAACAAATGCAAGGCTCCACATCAGTTTAGGCTTCTTTCACTTTGATAAGCAGCAAGAACCCAAATGTCCAAACATCTGTGCAGATACCAGGTCAGTCTACCTGAGTAGAGATGGCCAACTATGGAAAGATAAACACCAAAGATACGAATGTGAGATTTATCCACCCCAATGAAAAAGGACTTAGAAATAAGTTTCTTCTCAGAAACCCAGCCTCAGGTTTAGCATAATCACAGCAAAAAAAACCCGTATTTGACTGTTCTCTGAAACGAAGAGCTTGCAAGATTAAAGGATTTTTTGTTGTCATTCCAAGGGCCTGGCTAGCAAGGATATGGCTATTCACATCCCATTTTAATGGAATAAATTTAAACTCAAGGATAATGGATAACAGTGCTAAGCTTGAGCAAAAAAATAAAGATCAGGGTAAGACAAATTTACCTACCCCATACAATAAACTGGCATCACTGTTAAGGGCAGGTCCAAATCTTCCTGGCATCCTCCTGTTTGTTATATGGGGTTAACTCTCCATTAATTATAATTTAGCAGCTACAATGAGGTGTAGATTTCTACTTTCTTACCCCATACTGCAGGCCTGTTTCTTGGAGACTTTCTTTCTGGTGACAAATTACTCCATGAGCTCAGAATTTCTCCTCAAATGTACCTGTGTGACAGAGAGGTCCACCCGACCCTCAGCAGTATTGCCACAGCTTAGAACCTGACAGCCACTCCCGCAGTCACATCATTTTCTCCCTAGTGTTATCTGGCAAAGCTACAAACAGCGGCACGGGAGTTTTGTATCCCAACTCTGGAGGGTCACTACATCACTCAGTCACATTCAGGTGATATCCAGACAAGCATCTTTCCATATCAAAGTTTTACTTCCCGCTGTGAAAGCTCTGAAATAGAACTGACCTCAACAGACATCACAAAAACAGTCATTCACAATAAAAATAAAATTTTTTAAAAAAAATCCAACTAAAAAATATTCTATGAATACAGGCTTAAATTTTTGAGAACTTCCATTCACTATTCTGACCTATTGTTTCACAGTTCATCTGGCCAGTACGGACTAGAAACTCGACACTGTGCCCTTTTCTCAGATTTACCTAGATCTGGAAACAGTTTCATGTTTAGAACAGGAGCACCACCCTTCCTCCACTGCATACACCTATGCTCAAAATTCACCACTCCTCCTCTTTCTCCAAGCAGCTGCTAAAAGCGACTGAGAGAGAATACCAGGCAAGACAGACTTCTGAACCAACCTCAGCTGTCAGCCACGCACCTTACCAATGGCACTAATCCTCCATCCCAATTACAGATGCTACCACCCCATACATGCTCATGCTGCCCACACTACAGAAATATTCACCTGCCTTGTACAGCTCCATATCAGAGCACTGATCCATTAAACAAGGCTTGTCAATCATTCTCTACACTTGGAAATTCATTACAATAAAAGGGAATTTGTTTGTTTGTGGTTTTTCCTCCAGAGAATGACAGCATAGGATTTATACCAAAACGTTTACTCCAGACCACTACTAGATTGGTGAATTTCCAAAATGGGATGGGGGAGAAGCTATATCAGGGGAAGTGTAATCACCATTTCCACATGGTATTTTTGTTTTCAATGTCTGATGGGCATCTCCAAACTTTCAGAATTAACGGAAACTTTATCACAAAGCATCTGTATGTTTAGACATAGTACACAATGTGACAGACCTACAAAGTCAAGGAAAGGACAAGATTACCAGAGATCATATTTGTCATAAAACCAGTTTGGCATTCTCTCTTATTTCTGCACATAATCCTTTTCCAGATTAGACCCATATTTTCTACTTACCCAACAAGTATGGACAATTGTTGAAGCCATTGTAGAAGAGTATCTAAAAGACCCTAAACACAAAGGTATCACATAAAAAACCCACACAGCTAATTAAATTTTTTTTTAAAATATGCTCGCTGTGTAAATTTTTATATCCAGTAGCCACCTTCTTTAAACCTCATCTTCAGCTTATTCCAGATAAAAAAAAAATTATATGTTAATTGATTGAGCTAAAATTAAATTCTTACCAGATCCATTAAAATCATATCATGACTTTAGGAAGCATCCCTTCCAGTAGTCACGTATAACAGAGGTTAGGTGTGCCACTGCCTGCAGAACCAAGGCTTCAGACTAAAACTGTAGTAAAAGACTTGCAACTTAAAATGAGAACTGAACACACAACAACAACAAAAAAGAAAAAAAAAAATAGTTCAACACCAGCCACATTCAAAATAACTTTCTGTAGGTAATCTGGCTGTAAGATCACACTCTCAGTTAAATATTTTCTTCAGAAATGTCTTCCTTCTAACAGCAAACAACTGGTATTTTTGGGCAAACTAGTTTTCCAACCCAAATGCACAAAGGGACCAAAAGTGGGGTTTACTGGAACCTGTCTTCTTCATGAAGCGCTCATAAAACTGGAATAGATACCTGGCTGTAACCTAGGAAACAGCAAGTTAAGTCCTGTGTAAACTATTATGTCTTTTAGCAACCGGAAAATTAGAAATAAAAAGTGTAGCTCAGCACAGAAATAATTTACTGCAATCTACGGGATAAACACAGTCCATAAGTACTTCACATCCTTAAATGAAGCGAAGGCAGATACAAGCTTTGAAACTTGCAATTTCATTTCAGAAGGAACCTTCAGGTTCTTCTGAAGGATTTCTATGATTTGTCTTTGCTTAAATACAAATCTCAGCTCTGTCTTCAAGTATGCAGAAAGCTACAGATTTTATACACACCAAGAAAGACCCTAGCTTACAATACATATATCTAAAAACTGCCATGCACCTGACAATAAAAATTGTGAATGGCATATCCCTTTTCCTGCCTTTGATTCTAGACCAAGTGTGACATGAAGACCTGGGAGCTTTTCTAAAACACCATTAAAAAAAAAAAAAAAATTGGAGAAGGTCATGCAATTCAGTTACCTGGAAATAAATATCATACTACATGACCTATTCCTTATCTGTGTGAGCATATTTTCCCTCTCCTCCAAGTTTCCGCTGTAGTTCCTGCTGCTGCAGCTCTAGCGGTATCAGCCAGTAGCACCACCCAAGGCAAGCCGAGGGGGCTGCTTGTATTGTCACTGTCACATGGTGTAAAATTGCTCTGAGCAGGATGAGACAATGATGTGCCTGAATGACAGCAGCCGTTCTGTGCTGGCATGCCACGAGCAGAGCTGTAATCACAGCCAGGTGCAATGGTGGGAATTTTGGGGGATAAAGGCAGTGCCTGCACCTGTGGCACTCTGTAACTTCCAGCCTTACAATATTTGTTCTTTACAGACCATCTGTCATTTTGACAAGCTCCCCATCTGACCATCACTGGAGCAAGCCACCTTTTTTATTTCCTTAACAAGGCCTTTCTTCCTTTTGTACAACATCCAATTTCTGCCTCATATGTGCCTCACAAACAGAAAAGGATATGGTAACTATGGTGTAGGAACCAGTGAATCATAAGAATTTGAAACACTCCTAGTTACAGTGATCAAAGCTAAATCCTTTAGGAAGATTATCCACACCAGAACCCTGAAAGAAAAAAAAAAAAAAAAAAAAAAAATGTGACTCGAGTACTTTCATACTGCATCTTTGAGATACAGCACAATCCCCCGTGTAACTGCGAAGGGCTACCTCCAGTTCCTTTTAACTACGGTGGGAACACTGTAACAGGGGCTGTTGTGCCTCTTGATCTATCTATGCAGTTCCAGGCCTGGCAACCAGCTGCGAACGCAACAGCCCACAGGCTGAGACCACAACTCTGGGGCCCTCCGACAGAAGGTTTATTCGGAAAACAAAGAAATAGAGAAAAATGATACAAACCAACCACACATTTAAACAACGAGAAGTACGAGCCTTACGAGCAAGGGGTAAGAGACGCCAAATCCACTCGCGCCCCTGCGCCCATCACCGTGTGAAACGGCGGAGGGGCAGCGCTCACAAACGATGCGAGCGGCGACGATTTCACCACTTCTCCGAAAACAGGGCTCCTGGGGGAGCCGGTGTGCCCGAGGGCGGCGTACCGCGGGAGCGGAGGGGCAGGACGAGACCCTCCCCGGCGGCGCGGCCCGGCCCGGCCCGGCCCGGCGCCGCTCGCTGCTCGGAACTTCGCCCCCCGCTCCGGCCGATGACCGACACCCGCACCGCGGCCACCACCCCCGAACACCAACACACCCCTCAAACACCGCCACCGCGCCCGGCTCCGGCTCCCGCCGCCGCTTTTGCATTTGCATTTGCAGAAGCACTCCGGCCGCCCATTCTGGCCGGCGGCTCAAGGAGGGCACCGCTCTCGCCCAACTGCGGCCGCAGTTCATTGTCCCTTCGCAAGGGAGAGGGGGACGTCCCATCCCGCGCAGGGACATCGGCGCGGCCCGGGCAGATGCCCGGGACAGCGAGCCCCCCACCCCGGGCCCGAGCCCCGAGCCCCGCTGCCGGAGAAGTTGGGAGCAGCGCGGGCGCTCCGCACGCCGGGCAGCCCGCATCCCTCCCTGCCCCCGCAGGGCACGGCAGCGCCCGCAGCCGCGGGACGCCCGCCGTGCGCGGAGCGGCGGCGGCGAGCACCTACCCGGAGAGCTTCCCAATCTTCACAAAGCTAAACACATCCATCCATGCGGCCGGCTAGCTCTGCCCGTCGCACTCACTCACTCCAGCAGCGGCGGCGGCGGCGGCAGCTCCATGTCGGGAGAAGGTTGCGTCCAGTGGCGGCAACAGCCCTTGCAAAAAAGCAGGAGCCGGCGGAGACAGCGGCTGCTACCCCCCTCCGGCGGGGAGCTGGGCGTGCAGCATCTCGCAGGACCGGCGCTCATCTGCGCGCAGCCCTCCCCCTCCGCTCCCCCCCGCCCCGCTCCCCGCCTGCCGTGCGCTCCGGGCTGAGTCCGGAGCCGGGGCTGCCCGGCAGGAGCGCTGCCCGCCGCCGGCGCTCCGGGAGCCGCAGGGGGAGGCGGCAGCGCTCCGCCGCCCCTCTGCGGTACCCCGGGGGAGGGAGGCGGCGGGGTGCCGAGCAGGGCGCGGGGTGTTATCGGGCCGCCTTCTCCTGTCTTCGGCGGTGTGTCCGCTCCGCTGGGCGAGCGGAGGGCGCGGGTGGCGGCCCCGGCCAGCGCCGATCGCCGCTCCAGCCCGAGGCGGCGCTGCGGCCGCCGGGCCGAGCCCGGGGCTCCCCCCGGGGCCTCGCTGAGCCGCGGTGCCGGGGAAGGAGGGCAGGGTCTCGGGGGGCTCGGGGCTCGGCTGCGGTTCCCCGGGGCAGGGGCCGGAACGCCGAGAGGGAGCGGAAGGGGAGCCCTGGTAAGCAAGGGGCGACGCCTCCCAGTCCGGGAGCGGCACCCTGGGCCTTGCAAAGCAAAAACTAGGGAAAGCAGAGAGCTGTCTTTGCTTCGACGGTCACGCTGCTCCATGCAGCTCCCCAGGGTGGGGAAGGGTCTTTTGTATTTCAGCCTTCGCAGTGAGTGCTCATCAGTGGTGGACCGAGGACAGGCACCGGGCTGAAATCCACCGCCTGGCTTCTGGCACCATCCTCTGACCTCTCTATACATGCCAGGAAAGAGACCTGAACGAACGGAGTCCTCGTTGTGACAGGAACATGGCAAGTCAAGCATTCTTCATACCACATCTTGTTGAAAAATGATAAATCCAGGGCTCCTGGCACAAGAACAATACAGATGCATATCCTTATGTCCTGCATCAGGCTTTAAATGAGGCACTGGAGTTTAGGTCTCCATAAGTTTCCTTTGACTGAGCAGAACAGGAAGGCAGGTGAAATTCAAATTCATCTCCACGCAAACTCTGCACTGTAATACAATAATTCTCAGGATGGGAATGGATTTTCTCCACTTTAGTGTTTTCATTTGTGTGTTTGTTTTCTGAATAGATTGATATGTGCATTACTTCATGCCTTCATAGAGTTTCAGTCTCTTCTGCAGTCTTACACCTGCACTCTCCCACCAAGGAAGAACTTAGAAAATTACAGTAGAGCTCAACACATATACTCCTGCAGCCAGATTAAAACAATGCACTTTTTTAATATTACAACTTGTATTGATAAGAGAACAAAAAGAACAGGCTGTACTAACATTCAGTGTGAGTTGGGTTTCAAACTATTCTTTAAAACAATAGCGGCAAGGAATGATGGATCATCTATTTATATTGGGAGAACATTGAACTGCCAGCTAAAATGCTGGCCTAGCGTAGATGTAAACAGCTTGGGCATATTCTGAAACACCATATGAAATATTTTTTTGCTAGTGCATCAAAATATTTATGTGGTACTTACGTGTACTCTATTTATTTATTGTTACACTAGATTTTTTTTTTAAACTGCAGAACCTGTGCCTGTCATTCATGCTGCTCTATTGATTGGTAAAAGCTACAAAGATAACACAGTTTCAGCTGGTTAGAAACTGATTTATTTATAAATCTGTCATTATTTATTTATAGACTGAGCAGATAGGCCAAGAACCTACAAAGCTAACTGAAGCTGATGAAATGATACACCATATATAAAATTAAGCACATATGTTCTGTATCAAACAAGGTTCTCATCTTGAGCACTTCATGCTCCAAGGCTTCTCGCATAAAGGTGCCTTAAAGCATAGTGGTGAGTGCCAGAGGAATGAAGAAATTCTAAGGGGTCGCTGGAATTTCTGTGCTTTTAGGGTCTTTCAGTGGAAAGGCAAATGTGATCCTAGGATATACTGGCTGAAGTATTTCCAGTAGGGATATATAGAAAAGCAGAAAGCATAAGATCTCATCATGCCATACTCAGCTTATTCAAAAAGTATATTTATGAAAAATGAGAGCAGGTGCAGGAAGATAATGAAGAGTCAGGCTTACGGAAAGAAAGAGTTTTGCCTAGTCAAACAAATACTAAGAGGTATGTCACTGAGACACACAAAGAAATCACACGCAGACAAGAGATTTTCGCAGAGGTCCTTCCGATCCAGCTCCCAGCTGAAAGAGCGGAGAGAAGAGACCTCTTTGTTTATTTTTTACTTTTTATACATTTCTGGGTCTAGCAGAAGATTGGCTTTTTGGGGTTTCCACCCCTCAGCCTCAGTGGCCAGGCGAATTGTCAGTTACAATTGTTTTCAGGTTAGAAATATGCAAACAAAGGACAGAGAATGAAAAACAAAGGATTTGTTTATATTACTTCTGTGGGAAAGGTAGAAAACTGCTCTAATATTCTACAGTAACTAAAAGATCTGACTCCATTTATGAAAATCAAAAAGCTACTAAAGAAACTCAGAAAAACCAGGGTAACAGAGGTAAAAAAGGTTGTTGTTTATAAACATCAGTATGATAAACATATGGTGTGTACCCAAAATGATAGGCCTTTATGAAATATGAAATACAGCTGAAATTACCTCCTCTTTCTTTGGCTTTCTAAAGAAATTCGTGCCATATTGCTGTGGTTATAGTTACTTTCATATTTTTCTTTTCCTAGGCAGAAGCTATTGCAACATTGCAAATTTTCCAGAGTGCCTGTGGAGATACTCATGGGCTAGCCAACATGCTGGGGGTCCATTAATAGCAGTATCACAGGAGTCTTACTCCCAGATGTGAGACATGAAAAGAGAACCTGGGCAAGTGTCCTTCCTACTGTGCTAAATGCCAATAACCTTTTGGAGTTGTGCAATGTGAGAATCAGGCATGGGGAAGGAGGCTGGGGTATGAGAGTGAACTTTGCTTCATGGTTCTTTGGCTTCTGCTGTCATAGCAACTGGATACAAAACTGTCAGTCTCATAGTAAAAGATTAAAATTTGCCTACGCAAAGAGGCGAAGTGGTGGGCGTTGTTCTGTTTCAAGAGTGAGTGTTGATATGTGTAGTTTGGACTGGCTTTGAAGCAATCAACTGTACATGGAAAAAATATTTTAGTATTTTATCTTCATTTGCAGGAATATCAATTAGACTGTGTCATGACTGCACCCTTGCACATACATTTATACCTTTCAGTTACTTCAATGGGGTTCTTCTCAATAACTATCAAAAGTTATATCAAAGGATCCAGCCTCAGCTAGTCATACCCTACCTCTCTGGTACACAGGCACCTGTCTCTCCAAACCATCTCTTTCTAGGAAAAGTGACATAAATTGCCTTTTGCAGGTGCTTTATTTTCTTTGTTAACTCCAGTGAGAGGAAGCACACATGCCTGCCTTTGACTACAGGACTGTCTTCCAGATGAATAAAGTCAGGTGAAGTAAAACCCATCTGAATGTGACAAAGGTCATTTGTCATTTCATTCAGTAAACACTGAATGAAAACAGACAGCCAGAGACAGCACACCAACAGGCACTCACTATCTCAGTAACAAATAATAATTGAACATGAACATTCCTAATCTTAAAGTAGGAATCTGACATCTATTCCTGGCTGAATTCTTACTTGGCTTAGTGAATACAGCTTTGTGATGATGCTTTGTTATGTACTATTACCTTTTGTTTTTCTCCCTGGCCAGGGAGATCATAGATATGTGCTTTGTGTGATCATAGATATCCTTGTGAGACTGTGGGCCAGTGAAAGCCTTAGCTTCATATAGTATGGCAGTTTCATAGGCATTTTTAGAAAGGGAATCTGTGTCATTTTATTATGTTCCCGGTTCTGAAGGAAATGGCAGACATATGTAATGCAGACAGGAATGTTATGCTATCTAAAAACCAAGTAATCTGTAAAACCAGTCACTGTAAAGACTTAATTGCTTGAAAACCCTGGGTTTTTTGGTCCTAGAGAATCTGCTATGAAGATGCACTGTATATATCTTTACAACGGATATGAAGAAACACATTTTTTTCTTCTTGAGTTCTAAGATTTTTTTAGGTTTCTTTTTTTTCTTCTGAGGCACTAAATAATCCCCAGAAGAAGATGCTTTGGGACTTCTTGGGTACCACACAGCACAAACTTTTAGCTCTGCAGCTGGATGAATAGTATCTCTTGTCATTTATAAGATGCATCAAATTTGATCCCAGGTAATTTAAATGAAGATAGGTAGAATCCTAGACCAAACACATAATATTTTAATAATTCTGTAGGTCTCACAAGTTTTTCTCTAGAAGAATTAAAAACTCATCGGTATATATTTTAAGACTAGTCAAGTAGGGGTTTTAATGATTTGGAATCTTTTAAAAGACACTACACTTTAAAGTACTGTGTCTCATCTTCAAAATGGTTTGAAATTCATCAAGTTGGCATGGCTTTTTTAGATAAGAGCTGAAGGTTCTATGATTTTTCGGCAGTGCTTGATATTACTCATATCCAAATGGCAACAATGTGTAGAGAAATGTGATAATAAACTCAATTGAGTAAGGAGGTGTTGATATATAGCTGGTGATGCTATAAGTTTTAAAGGAAGATATTTTGTCATTATGATCTTCTACTTACTGAATGTTATTTCTAAAGATAGTTAGTTATGGTTCTGTCATGTAGTAAGTCCTGTAATACTCTGGGTACTTGTATATTAAAGTGTTCTAGTGCGCAGAACATAATTTTTTTCAGCCTTGACCCTATGAAACACGCATTTTTTGAATCCATTTCTATATCCTGGTGCTTACCAACACTATGCAATTCTATAAAAAAGCACTGTAATCATTACATTATCTTTTTACAAATCATTAATTTTCTGCATGTCTTCATTTACAGCATTATCAAGAAGTCCCTCTGCTTCCGTTGAATCTATGCACCAGCTTCTACATGTAATTTTTGGCACCTGTGTCAAATAGGTTTTTTTTCAGGCCTATTTTATAATTGGCCCATACAGACTGTTAAGCCCTGCATGTTTTCAATTTTGCTGAATAATTTAGTGTGGTGGACATGGTATGCCACATAAAGTGCAAAATTGGATCATAGATAGAAAATTTAAATAGCAGATAAGGTTTTCTTTCTTGCCAATTAAGAAACAAATTTAAAAGCCCAAAGGATACTGACTTGAATAGAACAATATAAGCAAGAATATTTCAACTGATGCAACAATTCCGCTGAAGCTACACATAATGTAGTCAGACCTATAAAGGCAGATCTGTTATCAAGACATTTAACAAAAACTACTGGTTGCTATTATGAACTGAAAAACCTCTGCAGTATATTGAACCTGTAGCATTAAAAAAACACCATTAAATAGAATATTTGCTTATGCTGCAATACACAGATGAGATCAAGATAAGGAAGAGGACCTTAGACAGCCTGAAGAGAGTAACATTTTCTACTTCAATGAATAAGACAATGCTAATGTATTAGTTATTTTAAAATTAAATTATCTTTATTAAAAAGGAATCACTTTTCTGGAATGGGTATGTATGAAATATTTAAGTCAGAATGTGGAAATAATTGTTATCTACAGTTGCTCTTTTACTGACAAATGGACCCAATTCAAGAAAATCTTAGACATGCTTATAATCAGCTCTATTCATGGCTTCACTTAGTCTCAAATATAACTTCAAACAATCAGAAGGTTAAGCACATGTTTAAGTGTTGGTTGGATACATATGACTTCACAAATTATGAGATAATATATAGAGATGAATCTGAAAAAAAAAAAAAGAAATTTGAAATGCTAATGTACAAGTACCTGTGCTTAAAATTTGTGTACAAATAAAGGGATATTGAGGGAAAGTAAAACCTCATCCACCCTCTTTCTCAAAGACAATCCTGATCCTGCCACCAGGGCTTTTTTCCTACTTTAACCAAAACCAACTGCAGAATGAAAATTTTGAGGCATCTGCAGAGAAAGTGATCAAAGTATGCATTTCTAAATTAATAAAATGTTTAAAAGCAGTACTAACGCTGAAGTCTTTCTAGTACTATCTGTGATTAAAATTATCAAATATGTGTTGAATTTTAAAAGTCAGAGGCATATTCAATTTTTATTAAGATATCATCAAAGCCAAGGACAAGATTGTTATGGTAGAATGGTATTTGGGTAGGAAGCCTTTGTGTTTGTTTATAGTCTGAAGTTTAAAATATTTATTTTATTATTATTCCCAGCAGCAGATTCTTATATTAGTTATGGATTAAAAAAATTCCAGTTTGTGTGTTTATGAACACAAAGTATTTGTTTTATTTTCTGTGTTAGAATGGGATATCATGGTGAAACTCAAGAAATATTGTGAACTTTTGTTCTCTGTGTATTTTCCTGGGAAGTGTATGCAAGCGTCAGAGCAAAGAGGCAAAAGAGCAATTTCACAGGTGCAAAATAGCTTACAGTCAGAAGAGAGAAAAGGAAAAAAAAAAAAAAAAAGATTGAGAGATTGTGACAATGAACAGAGACTTCACAGACACAGCATTTGTATCTGGGTGCCAAAACCTAGTTTTCTCAGTCCATATTTAGGCACTTGCACATAGGTGGCCTACTTGTCAGTAATACTAAATATTCACAAATTAAAAAGAGATTGCTAGGTACTTTTAAAAACCAAGCAGCCTTTACAAAGTTTCCTGAGTATCTGAAGAGACAAACTTCAGCATGTAGTCTTAAAATTTCCAGCCTGTAGTTTGAAAGATCACACACCCCATACTTTATCCACTACAATGCGCTCTTTTGATCTTAATTGCAGGTTTAATACATCTAGGCCTGTGAATTATATGTGAGGCAGTGAGGAATTACTCTTAGCTGAGGTAAGTCTCAGCGCACTGCAGCTGCTTTTCCTGACCATAGCATCAACAGAACGTCTGTGCATCAGGGGTTGTTCCCAGGGTAAATCTGCATTTGCAAGCTGTGTACAGGCAATTATTTCATGTGGCTTGCATTGAGAATGTTGTTTTTTTCCAGGCAGAAAACTGCAAATATGTCTGTAGTCTAAAGTACAGTAAGATAGTTATTTGCTCAGCATACCGAGTAACATGATAAAGGAGGCTTGTGTGCTCAAGACACTTCTGTTTATTCAAGTGACCACTGGTGAGTGTCACTAAGGATTTTGATTTTTGTTCAGGCTCTGTAGTGTTTCTAGAACAGAAAATGAATCCCTAATGTGTCTCAACAATAAATACTGGAGAGTAACTATCTTGGAAATATGATCAGTGGGGACTGCAAAGCTGAAAGGGACAAAAATGTGCTATAAAGTTCACATAATTTTCTTAGGAAAGTGTGTGCAATTTTTAGAAATTTACTGAAGTGGATGGAAGGTATCCTGTAAATACAGCCCATTTATAAAATAATTTACTTACTACAATGTACAAGCCTAATGCTTTCAGCTAGGAGGAAACAGAAAACCAGCCTTCCAATCCCCATCAGCAAGTGGCCTGTCACATGCCTGAGTAACCTGCATGTGAAGGCTCTTGTGCCATGTTTTCTGCTAACAGAAATCTGTTTGCCCAGATCATTAAGAAACATTGACAAGA
This sequence comes from Hirundo rustica, assembly GCF_015227805.2. Lineage (NCBI taxonomy): Eukaryota > Metazoa > Chordata > Aves > Passeriformes > Hirundinidae > Hirundo > Hirundo rustica. The sequence continues at coordinate 100,056,701 of NC_053451.1, read as the reverse complement.
GAGCTTCACAGCCGTACTCACTTCTCTGGCTACCAGTTCTTTCTAACCTGGGTGGAATTTATAACCTGCTCTGTTTCCATGCTCATTATCTCAGACCTGCTTTATCCTTCTCCCTTTGCATCATGCTGCACCCTGAAGTGGAAAGCAAAGAGATGGGCCGCAGAACATTCCCCAGGGCAGGCTGTTTCAGCCTAGATCATGCACCTTGATCACACAAATGGACATGAACACCTTCTGGAGTCAAAAGGGAGTCAAAGAGCCAAAGCAGAGCATAAGAACCATCAGTCTGTGCAGATCAGCTTACAGGGTAGAGACATTTTAGAGCACAATGCAAGATCACTTTCTTTGTGCTCCCTTGTAGAAACAGTCTTTAGAATTCACTGACATTTAATCATGTGCCTCATATCACTTCTTTTCAGAGCAGCTATTTTGGTGCTGTGTGGGGGTTGTCACAGAAATGGTTGCCTAATTCTGATCTAAATTTTGTAATGTGCACCAGGATCTTCTACAGATAAGCATTTTACATCCAAATGCAATAATAATAAAGGAATTAAAAGTGATTCCATTTCATGAAAGAGCAGTAACATACTTAGCAGATATTCCTAACTCTTGCAAAAAGGAAACATAGCATAATTTCCACAAAGCCAGTGGGAAAATTGTTCCCGTTGCCCAACCTATTGATTTAGTTTCCGTAGCTGCAGGTGAATGGAATTTTAGTCAAAATCAAGAAATCAGGATTTGTTCCATGTAAACTTCAGGCATTGGAATTTTCAAATCACTGCTGGCCTCCTAAAATGGCTGGGGTTCAGAACTATGTTGGAGCTTATCAGCCAGAATAATATCAGTGAAGCTTGCTTTCAAGAAGTCAAGAAGCTTGCTGGCTTCATGCAGCAAGGAACACAGAGCTATACAAGATTTTCCTTTTACTTGCAGTGGAACAGTAAGGAAGAGGTGAGGAAAGGGGCTGCTCACTTCATGTTCCGTGAAATACTTTTGTGACTGTAGTTTTAAATCAGTCCAGTGAGTATCTTATGAGTGGTTTTAAGATGATATAAATGTCCTATTAAACGCTTCTTGTATTTCTCTGCTGAGATTAGTACAATTATTTGTTTACAATATGCCAAAGCACTTTTTTTCCCCTGGATGATTCTTTCAAAGTTTAGTTATCGCATGTCTGCATTACATTACTCAGAAATAAAGGTTTTGTCTGAATGAAAACTGAAAACTAAAATCGCTTTTTATAAAGGAGATAAAAGAAGACATAAAGAGAAATTGAATTTTCTGCAGAGTTCTTACAAGTCCAATGTGTTTTGAAGGGTAGTCAATGATTGCCGCTAACTTTACATATTTCTGATTGGGTGCAAATTCTGCTTTGTCTGTTCTAGTCCTCTAGAAATTTCTCCCTTCATCTCCAAAGTCTGCTGGCCTGCTCTATCATCTTTGTTTTTGTCTTCTAAACCAAACCATGCATGATGTCCAGACGCCCTTCTGCAATTTACCTTCTCAGTGCATCCTACAGTCTCCTGAACCTTCTTATTTTGAGCACACTCAATGTCCCTTGGGGAAGGAACAACCTCCCCTTCCTCTTAAAAAGAGCACAACATATATTTAGGGGAATTAAATCAGATGCCCATAAAATTCCAAGCCAAGTCTGCCCCAGTCATTGGGAATCCAGTGTTCTCAGACTGCCTCAAGAAACACATTTAGGAGAGAGATGTGCAATACTTGGTTTAACAATTCCTCAAGACTCTTTCGGCTTAGCACAGTTTGAAAACATGTCAGGATATTGGAGGTTTTGAAACTAATAAAATTAAAAATATGTATTTAGTTGTATCAGACCATCTACTTGAATAATTATTCTGGTTATCCATCAGGCCGACTCCATAATGCTGGATGTCCTCCAGGGCCCACTCCTCCTATGTCTCCGCCAGATGAATGGCCAAATTGTCAAAAAGCCATTGAAGTGGGAAGATGAATAGAATCACACTGTAGGGGTCATGACTACACCCATCAACTTCCTGCTGAAGACGTTTGTGTTTGAGAGGAACAAAATCTGCTTACCTGAAAGTCACCTTACAACTTCCAAGTAGTTCTACGAGTCTCTATGAAGTCAGTGGAGACTGACTGCAAGCATTTTCTGAGGGCAATTCTGTCCATCTAAGGTCTGACTGTTTGGTTTTTTGGCTTATGTTTCGGTTTTCAGGGAGAGGAGTGGGAGAGTTTGAAGTGGGGTTTCATCTCTGCACCACTGCTAGTGCTCCTGAATTGGCTATCTCAGGTAGTGTCTGTGTTAAGGTAAGCTTACACCATTCACCAGGATAAACAGAAAGAACAGAGATCTGTGGTCCTGTCAGCTGTGTTAAAAGAAGAAGTTATACTAAATCACAAAATATGCCAGGTTGGAAGGCACACACGAGGATCATCAAGTCCAACTCCTGGCCCTGTGCAGAACCATCTCCAGGAGTTACACCACGTGCCCCACACTATTGTCCAAATGCTTCTTGAACTCTGTCAGGCTTGATGCTGTAACCACTTCCCTGGGGAGCCCTTTCCCATGCTCAACCACCCCCTGGGTGAAGAATTCTTTCCTGATATCCAGCCTAAGCCTCTCCTGATACAACTCCAGGCCATTCCCTTGGGACAACTGTCACTGGTCACCAGAGAGAAGAGATCAGTGCCTGCCCCTCCTCTTCCCCTCACAAGGAAGTTGTAACTGCAGTGAGGTCTCCCCTCAGTCTCCTTCTTTCCAGGCTGAACAGACCAAGTGACTTCAGCCACTCCTCACAGGACTTCCCCTCAAGGCCCTTCAGCATCTTTGTTGCCCTCCTTTAGAAACTCTCTAATAGCTTTATATCTTTCTTATATTGTTGCACGCAATCCCATCCCTGTGCCAAACAAGAATGTGTCTGAATGCTGAAGCAAAAGGCAAAATATTCACTACAAACTGTGTATTGCATTTCAGTGTAAACTGATATGATCTTGATTCTCTTGTAATTAACAGTCATGTCACCAGGGATGACAAATTATTTTTTAATGTCAAAAAATAACACTTCAAATTTAATCTAGGGACAGGCTTTTTGTGTAAGGGTTCACAGTGCAAAGTTGAAGTCACACTCTTCCCAAGACCATCTACCAAAATAACTGGGCATTCATACTTCTCAGTGGAGGCTTCTTAGTGTCAGCTTTGAGGGATTCATATTGGTCCAAGACAAGGAAGAGACAGCAATGCCAGAGGTAATTATAATATTACACTCATACCATGTTAATTCCATACATCCAGGTCCATCTCATTCTGCACTTCCACTAGAGATGTTATCTGCAAAACCCTGCTGTCCTTTGCTGCTGATTAATCCTCTGCAATTTTTGGTTGACTGCTTGATAATGAAATTCATAAGGTAGAGGAACAGATACAAATTCTGTTATTCTGAAGCCTGACAGTATCTTTATCTTTTGCAATAAATATGGTACAGCAATTCTCACTTAAATCTCTTTTTTGTCCCACTTTGAGTGGGAAAACTCAAAGCCCTTTGTTCTGCTTAAATGAGAAATCACCAGGTTAAGAGCTGTGGTGCTCACTGGTGCCAAGACAAAACAGTCATGACCTCGTAGATGAAAAGGAGTAATGGCCAAGCTGAACACCACAGAGCAGAAAAGCATCAGTGGGACAGAGGAAAAATTAATCATATTTTTGGTTTGCACCCACTTCTACAAAGTAGAAAAAGGAATGACTGGTAATTGATCATAAGGAATTAAGGCAGAAATAAGCTCTGAAGATCACCCACAATATAGGTAAATATAAACAGTAAAGGCAATATAGTGCAAAGGTGCAAACCCATGAACTGTCTGTTTATGCAGCATTATAAAAAAATTAGAGAACAATGTGGACCAATAACTATATAATTTTCAGAGAATTAAAAAACTTATTCTATAGTTCTCTATAGCATGGTTGCCTAGTTACAAAGCATAGTCCTTAGAATGACAGGGAAAATAATATTCATACAAGTGTAAAGCCCTTCAAAATACAAAAATTATTTTGTCTCTCCATCAGAGCAATGCAGGCATATAGCCATTGTATTGTACAAGTTGCCAGAACTAGTCACAAACATATTTCAGAATTTTACACCCTATTTGAGGTACATTACCTGTTTCCAGCTCTAAATTATTCATATGAAATCATAGGTGATCATTATGCAGTCAGAAATTTTAGGTCACTGAGATTGACAGAAAGAGCAGCTTGAGGAAGCAATATGAAATAGATTTTTCAAATTTGTTGTATTAATCATGATAGCTTTGAGGTGCTAAGGATGTTGGTATAAGGGTGGAAAGGGTGACAGTAAGACGTTTTTTAAAAGGAAAATAAATTATGCTATTATTCTATAATTGATTTTGGGACTTCACTCATTTAGTCTGCAGCTCTTATGAGTTTGTATTCATTAATTGCATATCTGGTGTTTAAAATTTTCCGAAAAGGGCATATGCTGCTATGGCCCTATGCAGACTTACTTAGCATCTACCTGAAAACCTTCTAATTTACAATTTAGCTTCAAAACATTCTGGACTAAGAACACCAGACTAACCCACTGCAAGAAGAACAGTAAAAGCTTCCAGGAAAATGAGATTTCACTGCTTTTATCATACTGATTACTTTGAATTGTTCTGCAACTCGCAAGAGTAAATGTAAGACTTTGGAGGTGAAGGATTCAAGTCAGTTTGCCTCCTGAAATACCCAGGCTGAATTTCAAACATCACGGGTAATCTTTTGGAGCTTATTTTTTCCAGAAGCAGTGGACTGGTAACTGCCAATTCGAGGCTAGAAATAGCCTTTATTAAAGTTATATGCTGATACAACGGAGACCAAAAAAAAAAAACAAACTATATGCTATATTAATTGATTAAGAGTTTTTCCATTCACTTCTATGGTAATAATTTATATTTTGTTGCCAGGATAATTTACATGAAAGGTGGGGTTTTTTACATTGTAATAAGATCTCTGTAGACTCTGACTGTTATATTCCATGGCTGATATTTTTCACACCATCCTACTGTGAATAAAATACAAGTTTACTGAACAATGCACATTTTCAGGACTTGGCTTTGATAGTCAATTGCCTCAGTAAGAACACAAAAAAAATTCCAAAATCTCATTAAAAACAGCTTTATGTATAGTTTCATTATTTTTCTTCAAATTATAGGATAGTTTGTAAGAAAAGCAGTTGGAGTCACTGGGATTACTTTTATTTTTTTCTCTCTCTAACTGTAAGAAAATGATTCAACAGATGTCTCATTGCATATTTGTTTTAGACCAATGTGATTTAAAAACTCTAAAAGTATAATATCCTTTAAAATTAAACTTGGTATTGTAACATTGTGAGAATTTTTGTTATATTGTAGTGTATCAAAAAGCTTTCTATAAATTAATTAAAATAATATAAAAAGTGAAATTTTAAATTCACCAGATAGAGACAGACATCAGAGGAGAGTAATATTGTAAGCAATATTGCAAGAAAATATTTTATGAGTACTTTCAGCCCCTTATCCCTCTTCATATTTACTGTCAAATAATTCAAACAAATGCCTCCTAAAGGGAGACTGTAATAAAACTGCTGTAACAGGGATAAGAGCATATTCAGTACACAATAGTTTTATATTATTCTAAGCTTGTGCTGTTGAGCTAGGGTTTGGATTATTTTAGTGTAAAGACAGCAATTCCAATTAGTTCCTTTGATGTTTTAAAGTTTGATAAATTCTGGCATTAGTCTGTATCACATGTTGATCTCTATAAACAATAATTTAATGGCAGTGTCTGATAAATCAGAGTGCTTGAAAGGTGTGAGGCTTTATGTGAATGTGCTTCTGAAAAAAATCATAATAGCATTGAGCACATTACATGTACACTGCAGACTTCAATTTATTAGTTTTGGGAGGTCCAAATATCTATGGCTATGAGAGGAATTTATCCACTAGTTCTGGACACACTAAATCCAAAAGTAAGGAATATAGTGGATGGAATTGGGATCTGCAGCATGGTGAATGTTGCTGCTAATGACAATTTTGAAGTTGGGAAACTCTTAAGTCTGTTTTGAAGGGTATGTTTCTGTGGTCCCCTAACATCTTCTGATTCTACTTGACCTTAAAAAATATACTGGACATGTGAATGGGACAGCAAAGCTATTTTACTCATTTCACATACTCATAGATGGGTAAGACTGATCCTTCTTGATAATCCCCAAGACTCAGCTGGGGCCTTGAGAGTCCCAGAACCTTTTTCCAAGAGCTTTGTAATGTTCCTTTTGTAAAGTTTTGACCTTTCATTCCTGTTATTTTTAATATATGTTTTGAATCATCTGGCTAATATTATCACTCCTGGGTTTTTTTTCCAGCAACATCAAAAACCCATTAGCATGTAACTTTATGTCTTTGTGGTGCATTGATCACTGCTCCTTACTGTAATACTACCTAACTATATCACCTTCATAAATCGTTGTGTGTGCGTGTATATAGGTATATATACTTATATTAAACAGAAGTGGATATCCCTTCAACAAACATATAAAAATCCTCTTTTTAAAGCTTTATAGTCCAAGAAAGTCTTCTACACCATGTTTTAAACTGAAGACAGTAAATTTTCCTTGTTGATCAAGGAAGTGCTAAAGTATATTGAATATATTTGCTATTTTTCACCGTGTCTGTTCAGAAACTTTGCAAAATGAAGATATGTTTTTGTACTTTGAGTACCAGATTCTCTCCATAGATTTCTGGCCCCAGGCATCAGTGAAGTAGTAGACATTAAGTTTTATATTAAAGAGAAGTGTGGAAAAAAATGAGCGCATTGAGAATGCAGGCTTAGTAATGCAAATTTTAAAAACTTTTTTAGATGCTGTTTACCATTATTCCATCACCTCTGCCCTCACACCACTTTTGATTTGTGCTTGTGCACAGCCAACTTATTTACCACCTGGCTCATGGACTGCTTCCAGCTGAATATTAGGCAGCAAGAATTTGGAATAGACACACCATTGGCTGGAGTGATGGATGACCCACTCTTGCCCGTTTAAAGGTTCCTATGTCTCTCTACAATGTTCAATATATTCACTGTGCTGAGTAGTCATTTTACCTTGAGAAGTTAATGGTTAAGCACTGAGGTGGAAAATATCCACTGTATGAAATGCAATCAGAGGACTGATGGCCTGCTTTGTCTTACTTGCCAAAGATATGAAGACCCTCCAGTTCTACATCAATCACTCTTTCCTTCCAATATCCACATAAAAGCACTGGGAAAAATTATGAGACATCATCTAAAATACCAACAACACAGATCATTTTTTGTCCCAATGGATAATAAGTCTCTTATTCTGTAAAAGTTACTCTCTGTCAGATAGGTCCCAAGTTAGAATTAAACCTGTTCAGATCCGTAGCTAATGCCATAAGAAATGCATAGATGCATTGTTTTTTCTACTCTCTCTAACTAAAATTCCTTGTCCTGTCCCCTACCAGGTTTTCTTTAGGAAACTGAAACTGTTGATGTTTGATGAGTTTTCTCATAAATGTCATTGAGATCCCTGCTTCCCCCTCCTGTGTGTTTCCTTTTAATGTCTGAGCTAAGTCAGGAGCTCCTTGTTTATCCATGCAGGCCTCCTACTGCTGCTGCTTGATTTCCTGCTCATTAGTATGGACTACCCTTGAGGATGGAGAAAGTGATCCTTGATAACGAGCCAGCTCTCCCTCACCCCTCTTTTCTCCAGGGACGTATTGCGTGACATTCTTCTAAGCAGATCTCTGAAAAAGGCCAATGTCTTCTCTGCTGTAGTCCAGGTTTATGATCCTAATTTTACCTTGTTCCCTCCACTCCATCTTCTGAACTCCAGTCATCATAATCACTGCAGCCAAGGGTGCTCACAGCCTCAGATCCCGGAATGGCCCTTCCTTGTTTGAAAGTATGACATGAGCAAAGCAGCTCCCATCATTATCTACTCAGTCAACGCACACCAGAAGATATCACTGTGATTCTAATTCCCCATGAAGACCAGGGCCAGTGAACATGAAGCTTTTTCCAGCTGTCTGGAGAAGACCTAATCCACTTCTTTCCAACCAGGCAGTTTGTAGCAGATATCACCTGTGTTGGTTTGTCCCCTATGCTGACACACAAGCTCTCAGCCCTTTTACCACCTATCCCACAGCAGAGCTCCATCCATCTCTGCTGCTCCCTCACATACAGCATAATTCACCCTTCTTGCCACCCTTTCCAAAAAGCCTGTCTCCATCCATCATAATTCTCCAGTTGTGTGAAGAATCCCACCACATTTCTGTGATTCCAATGCCCTAATTCCTCCTATTTGTTCCCCATGCTGTGGGCATTAATGTACAGGCACTCTAGGGAGGCACCCAGATGTTCTTATTTCCCAGAATGGGTACGAGAGCTTCCTTCTCTCATAGTACTCCAGGGTACATAACATGGATGGGGAGAGAGGAATATTAAGAACATGTCATATCACAGCTCTTCTTTGCTGCCAGGGAACTCCCCTTGCAGCACTAAGTAAATAATGTTGTGACCTGGGACTTCTGTATGCTTCATAAATTCTGCACACAAGCAGACAAAAATCCTCATTTGTTTCTGAATAGTGGAAAGCCTGGATTGCTACTTAGGGATAACAAACATGTTTCCAGTGGGCTGAGACTACATGATCTTTAGATTGGCTCATCATAAATTCAGGTTTCCTGGCAATTTAGTTTTCCTGGGGATAAAGCACTAACTTAAAAAAGCGCTCACCACAAGTTAAAAATACAGAAGCCATTTTGGAGAGACAACTGGAGGCATCACTTGACCTGTTGAGTCCTGTCTGATTCTCCTCATAGTATCAGATTAATTCCAAATAGGGTTTTTTGTGCTGTAATCTATATACAGATCAAGAGCCACAACTTATTTAAGTAAAAGACCAAGAGTTCCCTCAGTATTTCCATAATGTGCTACAACAATTCAATTGTCAAAAGCAAATTGAACTTTTGAAAACTCTACATCCTAAAACTACTCCATTCCTTGCTTGCTGGTCTAAAAGTAAAGAGTTCCCTTAGTCAAATGGTGAAAAATTCCACCCACTAATATTACTTATATTTTCTTTTTCTTAGCTCTAATCTTGCATACACTTGTCAAAAGCAACAGGGATGGAGATTAGGAAATGCTTTGATGACTTCATAGGCAGGCAGGGGATAAATGGGATCCTGCTGTTTCAGGAGGCTTTTAGGTTTGCAACACCTGCTTTAGGTCTACACTGAGGGGCAGAAAAAGACACCATCAAGAAGACACAGTGCAGTAGATACATCCATTTGTACCTGGCAAAAAAGAAAATCACTCAGCGTACCTCATGTACTTCTTAGCTGTGCAAGTTTATATTATTCTGCAAAGGTAGAAATAAACTTATTTTTAGGATACCAGATTCATTAGGAGCTTTAATTCCCAAATCTACTGGTGCTTTCTTATTCACCATAGCTTCAGCAGGATGCTATTTGTAGGTGAGCTGATATTTATCATTAGTTTTGATATCTCTATGTATATCATGTGCAACATAGCTTTAGAACGCTTGCAGTTTCAAAGTTTGGGAAAGTTGACATATTGAAATTTATTTAAGAAAGGATAACATTTATATATTGAAGTAGATTTAAGAGTGAGATAAAATAACTCTTCATTTTCTTCTTTTCTCCCTCTGATGTTGTTTTGAGCTATTTGGGTTTGTATTGTATTTCATTTTTATATTGGGGTTTGTAATGGTTTCTTCTGTACCACCATGTATGGTTTGTCCTTGCTCCTTCTCCCCTCCCATTCTCCCAGGCTGGAATGTAACCCAACTCTGTTCCCCTCCCACCTTATCCCTGATTTGGTAGTGGCTTGTCCCTGCCTCTAGCCCCTTCCCCCGGATAAAAGCAAGGAGAGCAGGTGGATCGCTCTTTCTGGGCTCTTGGGACAGGGACTGGACTGGGCTCCTGACCCTGAGGGGGCAGGACCCCAGAATAAAGCCGTGATTCCCCCCTGACCAAGAGCAGACTCTTTCCTTTTGCCATTAATGGACGCCTGCTCTCTCTAAAGGAAAAGGTTTGCAGCCTCTGGGATCTTTACGGCCCTGAGGAAAAAATCCTTCCAGCTGTGGTTTCTTTCTCAAGCTAGCCAAGGCAAAAATGGAGCCAGGGCTCCGGGAGAGAGAGACACACATCACTCCCCAGCAAGACATGGATCTTGAGCAGTACTTAGCAACATCATGTCACTGTAATAAATATATCTTTCTTAGGTATATATGCAAGGTATCATTGGGTGATGCACAATCAAAGCTACTATTGTTCCGAAAGGGCACAGAAATGGGGCCGGGGGGAAATTTTGTAATGGCTCAGAGCTCCTTCCTCTGTGATTGCTTTAATTTTTATGTTAAACTGTGATAAATGATCCAGCGCCACTCATTTCACTTGAAGGTTATCTCAGATTATCTGAAAATAGCTGGTTTGGGGTTTTTTAAGACTAGAATTCCTAAAGGTATTCAGACACTGGGCAAATCTCATCTCCTGCAAGCTGACCCTGCCAAACCATAGGTGTCTTGGGTTTTGCCAGATCATCAAGGTCCTGTGTTTATTAAATGGATAAGATAGGAGCCAGTATCTTTTGCAGGCACCTGCCTTGAGCACCCATTTTAGCAGGGGATAAATTACCCTCTGGAAGTTTCTGTCCATGTTGACTGCAGAGAATGTAAATGGTCAGTTTGCACTGACTTAAATGACTGGAAACTTAGTTTATAGAGGTATAAAGTTAAGAGAGGTGAATTTGATTTGTAAATACTATCTTATGTTAAAATCTTTGTCTTTTTTAAGGAGAGAATACTGTTTTATTACAGTGTAGCTTGAAGGGAAGAAGTCAGAGCTGCCCATTATAATGGAAACATGAGAAAATCAATGCCTTGTGCAGAGAATAAACATGCAGGTGAAAAACCCTCCTCATAAAAGGTGTCAGTTAGCTGGTTAATCAGAAAAGAGAGCAGATTTAGGCTTTAATGGAAAAAGGTATTAATACAACTTTTCCTTGAAAGAAGGTAAACATATCTTTGAGTAATGGTTGGCTGAAGAAACAGTGGATGGACTGAGACAAAGTTTTAAATATGTTTGTTTTGAGGAGACTAACAAATAGTGATGCAGTTTTCTGATTTTGATTTTTTTTTCTGAATGTATTTTGTTAAACCAGGGGGAGAAAACCTAAACCCCTAGTAAACCCAGATGAGGTTTGTTCCTTAAACGAGTATAGCACGCACACAAATGTCTAGCTATCTTAAACTGCTCAGAAATGGTTAAACACATGGCTAAGAAAAAGAATTATTATCCTGGCTCTGCAGTAGGTTTAGAATTAAAGTAATCTGTTTTATTTCTGGAAACAATGTGGCCCCTTTTCTTATTGTGGTCATGTTAGAAAGAGGAGTGAGCTGTTATGCAAACAGGCTACAGGGAGCTGCAGCCATTCCCGGGGGGGCTTGGTGCATCCTGGTGTCCAGCTCAGCTGGATGGAGATAAAGCGAAGGCAGGCTTGAAAGGGGAGCATTATGCAGTTAATCTCATGCTGGCTTTAAAACTAACATCTCTGACAGAAAGGGTCACAACAAAGGAATGATACAGGGAAAAGGGTGAGGAGCATGAAATAAGTGAGGTGTCACCGTTCAATGAGCAATTTGAACTGACACATGCAATTGTTTGGGGTGGACAGTATCTGACTCTGTGCAAACTGTATAGCATGGGTATGTTCTCAGCAAGGAGCAGACTACAGCTCCTGCTATGAATAATGGAAAATGTCTCCCACATTCCTTGTTCATCTTCCTGGTAGCTCATAGTTTTGCATCATTGTAAATTCAGTAAGTGCCATTTTTACTACTGTTATTCTCAGTATTTCATCACTAGTGGAATAATTGGGGCTTTCTTCGTGGCAACATTATCTTCAATGACAGGTGAATCTCAAGCATATGGAATTTCATTTTGGTTTGGACAGGAATGCTAATATTTAGATGATCCTTTGAATCATACATGAACTGGAAGTCTCTGAACCTGAACTGAAAATGTGACACATACAGTGTTTTTCATGAGTTTTTGAATACTTTTGATTTGGGTTGCACCTAGAAATACAGAGAAAGCGATGTCCCTCTAGTATGCTGGCATTGCAAGTGGGGGAAAAAGGAAAGCCTTCAAAATTTGTCTAGGTTGCAGAAGAACGAAGTCCATCTTACTATATGCAGGATTTTAAAATTAGCAAGGATGTAGTGTATTTTTCTAGTTTAAAAAGCTGAGATTTTATATCTAAAGAAAAAAAAAAAGTTGTCTAAAAGTAGCTTGATGAGTGAAAATCATCTTGTCTAATTACAGAGTTCTAAAAGTTGGATATCTGAGTCTACTCTCCCTTTATAGTTAATAGAATCATCTTCAGAACACCATTTGCTGACCTGTCTTAGATGCCTATCTTAGGATGAGATGAATGGCTCTCTGGAGACCTCTGTTTCTTTCTACTGAAAAGAACTGAGGATAACAACATTTTCAAAACACTAAGGCTGTGAAATGGAATTTCAAAAAACTTTTAATCAGACCATGTGGAAGACAACTAGAGTTATTTCTGGCATTGGCAGGGGTCAAGGACAGGAGTTAAGGAAAACAGTGCTGTGCTTCACTTAAGTTTTGTATTCATTTATGGGTTTATTATTGGTATGGCTGGAAAGAGTAGAGATAGCAATTTGTTCTACATCACTTTCAAAATAATTTAGAAAAAATAATTTGTATTCCAATCCAAATCTTTGTTCCATTTTTTATTTTATCCCATTATTTCTGGACTTCTAGCTGTCTGAATCTGTGAATTCAGAAGTGGTACCCAGATGATGAAGAGAAAATAGATCATGGTGATAGGATCTTTTTTATTTTTACCCTTGACCATTTCAGAATCACTTTGCTGACTGCTTGACCTCAATTTTTTGTAACTTCTAAAATCATAGAATCTTAGAATACCATGAGCTGGAAGTGACCCACAAGAATCATTTAAGTCTAACTCCTGACCCTGCACAGGACAACCCCAGGAATCACACCGTATGCCTAAAATAGTTGTATAGCTTTGAAGACATGCTCTTTTAAATATTTTTCCCCATCAATGTAGTAATAAAGGGCTCTTCTTTTCTCTCCAACATGGATGACCTTGAGCTCTGAAAATATATATATTCACATATGTAGATGTGTATGCGTATATATATATACACACACACATATATATAGCTTTATTTATTATGCAAAATCCAGGAGAATAAAACTGGTGCTATATTACACTGGGAAATACCAAACCACAGTTTTTCAACTGGATCCACAGTGTAAGTTGTAACACAGTTGGTAAGACCATAGCCGTCTTACAGTTACAGAAAGAATGCTTTAGGTAATTTAGAGACCTCAGGGCATTTACCATTCACACCTTTCACTTCCCATGCTGTAGCAACAGAGCTGCACTATTCAGTTATCTGGTTGGCAGTCAGGAGATTAAAAAAATATTTCATTTTTGTGACTGTGGATACTGAGTAGTTATTTATGTCAATGGAAATTGTGCATGCTGCTCTTCCATCATGGCTTGTGTCAGAAATAGTGTGGCCATCAGGAATAGGACAGCGACCATCCTGCTGTACTCAGCACTGGTGAGGCCACAGCATGGAGCCAGTATTCAGCTGGGGACCCCTCACTACAAGAAAGATGCTGATGTGCTGTGAGCATGTCCAAAACAGGGCAAAGGAGCTGGTGACAGGTCTGGAGCACAAGTCCTGTCAGGAGCGGCTGAGGAAGCCTAGCCTGGAGAAGAGGAGCCCCAGGGAGGACCTCCACAGCTACCTGAAAGGTGGTTATAGTGAGGCAGGGGTCAGTCTCTGCTCCCAGACAGCAAGTGACAGGATGAGTGGAAATGGCCTCAAGTTGCAGTAGGGGACATTCAGGTTGGATATTAGGAAAATTTTCTTCACAGCAATGGTAGTCAGGTGTTGGAATAGCCTGCCCAGGGTGTTGTTTGGGTCACCACCCCTGGAGGTATTAGAAAGATGTGTAGATGTGGCACCTAGAGACATGATTTAATGGTGGATATATCAGTGCTGGGTGAAGGGCTGGACTCAATGATTTTACAGGTCTTTTCCAGCTTAGATATTTCTATGAATCTGTGTGACTTCTAGTACAGTCTGCAGGGGCAGGAACGTTAGCATGCTCAGAGCATGGTAAGCTTCAAATATTCCAGTGTCTTCCCTGGAAAAGACACTATGGGTCTTAACTGTAAGAGGTAGTCAGTCCTGAAGTGGTTGAGTGGAATGGCAAACAGGTGTTACATGTAAATGTTCAGAATATTCCCCAAAACTCCTGTGTGACAATGCTTCTCAAGTAATGAGGTTACCCATTTTCCTCATGTTAACTTTAACCACGTGCTGTCACTGATGGAATTCTCAGGGAAGCTGAAAGCTGAAGAGCACACTGTCACAGGGGGCATGCAGAGAATGAAAGCCATGCATGAAGCAGAGCTCCCACGCGCCAGCCCTGTTCATAAAGCGAGACCATCACACTCACAGGAGGCCATGGAGGGAACATCAGCTGCCAGATGAGGGAGTAAACATGAGTGGCACCTGTCCAGGATAAAGGAGTTATTAGTTATATTTTCCAACCCCTTGAATGGATTTTTAATGACCACATGTAGCCAGAACTTCAGTTTGACATTGTTTCCAAAAGCTGACAGGATATTCATAGCTTTGTTCTGAGTTTTTACAAGCTATCATGGTCCTGACTGGGAGGGAAAGAGTGGCACATCTTTAATTGCTGCTGAACTCTGCAGCACCTGGGAGCTGCTGGAAGTTTGCCATCTCCCTGCCAATAAGACCTGGCTCAGCTAATTTTGTAAGCTCTGACATGATCTCAAATTGGTGTGATGTTGCTGCAAATGTTGATAATGTAGATAATGTAACACCTTTATCAAAAGCATAAGGAAAATTTATGGGTGGGGGGTTTTTTGTTTGTTCGGTTGGTTGGGGTTTTTTGGGTTTTTTGGGTTTTTGGTTTTTTTTTTGTTTTGGGGTGGTTTTTTTGGGTTGGTTTTTTTTTTTTTTTTTCCTTTATTGAGCAAGCTGCTCAGTGGATGAGACTGACAAAAATGTGCAAAGAACACATACTACAGTGTGCATGGATGTCTGATCATCTGCATGGATGTCTGATCATATGAATTTCATTTTGAAGAGCTGACAGAATGCTTGGACAAGTCATTCTTTGTTGCTTTAAGTATGCGAAAGTGTCCCTGTCCTGTCTTCCTGTATTTTTTCTAAGGCCACTTGCTCTTCAGTTGCAATTCATGTTATATATATATTATTATTATTTTTCTTATAAAGAAAACTACTAACATCATTCTGTAAACATATCAAACAAATACAAATGCTTACTGTTTGAAGAGAGAAGTTCCTCCATTGCATAATCTGCTAGTATAGGATGTATTAATGGTGAGAAGTTAAAATCATTTCACCTCTAAATGGCTGTTCTCATTGTTATTTGAATTAACTGCTGTCATTGACTTAAGGTCTGAAACTTAAGCCGTAAGTGATAGTTTGAGAAAATAAAGTGAACACTCCCTCCAGCATTTTTGTGTAGGTTAGTAGAAACTGAAGTTCTGAATGGCATTCTTCTGGTTTTACATAACATTCACCTACTTCTCTAAATAACACTTATATTTCAGCTATGTCTGAATCAATTGGGCTAGGACAGTAAAAGTGCATTAAATGAGCCCCCAGTAGACATAACACAGCAAGAGCAATACATTTTTATACTTTTAAATCAAATATTGTGAACATCTGGGGGAAGAGGTTTTATTGCATGTTAAATGCAGAACTTGGAACTGGCAAGTCTTCCATCTTGGTCACTGACTTACCTAAGAAATCTGGTGTTTGCTGTGTATGTGGTTACAGTGGCAATCTACATTCATAAAACTCTGAAATGACATGACCCTTCATAATTCAAGCTCCTACCAGCCCCCAGCAGCTGGGGAAGCTGGGAACAGTAAGTACCACCTGCATCTGGCTGTGGCTGCAGCTGGCTCAGAAAGGCTCTGGTGAAAGACATAGCCAGGTTCCAAATGCCCAGAAAAACATCTTCATAGCTGTCAGTGAGTGACTATTTGTGACTGACTGTATCTGTCCTCGTCTCCTCCCTGTGGAATCTGGTACTAGACTTTGCAATTCTTGAGATTTTTCAATTAAGTCTGTTTGTGTGCTTCTTGAGTAAGCATTGGTTTACTTTTTTTTTCCTAAGTGAATAAATTCAAATCCATCTAAAGTGCAAGGATGTGGTGAGAAAGAAAAAAGGAAGGAAAATCCCACCTTAGCTATGAGGGACGACTTATCTCACTTTACAGGCAAGAAATCCAATAGACTAACTTGCCTGAGGATCAACAGCAACTTTGTGGCAATGTCCTATCTCCTGAATGCCCAGGTTGCAAAAGTTATCTTTCATCAAGGCCAGCAGTCATTTAACATAGAGAGCTACCTTATTTTTAAAGACACATAAGTAATTCATGCTAATATGTAAAGGAATTTACTTCAATGGAGAAAAATACTGATTTCCAAATGGTTGAGAGCATGTTTGCAATATGCAAAACCATCTCTGTATCTGGAAAGACTGTTATGCTGTCATGAACTTCTTTGTATAAATTAAAATCATCATGTGCTGTGACACTGTTTTCTGTATCTTATCTCTATTATAGTAAGTCAATAAAAATATGTATTCTACCAACTGTTTCCAATTGCAAACTGAAATTCTGTTGAGACTTACTTATCCAGTACAGTAGGGGTCAAATCTTTGGAGAGGGTGAGCAGCTGGGACTCCTATGGCTTGACTGATTAGCACCATCTTCCTCTGGAGACCTGAATTTTACACAGTAAATGATCTAATCACCTACCCGGGTTTAGAACTACCACAAGTTAATAACTGCACTGCAGCCATAGCTGCAAAATATTACTCAGTAAAATAAAAGAAATGGAAATAATCTCTCTTGAGTGCCAATAATTTAGATTTACAGGGTAATCCATATGTATTCCAGCCCCTAACAGATTGCCAAAATACTGTTTGGAGACTTCTATTTCAAATCTAGTACATTTTAATATCATTTCAGAGGTTACAAAATTGAGGAATAAATTAAAAAGCTAAAATGGGGAAAACAAACATTTACAGATTGGATTTAGGCATTCAGAAGTGTGAAGCAAAGCTCCCTCATTTGAAAGGACTTCATTAATGTTTAATTAGCTGAGTTGCAAACCAGAGCTCGCTCCCCAGCATCCCCTTACCCAGGCACAGCAGAAATTGCTCTCCCTCACAAGGGGGGAGGCTGGCTTTGGTGGGGTTATTTAGCAGCATCTCAGGGATGGCATTTTTCAGCAGCTGGTCTCAGGGCACTTCACAATGTCATCCTAATTGTCACCACTGAAGTCAGGGGATGCATAGAGTTACCAAGCAAAACAAGTCAGTGATCTGTGTGCTGACAAGATACAGGTCTTTGTTTTATGAATTACTGGAGGTGAGACCTGGCATTTTGAACATCAGTTCATTTTACTCATTGGCTGCTGGGTGCTAGCAATGAGAGCCCACTTTCATGGACACAATGGTCATAGAGTGCTATACCAATATTACATTTTTCTAGAAACAGAAAATTACTGTAGTAGCTCAGGTGTTCAGGGATAATTTTTCACCGATTCATTGAAGCATAGTAATTTCAAAAAACACTTCGCAAACAATAATTCAAAAAAATCAAGAAATAATTTTCAAATCATTTTAGAAATATTGCCCAAAGTTACCTGAATGCTGTAATACAGAAAGTCTGTTGCTTAAAGGTACAGTTCATAATTAATTTTTTCCGTGACACGAGTCAAATACAGAGATTTCACATTGGGCAGGACAGTGTCTCTGAGCTTCACCAAAAGAAGACCAGAATACATTAAAAAACATTAACCTTCTTGCATCTTTCCAGCTAGAGGCACTATGTTAATGGGAATGCCCATTGAACTCACTGGAGTTGTGCTACTTTCCTTTGAAAGTGTCTGGTTCAGTGCCCTTGGTCTGGTCCCTTGTTCTTGTGTATTGCAGTGTCTGTTATGCTATTCATGGAATAGGCTTAACCAAAAGACAAAACAAACCATGACCATGGAAAGCAATTTGGCCACTGAGTTGAACTTACCCCATGTCTGCTGCACTTGGCTGCACAGCCGATGTGTTTCCAAACCACAAAAAAAGCCACCCTTCCAAGGGAGCAAAGCCACCCTTCCAAGGGAGCAAAGCCACCCTTCCAAGGGAGTAAAGCCACCCTTCCAAGGGAGTAAAGCCATCATTCTAAGGGAGCAAAGCCATTGTTCCAAGGGAGTAAAGCCACCCTTCCAAGGGAGCAAAGCCACCCTTCCAAGGGAGTAAAGCCACCCTTCCAAGGGAGTAAAGCCACCCTTCCAAGGGAGCAAAGCCACCCTTCCAAGGGAGTAAAGCCACCCTTCCAAGGGAGTAAAGCCACCCTTCCAAGGGAGCAAAGCCACCCTTCCAAGGGAGCAAAGCCACCGTTCCAAGGGAGTAAAGCCACCCTTCCAAGGGAGCAAAGCCACCCTTCCAAGGGAGCAAAGCCACCCTTCCAAGGGAGTAAAGCCAGCGTTCCAAGGGAATAAAGCCACCCTTCCAAGGGAGTAAAGCCACCCTTCCAAGGGAGTAAAGCCACCCTTCCAAGGGAGCAAAGCCACCCTTCCAAGGGAGTAAAGCCACCCTTCCAAGGGAGTAAAGCCACCCTTCCAAGTGAGCAAAGTCACCGTTCCAAGGGAACAAAGCCACCCTTCCAAGGGAGTAAAGCCACCCTTTCAAGGGAGCAAAGCCATTGTTCAAAGGCTCCAGCAGGTCAAAGCAGCAGGACCCATGCTTGATTCGAGCTCTCTGCTCACTGAGGGCCACCAAGTCAAATATGGCCTTCATCACTTTACTGACTAGCCATGGTTTCTAAGAAAATTATTAGATGATAACACACTTTGTAAATCTGAGGTTCTGCTTCGTATTCACATGTGCCTAAATACCTCAGAGTGTTTCTTCCTGGACAGAAGTATACAAGTATTTACTGTAATAAATACAACTGTTCACAAGATGGCTTGGAAAGCAAAGTTCTTTTAAGAACATTATGGATATGATACATTCTAGTAAATTGATTTTGTTTCATGCCAAGATTTGAACTCATGGTGACTTACCAAATAAACCCCAAGTAATCTGAAAACTAAAATTTTATTAATAACCTTTTCCCAAAGAAAAACTGCAGTCCTCATCTAACAGTGTATTTTTTTCAGAGAAAGTCAATTTTGGAAGCCTTTAAATTCCCTAGGTTAAAATGCTCATATTGTAGCAGATCTTAAGCAAACAATCATTGATAAATTCAGGGCTTTTTCTGAAATGAACTCTGAAGATAATATGCAGTGGACAGTACAAAGTGATAGCAGGTCCAGCAAAGGCAAGGGAGATAAAGGAAAACATTAGAAGACAATGTAAATATGATGGAGCTTTCAGAAACAAATCTTGCTTTCCCTTTGGTTACAATAACTGTCAGGAACAGCCTGAGAAAGAAAAATCTCTTCATTCATGTATGGCACATTGCTTTAATATCAAAGTACACAGTTTTAGATCCAACAGGAAAGGTTAAAAAAATATATGATTAAAGAGAATCATCAAAGGAAGGAAGTCAAAAAGGTCAGATATTTCCAGTTACTGACTGATTGGCTTGGTCAATGGCAGTGATCATTAACTGCCAAGAAGTGCCCTCCCTGTCACCCTCTCTTACATAAACAATGAAATACACAACAACGTGGATCAGAAGCTATTAGACGATCACATGTGGAAGCTGGTCTCTCCAAAATGCCATGGCATTTACCGTGCTAAATGTTATACTGGTGTTCTTGCTCTTTCTTTCTCTCTAGTTCACCTTCTTTATTCCCTCGTGCAGTCACACGCATACATTGGGTGCACAAAAGCCCTGAGAACATGCCACTGAATGGCTGGTGGCTGTCACTGTGCCACATGAGGAAAAAAAACCTGAGATGGATCAATTGATTAATCTTGTCTTAATATATAACTGAGGGGACATGAAGATTTTATAAGCAAGGAAAAAAAGGCATAATATTGGATATGGTAACTTTTGTGTTCAGCAGAAGAACTGCTGGGAAGAGGGAAAACAAATAATTATAAAAAGAGAAAAGAATCAAGGAATTTTTATTCCCCCCCCCCCCGTGCTGGGTACAAGCACCTGGATGGCAGAGAGCCTAGAACTGGATTACCTTTGAATTTTCTAAATTGTTTTCATGAGAGGAGATTTTTTGACCTGTATGATTCAGAGAGAAAGCTTCTTAAAGTTGAGGAATACTAATTAAAAGAAACCTTTCCTCCTATAGAGATGCTCAGGAATACATTGACTGCTCAATACTGCTTACTTTTTTTAATACTTTTCCTGACTAGGTCAATGTGTTGAACAGAAAAAAAAAAATCATAACCTTCAGCAAGGAATAAAATTGCAAGTCCTGGAAAAAACACATTCTTTCCTTACATTTTAAGGTATCTTTTCAAAGCAACCAAAACTATTTAGGAATAAATAAATAGCAAATTTCAAAATTAAAAAAGCATGAGGTTTTTCTCCCTGTTTTTGCTTATGATTTTACAGAAAAGGATTCATTTTTCCTAGTGCCGCATGTATTTTTTCAATTCTTTGTTGTATTTGACTGTTGAAATTTATTTTCTGTGTGGGTAAAATATTTGGTTATAAAAACCAGTTAAACTGATAAGTAGTCACAACAAGCCACAGCAATTTTTTTCCTCTTGTAGGAGGCTGAAGGATTGACAGCTGGAGAGATATTTTCCTGTGTCAGTATGTGCAGGGATGTTGAGCAATTTCTCTGGAGAGGATTGATGCTACTTATTTGTATCCCACCAGCAACCTCCCCTGCTACCTGGTGCAGCTGGCCAAGGCTGGAGCTAGGCAAGCACTCATATGTCTTTTCCATTTGTTTAAAGCTCATTAGCATCCATTGAGCTGTGCTGTTCCAGCTTCAATATATCAACGTTAACAAAACATTAATGCTGTACTCTTGAGGTAAAAGAAAACAAAGTCTCATTTGAAATACAAACACGTAATGAAATGCAGTCTGTTGCCCCCACTTCAGATCCCAGGGACTGATGGCAGGATCTTAGTAAAACCCCAGGCAAGCTGTGAAACTCTGACGTCTTTGCTAACCTGTATCTGTGGAACCACAGGTATTTAGAAGCAGCTGTACCTCCTGCAAAAGGCTCTTGCTGTAGCACCATAAAAGAGCTGTTGAAGCTTTTAATCTGCAAGCTCCTACCCTGGGAAGCTGAGTTTGTGATGCACAGCTGTTGTACAGCCCCCTGCAGCAGCGCTGAAAGACGTGGCTGAGAGTGGGGTGAGGAGAGACAAACCCACACAGGTGGGGTGCCTCTGCTGGGACAGCCCCAGACCAGGAGCTCAGAGCCTCCTTAACCCCATCCTCCCCGGGCAGAGCCCGGTGGGCCCTCAGCAGGTGCCTCTCCAGAGGGTTTGCATCAGGAAAGCTCTGGGACACCAGCAGGGCCTTTGGGCTCCCCTGGGAAGGAGGGACTGGCTGGAAAGCCCTTAAGTTCCTACCTGATGCTGCCGTGGCTGTCACTCACAGAGAGGAGAATTTGTCAGTAAAGCCACAGTGGGACCTAGCAGAAGTATTTGGAAGGAAAAGATTCCTGAATAGCCTGGGCTGCAATTGAAGCCAGAAACCATGCAGAGATAACTTGCCTTCACATTACAGAGCTCTAACCCCGAAGCCCTGGGATAAAAAAGATGTCATTTAAATGAAGGAGCAGTGTATAGCATGCATTGATTTTGGAGGGAAGTAATTTATTCAGCATTTCAGCATGCTGGGAATGTTGGTTCAGCAGGGAGAGGCTTGTTCTGTGCTTCTGAAATGCTCCCCGGACTCTATGTGGAGGATCATCTCAAGAATAATTAGCTCCTGTGCCTGTTCATCCGGAAAGGCAAGGGGTCCATACGGACACTGCAGGTGTAGGTAGAGGGCAACTGCTGTGTTAGAGAAAGCATAGGCAGACTGATGAAAAAGACATGACCAGTCTTTGTGTTGATAAATGCAAAGTGCTTCCTATAAGAGTTTTGTGGGTTTGGTCTAGGCTTGTTTTATTTGGATTTTATCACTGATAAAGCATATATAGGAAATATTTAAATGTTTGAATATTTAAAGGATTTTTTTTTTCTCCATACTTGCGCTCTGTGAACAGCCATTAAATTTCCTGGCAGGAATACAAGTGATAAATATGAATAGCATTTTATATGGTATTCATAGAAAAATAATTTTAACATTTGTATTCACAGAATTAAAGGTTCTTTTAATAGTCTGTCATGTCCCCTCAGAAAGAAGGAACTACAGCTCGTGACTTTTATAATTTGATTTTTGGAAAGTGTTTGCAAAGCATAGGCAGCAAGTGAACAGCAGATAAAAAACTAGTGCTGAGATTCTACTAATGACTATATTAAATATTATAATTTTTCTTTATAAACAGAAGGGGAAAATAATCAAGAGCATTCGTTATTAAAGGTTTTATAGCATTTTTTTCTTTTGATGGAAAGCTCATTCAAAGATATTTGCATGTATGCATTACTTAGCAACATATACCTCCCATGTGGCAATTCATGGGATACAACCTAAATGCTTGTCATGCAAGTAATTAAATATTTCAGTGTGACATGAACAGGGTATATGTGACATGCAGCATACCAATAGCAAGAAATGTTGCAGATGATTTACCACAAAGGGAAAAAAGGGCTGTAACATGAACCAATAATTTCTTCACTTAATCCAGGAGTAAAGATAAAAGGAGAAGAGAAAAATACAGTTAACTCTTCCCCAAGGTGTTTGAATGAAGAAAGTGCTGAACTGTGAATCAGAATTGAATAGACAGAAACATTAGCTCTTTTCAAAAGGATGTTTGCCTTACAGAGATCAGATATTGTAATAGCACAGATCTGGCTCCTTGCCTATGCTTTGCAGCATGCAAATGAGTATTTTTCTTTCTCAGAAGCTCTGCAGTAAAACCCACCATGAAATCTCAGAAATATACTGAAGAACTCTCTGAAATGACCACCAATTCTGCTGTCAAACATCAGAAACTGATGCTTGATAGGCAAAGCTGCAGGTAAAGGCCCTCTGTTCCAGACTCACTGTCAGTGGAAACACGAGCAATGAATACCTCTGAAAACAGTGCTCAAAGAGGCACATTTTCAAAGGTGACTCATGATGCAGACAGGTGCCAGACAACTATTCTAAAAAAATTTCTCCCTGCTGTTGAATTGAGGTGTGCAAGAACATGTTTTCATGGTGGATTGCAGAGGAGAGTTACCCCGAGTTCTTTGAGAGCTCTAGTTTGTCGTGCTGAAGAGCACGATGTCTCAGCCCACGTTAAGCTCTGCTCTGCCCTGCCACACACAGACCTTTGCAAACCTGAGCTATTTTGATACTGAAATTTTATTGCAAACTGAAGCTTTTCTGCAGCTGCACCAGCTAAGCATATTTTAATCGTCAGGACCACTGGAAGCCGTGTTTTGGTTGAATCTCCCAGTCTGAAAGACCAACAAACAGCTGGCCAATCTCAGGACAGAACAAAAAATGCGTTTTCAGCTTATTAACTTTGTCAAGACTGAAGTTGCCACTACAAACTGTGCCACTGGCAAGGTTGGGTGTTAAGGTGGAAGGAAGGAAGGACACGAAAGAGGAGGGAGACAAATGTGTTATTGCCCATTTAACTGTGTATCTGATTCCCTAATAAAATCTTTCACGCTTGTACTCTAATTGCCTGCAGCTCTCTTGATTTCATCAACATCAGGATTTTGCTTGTTTGAGGTCTGGACTTCTGAAAGTCACTTTAATTCATTTCTCATAAGCTACTTCTAGCATATTTCCTCTCCATTGTCCTGTTAACATCATCACAGAGTCATTTATGGTGGAAGGGACTCCTGAAAGTTTCTCTTCCAACCTTCTGCTCAAAGCAGAGCCAACACTGAACACATTGTCAGGTGACCTTCTGCCAAGGCTGTCAGTCCCCGGTCTTTTTCAAGAGAGTACCATTTGTCATAATGATTTACTTTCAGCTATGGGTCACCATCTCAAAGACCACTGCATTTTTCATGTCCAACAAGAGCTCAGTGCCCCATTTCTGAGGGCACCCATCCTTCCACAAAAACAGGACAATGGTCTAGTGTGAGACAGATAGCCATAATCACTTACACTACTCTTAGATAAACTGGAACAGCTGACTGAAGCAAAGGATTGCATAATCCCAATATCCCACCCTTTAAAATGAATGTAAGCTTCACAGTAAATTCAAACATAGCATAACTCAGATTAACAGTGAGATGCTTGCCATTCCCATCTGTACCTTCCCAGTAAAGTATCATTTACAGAGTTGATCACAGAACAATTTTATCCATTTGCCTTTTTGGAGACTTTACCACAGTATGCAAATATTTCAAGGACAGAAATGGTTTCGAAGTTTATTCAACATGAACATGTAGGAAAAGAGAAAATAGCAGGCATGAGATATTTAGGGCAGCCACTGTGAATTCACTGTAGGTCTGGAAAGACTGTCAATACTGAGGGCTTGTGGCAAAATGCTGTGAAAGTACAGGAACAAAATCAATTGTAGCCAGATTTTTTCCCTCCCAGTACACATGACAAAATTATTTACAAGTGGCTTATTTAAATCTAGCCAGAAGTCAGCTATTTCAGTGGCCTATTGAGCAGAAAAGATCCTCTGTGATTTAAGGAAGGTCACAGATCCAGTTATATCACCCAGATGATCTCTCTGACAGAGTATTTGTAACACTTACTCTACCTTGCCTTTGTTTTAAAGTAGATGGCTTGTGACAGTGGGTTTTACTGCCATTTTATGTTGGCATTGGCTAGAACTTGCTCTATCCTGACATAACCTTTCACATAATGATGATGAGCGTAGTGTGAAAAAAAACAAACCAAGAGGGAACAACACATCTCATCTAGAAGCAAAAAAAACAGTCACTAAGACCACCCTTTCAGAAACCCTCGTCTAACCTAAAGCTAAAAACTGCTTTAAACACTACCCACACTGCAGTCATAGATTTCCTGCTCGGCACCTCTCCATAATCTCAATGCAAACTGCTGCAAAGGCCGGCAAGCTAATAGCTGATCTGGCTCAGTGCCAGTCTGATTTTGACTGTCCCCTTTAAAAGTCTAGGGCATCTCTGCATTGGCAAGTAGCACAGTATAATTGGAATGGATCTGGAGAGTGAAATGGTGGGTACAGAGCAGCTGAGGGCCAACCTGTACACATTTTAGGGATATTACTTTGGGCTATCTGTCACTTGGGCCCTACACAGGTTGGTGTGTAACAAGGTGTTGCCTTGCTGGACACCATTGACTTGGTTCAGCAGAGGGGCATGCAGTTTGTGTGCTCCAAGACCACCCTATTCAAACTGAGAATGCAGGTATAGTAATCAGAACAGAATTTTTGCTTCCTGAATACACTCCTGATCTGAACTAAACTGCTAATGCAAACACACTTTGGGATCACTTAGGAAGGTTTTTTATCCAGGGAAATCCTTTGTGTTGGGAGGCATTCTGACTGTGGAGTTAATAAGGATCATTAGCTGCTTACATTGTCTGTACAGGGATAAACAAAAAACTGTTCAATTTGATGAACCACTATGAGAGCTAATAAATTATTTTTTCCCTCTTTATTGGAAAAGGTAGGACTTTAATGTTACAGAGACAAAGAGATTCAAATTGGGAAATACCTATCTTTTTTGTAATTTACAAGTTTAACAATGAGCAGTACAAATCACTGGTTTTGGAATGCTTTACATTATTAGCCTATTCTGTCAAGTTTTGATATGAATTGTCTCCAAAAGTGTATTTATTTGTCCCAGGCCATCACTGCCAGAGACTGTCATCCTCCAGGCATGTCCATGGTGGGACACCTGGTCTTAGGATGCTTTGTGAGTCAGGAGTGGTGTTCTGGGGACAGCACTCTGCAGCTGCATAGGGGAGATGTTTATTGCTGCCAAATCACAGAAACCACAAACACTGTATTCCAGTAAGCAGATTCCTCTGATTAAACTCCTACAAGTTCATTTCATAGTGAGCTTGATGGGCAATCAGAGAAGAGTGTGTCAGAAACAGAACCAGAACACCCCAACATACAGGCATAACCCTCACTGCTCAACAGTTGCAAGTAAGATGATGAGATATATTGCTTTCCTTCGTTTTGTTTTTGTTTTGTTTATTGTTGGTACTTTTTGTTGGTTTTTTGTTTGTGTGGTGGTGTGGTTTTGTTTTTCTTGCTTCTCTCCATTCTGAATGCAATGAAGCACAGTTGTTTATAGAGATAAATGGCTTTCACAGAGATGAAGACGTAGCCATACATACCAAGGAGCCTGTGCCTGATCAAGCTTTGTGGGTACATGACAAGCAGAAAGGGAGCTGTATTACTGACTTTGGGGGAGAGCTCGGTTCTCTGGAAAAAAGAGCAGCCTACGTCAGACTGAATTCTGCAGCAGATAATACAGTGGCTTGATGACTATACAAGAATGCTTATTTAATTCACTCTGTATCCCTGGCACTCCTTATCCAGATAATCAAAGAACTGAGACTGTAATGACTGTGTCTGAATATTTCCTTTCTTTTTAAGCTTTGAAATTCCTTATGCTTGTTCAGGACTTGCCAGCTTTCTTCATGTTTTAGGGAGAATGTGCATAAAAGAGAGTTCTGCCTCTTTCTCATGGCTCTATAGTAGAGCCTGCACAAGCTCTGCCCACTCATTCCAAGCATCTTTTGTTCTGATGTAATATGTTCAAAGAATTACACTTGAAAAAAAGATTAATGATCAGTTCTAAGCCTGTTGAGTGCTAACTCCAGTGCATATGAACTTTAAAAACAGCACCCATTGTACAGTCTGTGGGGTTAAGGTGCCCTTAACTCTTAACTGAAAATCTGAATTTGCAAACACACTTCCTGAAGTGTGAAGGAGCATATGGAAAGATGAACCTATCTTCCCATCAATTTATTCAGCAAATCCTCCTGCAGGGCTTCAGTTGCTATGCCCCATTAAACTGGCAGTGGTTGCCTTGCTTTACATAGCAGTTCAGCAGTCCTCAAAGGCAAAGTATCCAGAGGCTGTGGAAGACCAGGAGCAACAGCATTGCCCTGGGCAGGTCCTGTGTGCATGGAGCTGAAGCAGCCATCCCTCTGCTGCTCCCAAGACTGTGTCAGTTTGTATTCCATCTGCACTGTCTGTTCCAGGCTTGGTGTTTGTTTTCTTGTCTTTGGAGGAGGGAAGGTGAGGAAAGGAAAATATTTATGAATGTGGTTCTTTATTTGCTATCCTTTTTTGGTGTCTCCATTCTTTCTTTTTGAAGTCTGCCCAGTTCCTGCATTCAGCTGCTGCATTCAGAACAAGGGAGCAAGCTGACCCCACAGCAGTGGCCCATCTGCCTTGGGGTTCATGGAGGGGAGGAAGGACAGAGTCTTGTTAAAGATAAAGTCTCTTGATGAGGAGACTTTAGAATTCTGGAATTTATTTTAATGTGCTCCAGAATATACTAGTGACCTGCGAAGACAAGGTCCCTATTCAAAAAATTTCAAGCATAGATTTAAAACTTGAAAAATAGTAATGAAAAGCAAACAATGCAGAAGGAATAGATGCACAAATCTGACAATCATATGGTTAATGAAAATTTACAGATGTTTTTGGGGTTATTTTGTTTTGTTGCCTTTGTGAAAAATTAAATGGAGACAAAACAAGTTAAATAATTCACAAAAAAAACCTACATTACTGAAAGATCCAGAGAAAATTTCAGCTGCAGTCCAGTTCAATGAGAAGAGACTATTCAAGTAGAAAGAGACCAGATGAGTCCAAAGTTTTATAATTCTTGAAGATTTGGATTATGTAAAACTTAGCTCTCCTGACATGCTCTTATTCATTAAATTCTCGTGTTACATCCAAAAAGATAAAAAAACCCAAAGATTCAAAAAGATAAAACAAACAATAGCGACAACAATGACATAAGAAAATCAAAACCGAATGAACCAACCAAAAAAAAAGGAAAAAAAAAAAAACCAACAACCCTTCCAACTTGAGTTGGAGCTGAAGAAATATCTTTGATGGACCTGGAAGCAGAACCCAGACATACCAGCTCCCAGCCCTCCTAAGAACTGGACAACGTCTTTTAGCAAATAAATGCAGAGAAGCACTCTTTAAACAAACATCATATCATGTGATGACCTGATATACATACAACACAGTGAAATCTTGAATAATTTATCTACAGTATGAGTTCATTATTCAAAGACAAGCATACTATGCAGTTTAATGGGAATTTGCTTCATTACTTTCAGGATCTTTCAAATCCATTTGTGACATAAATACATGCTTACTAAAACATTCTTAAAACTTCTGAGAGAGTCAGCATTCCCTGCAGAAAGAAAATGCCTGATTCCGTTCTTTATTTTCTGAAGCTCACTGCAGTTCTATGGCATTTTCAATAAATTACCTAGAATGTCTGTGTTACCGCTTGTTGAAATGCTACTTAGATTACTTTAATTCAAAGGTCAAACTATTTTCAGTGTTTAACTAAG
The DNA here is from genome assembly GCF_015227805.2 of Hirundo rustica. NCBI lineage: Eukaryota > Metazoa > Chordata > Aves > Passeriformes > Hirundinidae > Hirundo > Hirundo rustica. Next base: position 100,027,980 of record NC_053451.1, on the reverse strand, counting down.
TCATTTCAAAACATGCTTTACCATTAAGGGCACAGAGGTGTGAGTATTCAAAACCATATTGCTCTTGCAAAGTACGCATATATTTAAATATTTCTATTCCCATTAGCTGAAAATGGGAAGAACAGTTGTATTTAGCTTACTCACTGAATCACGGTGAAGATTCCCAATGGATTATCATAAACGTCCATAGTGTTTAAAGTTGATGGGAGCAGGTGGCAAAGTCCTGGGACAGGCAGTCTGGGAGGGCGAATCTGTGCCTCTTCTGCTGCACCCTTTGCACGCACACCTACCCACCCCGCACACGGCCGTCCTGCAGCCCCGCTGCCTCTGTCAGATTGGCTCTGGGAGCACGGACACTGCTGCTGGCTGAGAGCTACCAGAGGCCATGGGGGGTTCCATGGCAGTGACGCTCCCACACACCAATCCGTGTCGATGCTGCTGACACAGGAGGATCAATGGGAAAATTGCAGTCCCGTGGTCCAGGCTGTAATGATTTAATGTCAATTTTTAAAACTGTTGCATAGCTTCACCTTGAAATGAGCCATGAGATTAACCTTAAAAAATATAGAAAAGTATGTTCATGCAGACTGGATCATGTGTGAATCCAGCCTAATGTCAATGATGTGTCGGTGTCTGCTGGTCTAAGGAGGGATAGGCATAGTTGTGCTTTGTTTTCTTTGCCTTGGCTGGGATTCTTAGAATAAAATATAACTTTGGGGGTTGCAATAAAATAAAGCTTTCTTCTGCTTATGCAAAAAAAAGTGACTGCAAGAGAAAGACTCTTTTTCAGTTAAATATCACAGGATGAACAGTACAAACCAGTCCACTAAAATCAATGAGTGTATGTCTACGTTTTCCTCTGCCCAGCTGAAGTTGTCTGATTTTCAAAGGAAGATGCCTCTAGTTTTTGAAAATTATGTCTTTAAAAGGATTTTACACCTCCAGAACTCAAGCATGTTACAAACACCTGTGAGAAACACAATTGCTTCATGTAAAGAAGCAATATATCCTTTACCAATCTACACTGCAATTTAAACACAATGGTGCTGAGTCAGTTGCTGAAGGAATAGCAACCTATTCCCCAGTGATCCTGCATGAAGGCATCCTTCAGCTGAGGAAGTCTGATGACACTGAGCACTTCCAAGGGAGCATGCCTTCTTCTCTTCAGACACCCAGTGCCCCACTCTAGGAATGCAGCACTGGACACACCTTCTTTCAGGGGAGGAGAAAGGACAGATTGTACAGTGAAGCTGGGGTGAGAGACACGTGGGAAGCTGTGGGAAAGTATAAAATGAGAGGGAAAAGTGGTGGCTCCGGTCATTAGGCTGCGTACCAGATGTGTGAGTCTTTACCATCAAAGGCAGCCACCATGGAAATGGATGTGTTGAAAGTAGTTAGTTAAATGGCATCCCCATTTCTAACAAGCCAGACCCACCTGCTCTCCCACAGCTCTCACCTTAGCTGACAAAATTACAAAGAATTGCAATCTCTCCTAGTGAGGTGAAAAACTCCAGAATAGAAGTACAGGCGGCTGGATCGCAAACACTGCTGGTGTTGCTGCAGTGATGACTACAGAATCACTGCAAGGTTGGAAGAGACCACAGTTTAACAAAGATCATTTCAGGTAAAGCCTAATGACCAAGGCTAATGACCTTTCATTGCAGGCCCCAAGAAGAGCAAGACAAGAAGACAGAATCGCTCTTGTGCGGTGGCTGCAGTGGATTGAGACACACTTGAGAAATCCCCACCAAGGCTCCAGATTCTCACTGTAAAAGCAAAGCTGACAACCTGGTGGGTTTTTACAATACTGTGCTTCTCATATTTTCACACAGTGGAGAAACGGAATTGAGACCCTTATGTCTATTTCCATTAAAAAATGCCAATGGAAAGTCGGGAGTCTTAATTTTCAGGACAGAGACTGAGCACATTCTGTCCCCAGCCTTGTTGAAATGTTGGTGTCTGCAGGGTCTATTACGTGACAGCTGGACACTGGTCTATTAGAAAATTTGTGGCTGGGCCCTTCTTTTGGGATCACAAGATGAGGTAAACATCGCCACTTGTACAAAGAGCAGACAGGATTTTTTCCTAAGGTAAGCTTTGATTCCAGCTAAGCAGGCCTGTAACAATTGTAATTGCTGTTTTCTCAACGGTAGTTTGAATATATGATCTAGGAGTTAAAACACTCCAGGCTACTGAAACACTCCAAGTGCAGTGTGGTATAAATATGGGGTTAGGCATCATTTCTGAATTCAGATCCTAGCTCTGAAACTAATTTTATTTCTGGCAGTGGGCAAGCCGTTAACACACAACTTGTAGAGACATTTGTTCAAACAGAGCTACTGGTATTCAGTATTTAGCCTGAGACATGTGGGGCTGCATTTTCAAAGTGAGTGCCATCCTGAAGGGTTAGCCACAGATGATCATTTTCTTTAAACTCATCTAGATACAAGATACCACTAATTTGACTTCTGTAATCAGAAGCCATGTTTTAAAAAGCAAGTTTTCATCTCAAGCCTTGCAAGTGTTTTTAGAGCTATCCCACTAATTCAACAGGCTTCACAGCTACACAGACTGCATTAGTTTCCACATCTCCAAAAGAGGAGTAAAGATTTACATATCTGAAAGATTATTCAGGCAATATTTGTGGAATAGTTTGAGGGATGATGTAGGTAATTTACCCCATATGACTTCCTCACGTGCACTTGAGTAGATAATCTGATCACTTACTTTCACTCTTGTGTTTTCTCCCTGTTGCATGTGATTTATCCGGATCTTTAATTACTCATTTTTCAGATTCTATAATATTTTGTAGAGAAATCTTGCTATCTTCCCACACTATGAAAGACATGGCAGAAGTTATTCGCGTACTATTACATACTGAGCTCAAACTCATTATCCAGAAGAAATTCATAAGATCATTTTAATGATAACATGATACAAAATGAGGTAGGTCCCAGAAGCCAACCTTCAGCACCAGCATTTTCCCCTTTCTGGACACCCCTGTTCTGAAATTCCAGCAAGAGGGGCACTGAAAGAACTAGAGGGGAAAAAGGCAACGTATTTTATTTGCTGTTCTCAGAGCATCTCTTATGAACGAACCAGTGATGAAATAAACAAAATGCAGTAGCCTTTAACATGATCTTTTCCTCTCACCGCAGTCTTAATAGCATCTTGAGAATCACATACTGAACATTTGGAGCCAGATGCTCATCTGGCATGATTTGATGCACACACATGGAAACCAGTAGAGCAATGATAATATATATATACTAGAATCTACAACAACTGGGCCATAATGAAAGGTTTCATAAGTTATGTAACTGGTAATTCCTGTACAGGATTTGTTTTTAATACGATTGACTTTGTTGAGATGAACATGACTATAACCTTAGAAAAGATGTCATGCTACTAAAAAAAAGGACAAAAATCAACTAAGCCCACAATACCAGTGCTCCTAGAACTCTAAACAAAATTAATTCTTTCCTCACTGTTATGTCCAACATTTTTCCATTTAAACTGGAAGAATGGGACCTATCTTACAAAGTGCGGGTTTTTAATCCCTTCACCCAAGACTCCAAAATCACTAAAGAAAAAGGCACCTGTAGATGCAAGGCATCTCAGCTTTAGAGATATGTTTGAGTCCCATGAATCCCATCATAAGAGAAGGGATAGCCACTAAACTGAGGCGAGGTGAAGACTCATCCTGATTTCCATGGCTGCTCTATGTTACAGTGGGGCCAGCACTTATTTTTACTCTACGTTGGTTTCAGTCCACTGGCTGCAACGTGGTTTCTGAGGAAAAGGTGTCAATACCAATTTGTAAAACCAAAGGCAGGTTTTGCTAAGTAAATGAATGCAGAGAACAGTGCTGATAAGTTGCCAGTTTGACTGTGTTGCTAGACAGGAGATTAACTACAGCTTCACAGGAATTATTAAAAAATTAAAACTTCAAATATTGTGTCAGTGCCTCAGGTCTGATAGCATTTCAATGCAGAGAAGTCTCTAAGTAATCAGTAGGTCAAGTATGGTGGCAATACCATAGGGCAATTATTAAATAGCATGTTAGTCAAATTTAGTTTGGGAAAAAATAAAAATATTGTGAACACTATTTAAGGGCATGAAAGGGGTGATTTTCTTTTTCTACAAAACAGCTAATCTAGACATGCTCTAGCTTCATTTGGTCTTGGCAAAAATCCTCACAAACAGGACTCACATCGTCTGACACCAGAGGCCTATGGTGCAGTTGGCTGTGTCTGCTGGTCACCCACTGCTTGCTGCCACAGCGGCTTCTGGGATGTGATTCATCTGACCTAATTCAGCTGACTGCTTTACAATTAAGATAAATAATGCCTAGAAGTGTCTGTTTCTTTCCATTTTCTGCCTATCTGAGTTTTTTGGTGTGTTGTGCTGCCAAATGGCAATACTTTGAGTACAACAAAGAAGAATAGGAGCTAGAGGAGAAGCTCTGAACTTAAGACTTCAAGTTAAGGTCTGTGTCTCAGAGCCTCCCTTGAGGCTCTACATTACAGAGGCATGAAAGCAAGATATAGACTGGACTTTGGTGTTACACTGGTCTACCAAGCTGCCAGTATCCAAACCTGCTCCCCTGATTCAGTATTCCATTAAATTATATTTGCTGGTGTGACTGAATCTGACCTTCCAGAGGTTTGGAAAGAAGTATTTTGAAGAAAACTTTTTACATGCCAGAAAGTATAGGCTATTGCCAGCAATCAAGTGAAAAAACATGCTCTGGCAGTGTTCTGGCTCTTTTCTTAAGAGCCCAACTCTCGCCATCCTCCCAAACCCCAACACGTTAAGATCCACACACTGTCTTTGGGCATAATTCAAAGTAGACCATGATGTTGAATGTATGCAGCAAAACTCCTCTTCCCACTGTTTATCATAATCACACCCCCTGTCAGAACTTTTCATTCAGTGTTTCTCACTTGCAAAGTGGGCTCATCTTCTCCTTTCAAGCTCATCTCTAGTGCTGGCCAGTAGAGAAAGGAACTGAGGATGGAAAAGACAGGGCTGAGTATCTGGGGGCAGACTGACAATGCTGGAGCTTTGAGCATCACTGAAAAGAGTGGGCAGTGGTGGAGGAGAGAGGTGGTGGTGTTAATCTTGTATCTGTGATTTATTTGGAATTTCAATGTGTTTGTTTAACATTCAGCTTATGTTTGACTTTTATGTATTGATGTTTGCATTAAATCAAGTAATTTTTCTGCACTCATGTTTTATCAACAAAGTTATATAAAGCATTTGACATCCTTAGGAAAATTCCTCATATGCTGTTATTTATCATCTTAAAACCAGTAAACAGATTGGTACAACAAGCAAACTGATTTTCAGGTGTGTTACAGAGCTGCAACAAGCACTATTGTCGTACATGTTCCTCAGTTACTGGGAAATATGAAATCAGGAGAAAAATTTAAATTGCATTTTTCCAACCTTGCACCTGCCAGATAAGATCCCATGACATAATCCCATGTGCAGAATTAGATACAACTCATTGTGAATATGCATGGTGAAATCAATCCAGGACGCATAAGAGAAAAAGAGAGGTCTCAGTGCTGCCAGAAGTGTTTTACAATATTTTTCTGGTTCAGAAACTTGGATCTACAGAAGTCCCAGGTAATAATTAACTTAGACACATTCCTTACTGCCTTGAGTAAACAGAAACTAACACCCTACCGTAAGCAAGCTGGGACTGTGACCCAAGAAGTCATGTCCCACCAGAAGATTTATATCCATCCCAACATATTTTGGCACAGGGTTGCCTCAGAAACTGGGAGGAACAAATTATGATCAAGGTTAAGCAGCTCACAGATGGTTTTTCAATGACTGACAAGTCAGGTCTGTTCAAAATAAAGTTGGGACCAGTCACAGTCTGTCTTTTCAGTGATTTCTGGTTGTTTCCAGTCACTGAGCTGCTGGGGGACCCAAAACAAGTATCCAGATCCGTGTCACCTAGGCTCACACCTTGTTGATTGCTGTGCATGGAGCCTGAGAATGGTCACATTACATCAGCAGTGACAAGCAACATTCCTCTTTTGAAAATGTCTAATGAACAACCCAGACAAACTATAACCACCTCACACAAACAGCAATCAGGATAAGGGTGGCCCACATAGAAATTATACTTTGGAGTTTCAACAAGCCATCATTAAAAATCAGGCATAGAAATACTCCATGATTATTTATTTATTATTGTACCTAATTTCTGTCAAGAATATCTGTTGGGCCATGCATCATTCTTGTTTAGATGTTGGTATAATGACTCCTGTGAATGTTATATAGCATTAAAAATTATTTTTAAAACTTATGCATGTTTAGAATTATGTAACTCAGCACTACCCTCCAGGAAAAGGCATATTTCTCATTTGTAAATAAGATGGAGATTGTAGCAACTAAATTACTCACACAAATTATGTCCTTTCAGCGGTGTGGCAGATTCCACAAGCAACATAAGGAACAAAAGGAAAACTGTATTTGACAAAGACAAAAACCAGGAAAGGCTGCAATGAGTCAAACAATTTCATTACTTAATTTACTTGTAAGGGTTTTTTGAAAAGTTCCTTGGCCAATTCACCTCCAAACAAAAAAAGTGAGTAAGGGGAAAGAGAAACTTCACTTCCAAGTCAGTCTCCACTCCAAGGAAGGCAAATTTCAGTAACAGATTTTTTAATGGAGATAGTTACTGCGCTGGAGGGTTGTGTAGGATATTTTGGCAATCAGTTTGACAGGTCAATCTACAAACCAGAATATAATTCAAAATCAGATTGAAATCATCATTAGCCAAACATATCTTAGACAAGTGTTTATCTTCTCTGTGTGTGCTTTTTAATGGAGTAGCTAATTTCTCAAGTCCTTAATTTTATGGTCATTTTTACATTGTATGCTTTTTTAGTGTAAGGGCAGTGTTGGAATTGCCACCCGATTTTCATGAGGGAAGTGGTCCTAAGGCATGGGCTCACTGACCATTCCCAGAGCCATAGACGAGGTGACTGAGAGAGCAGCAAGCACTCCTTCATCTGCACCACTGCTGGTGGTGCAGAGGACACAGGTACTGGCTGGTTTTAACTGATCAGTGCTTCTTCTTCCACAGGGCTTTTTGGTCACTGCCTCAGTCACAATTGGTGCTACAAATGTGAGGATGCTTCATAATGACAAAACATGGTGGAGAATAAGAAATTAATTTCTCACTTTTTCTCCTTCATCTCTTTCACAACCCACAGCAACCAAGAGACAGTGTCAGCATTTTCGGTCATGCATCTGTATGTGGCAGCACCTTCTGTGGAGGAAGAAGGAGACCTTTCTTAGCACATTTGTCCTCCCTAATGCTCTAACCCTTCAGTAGAGAATTTTCATATTAGCTCAGTTGAGTTGTCTACTATTTTTGGTAACCACACAAGCAACACAGTTGCTTTGCCATCTCCCACCAGCACTAAAAGCCCACTGCTGCACACCTCCTTCTCCCACTCATTCCTACATTTGCCTGGGAAACTATTCAGGCAAAGCAGCAGCTGAAAAGCAATCTTTTTTAATTACTAGCAACTGCGTGTGCCAATAGAGATATATGACTGTAGACCTACGTGAACAGTGACCTCAATGCTCTTTAGCCTAAGTAGAGCTCACTTGCAGACCTCATCTGTATAAATACTTGGTTTACCTTCCCCCAAGCATTACAGTGTTTTAGCTCTTTTTAACTGGAGATTCATGCCTTTACAAGGACTTATCTGAATCACTGCCAATCCCTCTGTTAAACCGCAAAGTATATCCCTCTGTTTTCTGCTGATATAGATGATTCTTCAAAAGCAGTTAGCATTTTGAGGAGCTTTAATGTGGGATGCAGGAAAGAAGTCTCTTTTACAAAACTTTTGCAGTGGTTTCATCCAAAAATCATTCCCCCTAAAACAGCTGGCTCTGAGCACTTTAGATGTGAGAAGTTTGGAATTACAGATTTTGCCAAGTATGTCAATATTCTCTATTATTGTGAGAAAATATTATTTATTATTGTGGGGAGAAACTAATCTGAGAATATAGGGCTCTAGTCAAAATCATATGCTTGATCTCAGCATGTTCTTTTATTCCCTCTATATTCAGCTTATGTGCAACCTAGTTTTCTCTGCTGAAGGTTGTGAATAACAGATGTAACCTCATTGTCCTTACTGACTTCACTGAGCTATAATTGAACACTGCTTTTGGTATGCTCTCAACAGTGTTGCTTGTATACTGCAAGTCATCTAAGTACTAATATTGAATTTATTCCATCAAAAACTAGCCCCTAGGGGCAAAAACAAACCAGAAATAATTAAATTCATCTAGTAAACCACAGGCTCATTTGAATAACATTGCCTTCTCTTAATGCTGTGTGTACATACAGCAAGCATAGATCATTACAGCCTGGCATCCCCATGAATGCCTATGAAGCCAAGATTCTGTTCTAGTTTCACAAGCAACGAGTGCTTTGAACGGACAAGAGAAGAAATCCGAGTTTCTGTATGTTTTTCCCCAAGCAGTAATGCTGTGTACGCTACTGTGAGGTTTTTCCACACAACACTTTTCTTCTGCTTGAACTCCTTACAGATTGCAGTAGTACATTTTTATTACCTCCAATATGTCAGAGTGACATGACAGTAGCCTTGTGTCAAACCAGTTATATGTCTGATTGAAATCTGTTCACATTTCACCTGCAACTCATTAAGTTTTCATTTCTATGTTGTTCTCAGGATGAACCAGTCCACAGTTCACTCTTTCCCTTGGAACACACGTACCTATTACACGCCTCAGGTTCAAGGGCTGACCAACAATCTATGGGACTCCGCTTAATATTTGTATTCAGTATGACACGGCTTCTTGTATGGATCTGGCCCATACAGTAAGGCAAGAAGGAACCTGCAATCAAATTGCATCTTTCAAAGGCCTAGTGGAAATTTGGGTCTGTATATAAAGCTCAGTGATGAATGCCTCCTCTTCTATCTTCCTTCAGCTCTTGATATAGAAAAGTTTTTGCAGTCAGATAAGGAAAAAATCAGCATGTACTTGAATGTTGCAAAGTGGGATGTTTTTATTTTTAAAATTTCTCTTTTTCAGCTGTGCTACTTTGTATTTTGCATACGAATAAAAATCACGAAGAGTTACATATCACAGCTTAAATATCAAAGACGACTGTCAAATAATTCAAACAGAAGGCTCTTTATTAGAATCACTTTACTGAACAATTTTGTATTGGAAACCAAAGAAGATGAAGGAGAATACTGCTTACTGAATCAAAGCAAAGAGTCTTGCTCTTCAGTTACACATCTGCACAAGTGCTTCAATACATAGCTGGGTAACTAAACCCCAACTTTTGTGTATTGGAATTTGTTTCTCCACAAAATGGAAGCACTTACTCATCTACCATATCTCACAGAGGTAGAATATATAAAGATTTCTTTCAAGGAATTTCATCAAAAGACAATAAGTAAGTGATCAGCACCATTATTTTTGTCCTGCTTTAAATTCTCCATATCAAAGCAAGACAACACAACTTTTCCCTTACATGTCATTGACCTTATTTCACATTTTCCATTAAGTTTTGTGTGCTTTGGATAGAGTGTGTATGCTACCTCGGTGATAAACTTTTTTGTTTCCATGGGAGGTGGTGGGGGTGCTGCATACAACTACGTGCTGCTTCTTCTAGTTGCAAGAGGTATAACAGGAAGAAGAATGACAGCCAGTCTTTACTGGAGACCTGAAAGCACTTTTTGTGGCACTCAAATTGCATAAAAACACGATTAACAGATGTCACCAACAATAATAAAGCTTAGCTAAGGACCTGGATATTCACCACCTTATCACAAAAAAAAGAACAGCCATCAAAGGAAGAGACACATTCTTATGCATAACAGTAGTCTTATTTTATGGCACATCATTTGTATAGCTATTTATTTTTAACAGCTGGTGAACAAATGACTTTACTATAATGTTGAATTTCTTTCACTAGCTGTATACATACACAGAGTTCTGATCCAAAGTCAAATCAAAGTCAGTAAGCATCAGTATACAAATTAGTATTCCATTCGATGATAATCCAAGTTTTGACTGGCCATGTTCCTAATGATGCCATTGGCAAACGTGGAGTCTCATTCAGTTGTAAAAACAATGAACCAAAACCATTAGATGGCTAGAAATTTGGTAGAAGCTGAAATCCCAGAGCTGGGAACACTTCAGATATTAGAGATACATTCATATTTTCTACATTGTGGATTGAAAAAGTATCCACATGCAATATGATGTCTCCAGCATGCAAAACACATCAGAGGAACATGAGTTACTTTTGTGGTGTGAAATAAATGTTGGATGGAAGAATGAAAATGCTCTCTACTTTCCTACTGGCAATTTTACAACTCGCTCCATGGAATCTTTTCTTAAGTCTTGTTTGCTAGAACAAACTATATAGATTACTAGTGCATTATTTTAATGACATGGAATTTCTTAAAAACTGACAGAAAATTACTCACAGAACTTTATGTCAACATCATCAGTTATCTTAAAACTTCATTGTAAAACTGTATTAGAAATATTTTCAGATAATGCAACCTACTTCTCCTTAGATTTCCAGAGATGATTCAGAAATGAAGTGTACCCAAATCCAGCTCTGTATCTGCCCTGAACTGTCACAATCCAGGTTTCTCCCTGAGGCAGGGTGTTCATGCCATGAGTCCTCATCATGGCAGCAGCTGAAAAAGAATGTGTTTGAACTCAACTCCTTGATCTGCTACTTGCTGCAGATCCGCTGTGTTGGGAAAGTAGTTCCCAATATAGGATAACTCTAAATTAACCTGTACACAACCTACGTATCTTCTTTGCCTATCCATAGTTTTATCTCCACTGCACGCCAGCACATGGTTCTTCTGTATTCCGTATTTCTTATTAACACCTATTTTCTTTTTCTGGTACCCTCTACGTATTTTGGTGTCATTGTATCTGAATTTTACTTCTCTTCCTTCCATAAGTAGCAGATGTTAGCCCTCCCAAGATTCTGTGTGAGAACGCAGTATCTCCTAATTTGCAGAAGCAGGTGCATCCATGCTGTGCAAATCCAGCAGCTGTGGAGCTCTTTGGCCAGGTCTAAACCTGACCTCCAGCATGGTCAGAGGCACATACTTCAGGATGCTTCGTGCTTGAATGCAATAAGACAATTACCGTGTTCCCTAGGGCGTCCAGACAGGATGTCTGCAGGCAATCTGCACTCTGCCGAGCTGATAAGATATGGGCTGGAAGCAGAACGTGCTATGTTAGCTGTTTTTCATGAGATCTTTCTTCCACGGAAAGATAGTTCTTTCTTTACAAAAGATGCTATCATCTCTTCTGTTCCTTTTCTTCAAATCTGCAGGTTGTTAAGAGATCCTGTGAGGAGATATAAATCTTCCTCTAAGCATCGGTGCCAAGATCTGTTGTTGTGTGAGGAACTCTTCTGCTTGCTTCACGCTTGTCTGGTGTGGTGATTAAGTGGAGACGTGTCCACAGGAAATGCTTACACTAAAACTTATGCTCATTAGAGTTGATGACAAAAATCTTATTAGTCATACTGAAATGCTGAGGGAGAAATTGTGAATTCCACAGGAAATATTCAAGGCTCCTTATCATTCCTACAGGAAAACCTTGCTACCTGGGACAGGATGAATGTGCAGAGACAACAGATTAGTGGTAGTAACACCCTAAAAAACTGCCAGAAATGTAGACAATAAGCAAGAACTATCTGTTGGACTTCACTTTGCCCATTCCTTGTAGGTTTTAATTTCTTCTAGATAGGTAGAGAGCCATACGACATCATCTGCGGTACAAATGCTGCCTCCTCACAAGATCTCCCCTCTGTCCAAGGTGGCAATCCCCTGTTAGAACTCTTCCTTGTGACATTGGCCAACTCTGCTTCTCAGCTTCTGACTCTTCTTCCCATCCCTCATGCTACTCAGCTAAGGATTACTTACTAGTAACTAATGCCAAAGCTCACAACAGCCAATTTTTTTTAATAGCTTTGATAGCTTGCATTGCTTCATTGGCTGTAGGTAGAGCTGATACATGATAAGTTTGGATATTTTCTACAGAAGCCACCTTCTGACAAAAATTGCATTTGCCACTGAACAGAAACTTAGGGCCAAAAGCATTTGCTTTCATTACCAAAATAAAATAAAATCTTTAAAAAGGGGGGATGTGTCCTCTTTTTATTAATAAACTACACACTAGAACTGAACATTATTGGTTTTAGGCTAAAAACCAAAATACTTTGGACAAAGGCCAGAACATTTCAGCTGAGAACTAGATAATGCTTCATCACTGTGGTTAGCAGATGTGACTGGATCCACACAGGGAGTGAATTTGTTCCACAAAACTTGACATTTTTTCACAGTCACATTTCAAGCGGAAAAGAAACCCTTTGAAAATATGGCGATAGATTAAAAGGAAATCATCCCTTCTTCACAGAGCAAAGCCAGGTATGCGCACACAGAATGGAATTGGCAATACAGCTCTCATGGGTTTTCCCTACACATTCTCCTCCCTGCTGCACGCAGTCTGTCAGTCTCACTGCAGGAGAGAGGGCTCAGACCTCTCAGATAATGGGCATGCAAAAAGCTGTCACTTCAAATCTTTCTTAAAAGTGTGTTAGCCTTTATAAACTGCCCTCCAACATGATAGAGGAATACGTTTGGTAAAGGTCCAAGAGTCTGCAAAATATAGTCATTCCATGTGCTCAAGACACTTGGTTATTTAAAGGTTTACTGTGTGTGGCAATCTATAAAGAGATCAGAAATGCTTTCCACTTAAAATGTCCTTCAAGATAGGAGACAGAGGAGTTTTTAAAAAATTCAGGAGGTGCTCAAATTTACAATCATTCAGTATGCCATACATTGCTCTCCTCCTTGCACAGACTGAAATAAAAACTGATGTGTTTGTTTTCACCTCAGTCCCAGATTTTTTTAAGCTGTGTGCATGCAATTCATTTGGGTTAATTTGCTATGAAGATGTCAGTTCGGGAGACTTTCCTACAAAGTGCCCTGGATTTCTCCTGGCTCCACACCTTAGAAATTTCCAAACCTCCCCAAGCCCTACCCCTCCCTGTGCAAGGGGAATCTGTACCCATGGCCCAGAAACATGTGCTGCAGCATGCTCACTGGTTGGCTAGTGGGGGAATAGCACGGCACAGAGTGGCACGGCAAGGCAGAGCCACAGCAGGGAAGTCCAGCTGCAACCCCATGTGAACGGCACTACTCTAGGAACATGCATCTGCTGTTATTTATTTTACCTTATGGCTTGGCAATAACATAATTTTTTTTTCCCCTTCATCCTGTATTGTTCACCTCTCCACATGGCAAGCAATAGGTTTTTTTTTAGCTGTAGTTTCAGTCAGAAACAGTCTGGAGTTGTGGATGTGACTTGAACTCTGTGTGTTGCCATGCTGGGAGAGCTCCATCATTGAGGGGGCAAAGCTCAGGCCACAGCTGGGTTGCCATTTGGCATCGCCAGTGGCCAAAATGCACAGGGGAGGTAGAAGTGAAGCCATGTGGCTCACCAGAGGCTGATGTACTTGACTAGCCCCACACCCAGCAGCTCCCTGGACACAATGTGTAGCTGTTCCAAGTGCTCCAGTGCAAGAGACCATCAATCTGCCTGCTTTACGTGTGCCTGTTTAGCAACTAGCAGCCCTGCTGGTGCAAACAACTACATAAGGGTAAAAATTTGGTAAAAGAGCATAAATTTTAGCCTTTCTGTTAAAAAAAAAGATTTTTCCCTGGGCAAAGGGATCTACTGGAGCATGTACGGCATTATACTCAATTCCGAAATCTCTCCTCTGCTACAAGTTGTGGCACCAGTGGGGTGTCAGGGGAGCTACTGAGCTCTTTCTGGGGTGTGTCATCCCTCAGGAACACTGCCAGCTGCCATGTGCTGGGGTGATGAACCAGTGCCATCAAAGCTGTTCTCAGAGTTTGTGGTTTGGCATGTTTCTGTGTTGTCAAGAACTATACACGATGCTGCCCAACAGACCTTTCTTCTTTATCTCTTTCAAAAGCAGTTCAAAGCCTATACTCACGGCTACAGGGTACTCACTCTCAGGTGTCTCAATCCTAGCAGGTTTCCCCCTGGGATAAACTGATACTGCACCACAGAGGTGGCAGAGGTGAGTACAGAAGGGTTGAGGCAGAGGAGCCAGCCTTGATATTTGGAGAGACTGTAATCCCAATCCCAACAGTTTAGAAAGGCTGTTGAAAGATCCAGTTTATCGCTTGGCAAAACATCCAGGGTTTGCCGAGCAACAAAATTCACACAGTCCAGACTGATGCTCGCCAAGATTTGACAGACTTAAAGTGCAACCATCTTTGAAATGTTAAACCCGCTCATTTCTTTTTATTTCACTCTGGGAAATGGATTTAGAATAAACCTGATCCCTCTCAAGTACTCCAAGTGCTGCTCTGTTAGTAGTGCAACTCAATGGCCAGCGAGGGAGGCCCCTCCATCCCGCTGTGCTGTAAGGACAGCTGCCTTACAGCTCACCCTGTCAGCTCTACCACCCATGTTTTATGGATTTCTTTTGCCACCAGAATTAGCTGCTTCATTTGCCCTCCTTAGACCTTAAAAACTCATGCATTTTTATATCATTTGAGTTTTAAACTTTCCACTTTAAAACTGCTGTCTTTTATAGCAAGTAAAACTAAATTTTAAAAAAAAAAATTTTGCTGCTTTTTTTCAGTTTTTTAAAATACTGATCATTTCTAATGAGCTTAATTGTAATGCAGCCTTGTGACTCTTATCAAGGATACAGTAAATGCATGGCTGTGATGATGTTGACCCAGCAAAAATGTTTTCAGTACTTTGAAACCTGTAGTTCTGGCACGTTCTAGGAAAATAGGCAGGGTTTTTTTCACAAACACTCTCTCATACAACATGCTGTAGTAGTAGTCTTAACCTGGTTTAATTTTTTAACTGAAGTCACAAGCTGGACCTGGAAGAGAAGTTTTTGGAGTGGTTGATTTTTTGTGTCGAAGATCTGATATTTGGTTTGGGGTTTGGCGGAGGGGAAGGTTTGTGTAGGACTTCAATCTTTTTGGTAATGGACCAAAGTAGCGCAATGTGCAATAATGGTTCTGGCATATTTTCAGTGATCATGGCAGAATTTATTTCACCTCTCAGTATGTAGGAATATATTTCAGTGGGTAAGGAGTGTTCATTATTTTAGGCTTGACTCAGTACAAATATATATATTTAAAAAAGGAATAAAACTAGATCAGCCCACACAAAACCATGAAGCCAGATGTCTTTTTTTGCCTCGAATTCAAGTAGATCCTTTATAAACTGATGTGGAGAAAAAGCTGAAAGGGAAGATTTAATTATATGCCACAATCAAGAAGGCATTTTACATCCCAATTGGCAGAGCTCTTACTGTGTATTTTAAGCAAGATGAAGATGACAGAAGAAAGCAGAAAAAAAACCCCGGTTTCTATACTAGTTCTCTGGTGCAAGGAACAGCTTGATCTTATTTATTGCATAGTTTTTGCAAGTTCTGATGTTTAGAGCCTGTCCTGTAACATCCAGGAACAAACACTAAGGAATCTTAACCATATTAGCATGAATTATAAATGAATTTCCTGGAGTCAGAGCCATGGCTCCTAGAGGGACATTAACATATATGCCATTTCTTTTGGCACCTAATGAGTCTCTGGTAGGTTTTTCCTAATTAATCTTCAGAAAAATGAGTAACGATTAGGAGGGGAGGGATATTATTTCAGCATTCTCTTTATAACTTCATGCATCTTTACTAGACACAAGCAGAATATAATAATTTTATTTCTTAATTAATTTGCTTCAAGAACTGCCAGATTTATCTAACATCCTTTTTTAATATATCAGAACTGCAAAGTATCAGGATCCAGAATCAATGCTTAACTCTAACAAAAATTACATTTTGTAGGTATAGAGCTTTTGACTTCCCTTCCCTTCTAAACAGAAGACTGATCTTAATAATCAGTTCTTTATGCCCCAGTACATTTACACTATAAATTGAATATCCTGTTCTTGATTGGAAAACAGGATTCAGTAACAAGGTTTTTAAGTAGAGCTGCCCATAGGCAATAGGTTTCACAGATTTTGGACAGTAAGTTTCTCACAAATGCATTCTCTCCTCATTTCTTTAAGCTTTTCTGAATGCAGAACGGCAATAAAGGTAATCATAACTATTAGGTTTGTGTATAAACAGCTTGCAGTATTGGTTACTAAAAAATACTGGAGCATTTGTTTTCCACATCTAGTAACTGGTAATGTAAACACAAAACATTAAACTTGAGATTTCTTGCTTTGGTAAGGGCCTAGATTAAAAAGGGTAATAGTCCTTTTGAGGATAGGAATAATCTCTGAAGAGGGGAACTGCAAGTTTCCCAGCCTGTACTAGTAAATAGAACAGCACATCTATTGAATGTGATTAATGAAGTGTAATGATTGCATAGTTACACACCGGAAGAGCAATCAAAATTACCATTGTTAACTTTAGCAGAGTTTCACTCCTTAGTAGCAAGTAACAGGTATTTGTTAACTGCTGGCAGGCATTTGAACTGATTTTAAAGGGCCAAGACAAACTGAACTGTTAGAATCCAAATTTTCAGCCAGGATCCCTAATTCTCTGTAACTGCTAAATACCTAAGACTTTGCTTTATATGATTTACATGACAATCATAAATATTACTCTAAACATAGTTGCTAGAATGCAGAGTGACATTTTACTTGTCTTCCTATCAGAGTTAAAGCAGGTGGACCTTCAGGCACAAGACCTTGCTCTTCCTTGGGCTTCCCACTCACTAGCCCAGCCTCACTGTGCTGTTGGGGGATGCCAGACCATGTAGGACCACTGACTGAAGTCCCACTGCTAAATATTGCTCAGAGCTGATGTCCTCCTCACAGATCTACCATCATGGATACAGTCATCTATTGCTTTACAGTTTAAGAAACACTTTGACGTGTAAGGAAAACAGGGTGGGGTTTCTTGTAAGAGAAACATCTAAAGAAGGAACATTTCTGCCACATCCAAAACAAGATTTAGAAAATTAGCCAAAAGTAAAGCAATGTAAATGGAAAAATCCTTTCATTAATACTTGCTAAAATCAGAAGGATTCTTGGACAAGTGACTCCTAAGACTATCATCAGTGTCTTGCTCTTCCTGTTGGAATCCACTGGTGACCAGGCGGTTTCCTCTTTTCACATGAAGTTGTATGGTTTCTTTCACAAACCTGAAATGTTTACTAGTAAAACTGGGTTTTGTCCCAGAGACTAATATTATTTTGCTTCTATACATTTTTGTGAATGAGATACTAAATCTGAAGGGTTCTGTAATGTCCAACTGGCAAAAAAAGTGACGGCTAACCATATGTCTAGAAAATATTACCCAAATAGTTGAGGACTCTGTGGATTGGGAAATATTCTCAGTTTTCCAATTAAGAATATTTTTCATGAAACGGTCATGTGTTGACAGATTTGCATATCTGTGTGCAAAAGAGCTAACAATTTTATGTGTCTGCAGCATAGGTGTCCCCAGGTAGGTGTTCCTTGTCTAAGGTCCAAATAAATGCAATGGAGATGCATGCACCCATGGTCAGTGGTGTCTGAATAACTGCTTTTCTTACCCAAAATTCACTGACTCAATCTCTAGAACTCCACTGACTCTGATGGGAGCTGAGACATCTGTGTAAATCATGGCACATCTAAATGCTGGAAGTATAAAATGCACTGGGAGATACGGACAAGCTGAAGGCTCAAACAGGAAACCTAAGCTCAGATGTTCTTCAGCTCTGACAGTTTGTAACTCTCCCTCACCAAATATCAGCAAGCAGTTCCCTTCAGAACTGTAAGGCCTGGAACACTTACTAAGGAGCTACAACACTGTGCTTCAAAGGCCAAATATCCAGTTAGCTGTGAGTCACATCCCAAGTATTGATCTCATGCCATCTGGAAGCATAAGCTCAAATAACCACCATCACCCGTTGTGTAACTTCAATAAAGTCAAACTGTCAAGGTATTTCAGGTCTCTAAAAATGCTACTGGGAAGAATACTTGCTGGCCACAGGTAGGAGGGGTACAGAAAAAAATAAGAATTTGTTATGCCATTGGACAAAATAGAACCAGGGCAGAATAAGCCCCCTTAAGATAATAGATGATAAAAGTGAAGGAAAAAGGGGTCAAGAACAGTCAATAGCTGGAACAGAGGATTGGGCACATAGCCATTCTGGTGGATTTGGGCCAGATGTAGCCTGAGGCTGTACTTAAGCAGCTCTGAGTTGGAATGTTTAGATGTTAGTTTGAATGGCTATAAAAGTTTAATTAATGTCTGAGGGGCTTGGGGAGACAGATGAGCAGAGAATTAACATCCAAAAATTGCTTCCCATAATGAAACCCTATTGGTTTCTCATAAAACCTTCAAATACAAAGAGAAATATATGAAAATGTTTGGGTTTTTTCTTTTGTTACTATAGAATTTCTGACAAATTCCTTCATAAGGCTCAGAATTGTTACTACAGCTGTAATTATTTCTTCTCTAAACTAAGAAGTTTGTTTGTAAATGTCTTCAGTTTCAAAATACAGTGACCAGAAAGAAGAAAAAAAATCCATACATTTGTGTCTTTATTGCACAGAAGACCGAAGGTGCATTTCCCTGACACTACATACCTTAGTGTGCCAAACCCAGTAGCAAAAAAATTGAAGAATTTGAAGATAGATTTTGTAGCTGTACAAAACGTTATCAATCTTAGTGCCTTGGACAAGTATTGATCACACTCTGTGACGATGCAGAGTTGTCCCCCGCAGTGTAGAGTTGCTTACTTAACTGTGTATGGCATTTCTGCCTTCCTGCTGCAGCATTCAGCACTAATTAGTTCCAGATACATTAGATTGTACCCTTAGATCATTAACATGTTTTGGTAAGCTAAACATCTAATTTGTATTGTTATGTACAGTATTATGAATACATTCAGTTCGTGATATAATGTCTGAAAACCTACCCACATATGCAAAATTAAGTAAAAAATGTAACCCTTTGCTTGTGCACATCCTCTTCTTGGGTCCTGAAGCAGATGTCTGCTAAACACCCTTGGTTCTGCATGCTGTTGTTTTGGGGTTTTTTTCCACAGTTCAGTGAATCCACACATCTCCCACCTTCAGACTCTGTTAGCACCATCAGTCAGGCTCTCTTTTTCCTTCCAAAGCAGAAAGTTCCCTTCGCCACCCAAAATAACACTGTCCACTTACCCTGGCAAAATAATCAGGGCAGAGAATATTCTGTCTTGTACCATAATGAGTTTATGAGACTGACTGAGCTTTTTGTCCTTCGTGTTGGCTAGAAGCAGGAGTGCTGTGCTA
Organism: Hirundo rustica; assembly: GCF_015227805.2. Classification (NCBI taxonomy): domain Eukaryota; kingdom Metazoa; phylum Chordata; class Aves; order Passeriformes; family Hirundinidae; genus Hirundo; species Hirundo rustica. Next base: position 100,008,600 of record NC_053451.1, on the reverse strand, counting down.
CTGAAAAGTGGAGATTTACTGTTTTCCCAGAGTATTCACAGGTATTTATTTTTCCTTCATCTGTCCCCCAGGACTCCCTGTAGGTAGCTGGCTGGCCAGCTTAGTTCCTGTTGAAGTGATTATTTAATGTGGTGAGAATGTGTTTATTGTGTGGTTAATGATAGCAGAAATGTAGAGCCTTGGATGGATGCCTCTCTTTTCTTTCCTAAATCTAAACAAATACATGAAAATCAACCTATTTTTCTTCTTTATTTTTCTCAGTTGCTAAAAGCAACTGGAGCCCAGGGAATTTAATTGGACTCCCATATTTAAAGGCATATTTTTTCAACTTTGTTAAGCCTTTGTTCATTTTCTTTCTGGTACAGAACTGCAGACTCAGCTTAGATAGGTTCACTTGAAAACCATGTTTGAAAAATCAAACTCACATATTTTTTCCTCTAAAATGCCTACAAAGAGACACATTTTAAATGACCAGTATTTTTGAACAAGCATGCTTAGATATTAGATGGGTTATTTTTAAAACATCTGAATGAGGGATTCTGATTTTCATGAGTGTTAGTCACTTACCGTATCCAGTGGAATTCACTTGGGTTTGTGTGTTTTTCTGCAATTCAGAGAATTAGTCCTTTCCACACAAGAGACAAATATTTAGGCTTGAGAATGGGGATGATATTATCAGGAATATGGACATGCAATTCTAAGGGCATCTGTTTTGAGGCTTGTAATGAAGGAGGAAGCCAAGAGAGCATTACTGGACTGCTGTGGCAGTGGGTGTGCTACACTGCGATAGCGCAGAACCAGCCCCTGATCCCTGTAAAATAAGCTTATGTGCAAACACCTCCACATCAGCATGTATGTAAAGTATCTTGGGCTTGCTGCTAATCTGGAAAACAAAGTTCATAAAATCAGCTGGAAATAATACTTCCCCATCTGTGACTGGAGCATTCCTTGAGCTGTGCAAAAAAAGTTTCTGTCATCCCTGTGTTAGGAACAGGCAGCCCCAGCCCTCTAAACTTCCTGAGACCTGAGCCACAAACATAGCTCATTTGAAAGAGAATACATGATGAATAAGTTTTAGGTGCTGCCCATAGAATATGTGGGAGAATCAAAATGGTAAATTTTACTTTTTCCCATCCAATAGTTTTGGGATCTTTTCTATTCCTAATTAGAAGTCTGTACACAAATGAAGACAGATTTGTGAATGTGATTAGAAAGAACATAGTCTACAAAACAAGAAAACTAAGGAATAAAGAATCATGACCTCTAAAGAACAATGCATTAAGGATGTTCATTTCCCAAAAGGGGACTGCCACACCGGTGGCAGTGTGGCATTTTAGGAATCCCTTTCCCAGTGCAGAGCAGTGGAATGGGAGTGTCGGGCAATGGGAGTGTTGAAATTATCTGCTTGGTGCCAGCCCCAGCCTCCTCAGCAAATAAATACTTTTGGTCATCAAAATGTTTTGATGCTGCTTGTTTTGATGATCTCTTCATCATTTACCTACTCCTTACCTTTGCAGGGATGATTTTCAGGAAGATGCAGTGGCTACAAGAATATCTTAAGATCCTTCAGCTGTTTCTTCTGTGGCGAGTGATCAGTTTTTGCTTTAGCTGTGGCTGGAGGCAGCTATAAACCACCGCCTCTATCTCTGCCCAGGACAGGGCTACATTGCCCATTATAAATTCTGCCAACGCTGTTAGAGAACATACTGGGGAAACAACCCTTCGAACACGTTTCTGGGGCAGAAAAGTAACATCTGCTCTTTTGTAGTGTCTTCTGGTACCCTTGCAATGAACCAATTCATTTTTAATGACATTATATTTATAGCCAGTTCAATGGAAATCAATTCATTAGGCTGAGAAGTTCTTATGCATGGCCGCCCCTGAAGCCTTATCCTACTCATTAATAAAAGTCAGGTTTTGTCACTAATTACACTAGGAGCACGCCCTAAAGAGAATTATATATAAACCCTGGCCATTACAGACCACAGATTAAACCCAGACTAAAAGAAAAATTAAAAACCTACAGAACTACTGAAGTTCTATTCAAATTCAAGTCTCATCTGTACCAACTCCAGGGAACTTTTTGTCTGTCCCCTGTACACCAGTAGTTGCAGGAGTGGTAAAAATGCCTTTTAGTCTGAAGAACCAAAAAAAGCTTTACAATCAGAAATCACTTGAACACGTCCTGACATGCAGCCTCCTTTGTGTTGAGAGGGAGCAGCTGCTCAGCTGTGCACTTCAACAGCAGCACACAGCAATTTCAAAGTACACAACATAAATTCTGACTGACTGAAACCACAAGGACAAATTTAAGCCAAAATTATGTGATTGCCCAGAGTTCTATTCACCATCAAAACTCTCACAAAGACTTGCCGACAGAAAACTGATCACTACTTTTCATTTTTTTTCCTATGCTCTCCTCCAAAGTAGAAGTGGGCTGCAACTGCAGTGTGCTGCAACACAGATCCTCTCCCTGCTTCATGTTTTGCTTTAAAGGAAGATGTGCAAATTTTGTCAAGTACAAACAGTAAAGACTTCACAGGTCCAGGGTGACCACTACTGAAAGTTGTTAACAGAGCTAACAATGAACTCAAACATCAGTATCCTATGCATTTATTCCATGCTTATATTTTTGTGCTTTCTTCCAATTGAAGCACATTTCCCAGTAAGCCTGTCTCTCCTCAGGCAGAGGAGATATTAGGGGGTTGAGACTTGTTATTGCACATTTTACAGCAAGATTGCAGACCAACATTACCCACTCTGCTTTCCTTAGATGAAACTATTCTAGGTATCCTCAAGGATGGGAAAGAGCTTTGTGATTCAAAGAATCATACGCACTTGATTAAAACACGAGAAGTATCTGTTGTAAAGATGCATTGAGTTGAAGTGATTATTTTCTGCGTACAGTTTTTAAGACACAATCTACATTAGTTTTAGAATTCCAGTTCAAGTATAACCTTTGCTCACATGCCATTATTCACTCTCTCAGTGATTTACTCTTTGTGAACGTCCCAGAGGCACTGATAGCACAACTGCTTAAGAATCTCCCTGTGCTGTGCAAACAGGAATGTGGTGCACTTTGAGGATAAAGGATTGAACTGTCATCATCAAAATACAGGAATTTTGTGTGGTTCTCGTAAGCTCCATCCAGCTATGAAGAATAGGTGTGACAGATTGCCATGCTCTTCAGCAACAGCATGAAAGTTCATTGAAATTAAATGTATTTGAGGGTGTCCATACAGGAAAAGAAACTTATTCCACCTCATTACATCTTGAAGAATAAATCTTAATTATGTTGTTGGCATGAAGTTACAGAGTAATGTATAGCTGAGAAAGGCTTTCCAAGTTTTGAAAAAATATTTTCTTCCTTTAGCATAACAATGCTTTTTAAAAATATAAATATCAATAATAATTATGGCACAGTTACCTTACATACGTTTTAAACTGTCAAGTATTTAGCTGTGTTGCTTACTTTAGCCTATGTTAACATTCAGTATTCATGAAAATAAAAAGGGTTTATGTCTTTCAGATATTTTTATTGCTGTACAGCACTCCTAGAATGCTTTTAATCCAGCTACCTTAACACTAAAATGATACCTACTCCTTAGTGATTGGCACAAACACATGTGGAAGTCTAGAATCATGGAAACAGAGAAGAGCTTGGATTGGAAAGTATGTTTAAAGATCATTTAGTCCACTCTCCATGGGTACAGGTATTTTTTACTAGCTTGCTCTAAGCTGCATTCTCCCTGGCCTGGAGCCCATGGTTTTTCTGGGCACAGTTTTTCTAAACCTACTCTCTTTCCATTCAAAACCTTTGCCCCCTTGTCCTGACAATACAGGCCCTGGTAAAAAGTCTCTATATTCTTATAACACCTCTTTATACATTATATACAATATACATTAGTATACTGCAAAAAATCTCTCCAAGTTTTCTCCAAGCAACCCCAACTCTCTCAGCATTTCCATGCAGAGGATCATCTTTACAGTCCTCCTCTGGATCTGCTCCAACAGATTGATGTGTTTCCTTGGCTGGGGACACCAGAGTGGGACACAGCACTCCAGGTGGGGTCTCACAGGAGCAGAGCACAGGGACACAGCCACCTCCCTCAACCCGCTGGCCGTGCAGCCCAGGCTGTGGTTGGCTTTCTGGGCTGCAAGCGCACATTGCCAGCTCATGTCCAATTTTTCTTTTGTTAGTACCCTTAAGTCCTTCTCCAAGGGGGCTTTTATGAATTCTTTAATCCTTTTGCCTCTATGGATACTGGGGGTCCCCCAACTTAGTTGTAGGATCCTGCACTTGACCTTGTTGAACTTCCTGAAGTTCCCCTGGGCCCACTCCTTAAGCCTGCCAGGGTCCCACAGGATGGTACCCATGCATCAGGCGTGTCAGCTGCCCCATTCAGCTTGGGGGCACTCAGTCCAAGTATAGGACAAAGTGAATGCTTCCTCTCTTGTAAAGAAAGCACATACTCTGAACTGAAATGTCACAGGTCAAACAGGTCTGCTAGATTCCAAAAACACATCAAATGCCTTGTTAAAAACATAATTGAATTGGTAGCAGAAACTGCTCTGCAAAATGTCATGGGGTGTATAAAATATTCTAGTGGCCTATTTGGTGTGAAAAAAAGAGAAAAAGCAATCTGGAATATTACATAGATGTGTAGAGCCCATTGCAGTGGACCTGCAAACTGCAAATGGTAACAGTTACTGATTGATTATGGTTTTAATTGCCATACTCAGTACGTCAACTGACCTTTATTAGCTTTATGTTGTAGCTTTTATTTCCATTAGAAACCACTAATAGAACATAATATCATCTTTTTGTAATTTGCAATTTGATTAGTGTCTATTTAATAATAGTTTTGTCAAAAACATTAGGAAGTTGATTGTAAAATTTCCTGCGGGAGAGGTAGGTCAAAAGGTCTAAAGAAGAGATGAAAAAAAGGCACTATGTGGGAATAATTAGGTATCACAGACTCTTTGTAATCATTTTGAGAAATGTGGGAGTAAAGAATGGCCACAAGATTGCCTCTTCCTTGACAAGTTCTCATATTGGTGTAACTGGGAGGAAGAAGTTCTGAGCATCCCTCAATCTGCAGCATTATACACAGCTTACCCGGAACACCTGCGAATTTTCTGGGCGTAGCTGACAGCTTCCAGAAGAAAGTCTGGATTGTTTTATTCCCTAAAACTCAGTAAAGCTGGCTGGTATGATAGGTTGGGTGAAGTTCAGTCTGTGCATTAAGATGGCAAAAAGAAATGGCAGCATCTGCTGAACACTGGTACGGCATGCTCTGCCCTCAAGACTATTTTGAAATTATTCTGACTCAAATAAAACAAGTGTAAACAATGTGTAAACATTGTGTAAACAATGAAGTAAAGTACAATTAATTTACAAATTCTAAAACAGAGGTAGAGATAAAAGAGGTAAACATATGCAGGAGGTGATTCCACTGCATTTTTAAACTGTTCTAATCTTATTTCAGACAGAATCTCTTCTTGGCAGATTCATCACTTCATCATGCACATTCATGTCCATGTAGATGAAAAGTCCCCATCTTAGTCTGTTCTTGCCAAAAATTATCATGGCAGTTTCAATTTTCATCTGTTCTCCATAGATACTGACTATAATTTTTATCCTTAACCAAGCTTAAATGCTATGTATGCAAGGACTTGCTACAAGAGAACCCATTGCAGCTGTTCTATCTTATATCTAAATTGATGCTGAACTTGTGGAGTGTGCACTTTAGAGTCTGATGTTCCCTCAACATTCAACACCTCCAGGAATGGGGCATCTACTGTCCCTGTGGGCAAACTATTCCACCTCTTCACCACTCTCCTTTTCTTCCTTTTCCCTAACCTGAATTGACCACCTTTTAATTTAAAACCATTACCCTTTGTCCTATTGCAACAGGCCACACTGTCTCTACCTTTCCTGTAGTCTCCCTAGAAATTCTGGAAGGCTGCTATAAATGTCAACATGTTGATCAAAACCTGTGTTAAATGGGCCTGCCTGGTCATTATAAAATGACAGATTTCTGACTCTCTGCTGTCCAAAGGGTCCATGTTGTACCCAACAGATATTAATTTTCTACTTTCCACCAGAAAAGGAGCAAATTATTGTTTTGGTTTTATTCTTGGGATAATTTGTTTGGATTTGCTCTGGATTTGCAGGGGAAAAGTAGGGTTAAACTTGCTTTCATCAAATAACTTCTATTAACTCCTTTCATGGGCGTGCTGGAAATACAGCACTAGTTTTAAAGATAAAATTAAAAAAAAAAAATAGAAAGGGGAAATGTTGTCATGGATGAGAGTAAAAAGGCTGTTTTCTCCAAAGGTGTTTCATGCACGTGTTTTACTGCTGTGCTATGCCTTACATTGTTGAGACTATACTGATAATCCAGGGGAAGATCTTACCCTTTATTAATGTAACACACAAATATTTGCCTATTTAAATCTGAATACATGCAAATACCTAAATATTTCACAGGTCTGAGCTATGTTGCTCCTTCTCAATCATAAACATATGTTGTGTATATTTAATTACTTTCTTTAAAAAATGACCTTATTTTCTTCAGGTTAAAAAAAAAAATCTGCTTCCCTTTTTCCAGAATTATGTCCAGTCAAGGAGAGAAAATTGTTCTAGAACTGGTGTTGTAATTGCCTCAAAACACACCATGCTGTGCAAATTATAAGGAAAAGAACTATGAAAGCCAAGGATACAATTTAGTACACAAGAAAAACCCTGTATTATTTTCAGTCAGCACTTCTAAAATATCTGTTTCTTTCTACAGACTGCTAAAAAATGCAATCACCTCAGCCAATTATGGTTTCTTGTAAAACACTTCAAAAAATATGAAAAAGCCTAAAATAGTCATTTTGTTATGATTATTGTAGTCCAGCAGATTTTAACATGTGCAGCATAACTCCATCTTCACCTTAATTTAGCATAATTTTTTAATCTGTGAGAATAAATAGAAGATCTAACAGTGATTTAACAGGGGATGGGGTGGAGATGTTAAAAAATAACTGAAATAGCCATTTTAAGGGTGCTTTTAAAATAATTATCTAAACTTTTGCTCAGTAAAGGAACTCCTTTAAAGTTCTTGCCTTTTACCTACCTGAAATCACAGAAATATGTGAACTGTTTGTAAACTAGTAAAAAATAATGGGAAATTAATTGTTTCTTCTTATGACAAATAACTTGAACCATCTGAGCTCCTATTGTATGGCAACAGCACTTAAATTATTTTGTAATTTATTAAGGTTTATTTATTAAAAGAAAGGGAGAGTGTCATGTCATTTCATTGTATTTAACCTAGCGTGTCACTTAGACTCATTACAAAGAATTCTTCCAAATCCAACCAACACACACCTGCTTCCCCTCTCACTCACCCCAGCAGGCTATTGGGAAATAACAGCTATTCTAAAACGGTGTCCTAGAGTTTACTCCTTCACCCCTTTGGTTGCCTAATAATCTGTTTGGAATTAAATTATTTGTGGTAAAACACACACACACACACATTTATAACTCACCCTCACCCTGCCCCTTTACCTCAAAACTGAAATTGCTCTACAAGCTCTTCTTTAAAAAGACAAATTTGTTTTTAAATTTTGAGTGTAATTATAAAAGTCTCAGGACAAGCTCTTTTCATGCTTACCCATCTACAATAGATTTATATATTTCTAATATAGGTTCAGCATGGAATGTAAAGGAAAGACACACCACTGACTTAATGGCTTACTGATGGTCTTCCAAGGACTGACATCCATTTTCCACAGCATCTACTGCATCATTAGCCATGACTGACAAGTTATAAGAGACAACAAACGAAATAAGTTTACAGGAACACAGGGAAAGTGTTGCAGTTACTTAAAACTTTCTGAGGGAGACACAACAGATTCACAGTGGGAGATGACACCAAGGTCCAGGCTCCTCCTTTGCAAAACAGGCATTCAGAGTTAGTCCTGGTGGAATTCCACATCTCAATGAAGCCATGAAATGGTGGCATGGATTTAAGAGCATGCAATGAACAGTAGACTGCTTTTTACTTGGAAAAGGGGTGATGGTTTCATTGCCCTTAGTGGTAATCCTTAACTTGCTCTTATTTAGACAACAGAAAATTTAATCAACATTTGAATAAACATATGGATGCTGCAAGGGAAGAAAAAAAAAAAATAAAGACAGTTTTCAGCTGGTTTTAAATCCTGTTTTTCTGAAAATACTTGCATAGTCCTTACTGGTCAGACCAGTATACAGTTTGTAGCTGTTGACTCGTCAGAAGATGCAGGCAGCCAGCGTGCTCTGTCCCTAGAGCAGGGGACACGATTCTCTACTGGTGAGGAAAATGAGAAGATGGCCATCATTCCCTACTGGTGGCTATTTTGTCCTTGCCCTTGTCTCAGAAGCTCCCTTGGTACAACTGTCTTTCATTTGCTCTTCTGAGCCTGTACCCCTGTAACCCTCTGTTGCATGCAGTGTTGCAAGAGTTAACATGGTTACCCCAGGAACATCATATATTATCTTCCAATTTCTATGCTGACTTCCATTGAAGAAAAAGGCTCAGAATGCAAGAGATCTGTTTTTATCTACAAGGCTTGAATTGAAAATATCTCTAATATTCCTAATATTATATGATGAGGAGTATATCTATATGTCTGGCCCTCAAATCCAGCGAAATTACCCATTGCAAAGATAAAGATCTGAGAAGTTTCTCAGGAGACGAGAAAAGATGAATCCAAAGTGTCAAGCATACACCCACAGATAACCACAAACTGCTTTTATAACTAAATCACTCTTGACTTTTCCTTCATTGATAAAGCTGTATCAAATACATAGTTATATATTAAAACTGCACTAAATATGTGGCTGGGAAGCAAAAAAAGAGGGAAAAAACCCCACCTTATATCATAAGTTGCATTAAACCATTTAAAATACTGAATTAGTGAATCTCACCACTGAAGCTACAGTTTACAAGCGAGATAATTATATAACACTTAATCTATCTATATTAATCTATATAGTATTTCATAATTATAAATAAATGTTATTATTCATCATATTTAATTTATATAAAATTATAACTAATTATAAAATAATAATCATCCTTCTAGGTAACATTTAATCTATTTTTTTTACATTACATAAAAAGTACTGCGAATACACCACAAGCAAATTGTGAAATAAGCAATTAACATTATAACTTTGATTAAAACAAAATTTAGTTTTGCTTAAAGACTAATCAAAGCTGTCTGATAAGGATCATATACTCAAATATCAAGAGTTACCGTAACACTTAAATAGATTCTTACTGCCTTTTGTAAAATTAATTTTCATTCAATTAACTCACATCAGCTCCTTTCAGATTTATGCTTGTCACTTTAAAAAAGAAAAATAAAAAATAAAAAAAAATTATAAGATCTCTCAATTGTTCTAATTAGTTACTTTATACAATGTTGTAATGTTGTACTATAAATACGGCTCCTTTTTTCCTCTCACCTTTTCAAATATTTTCTTCTGTGGTGGAGAGCAAGTGAACTCAGTAATTTGTGTCCGATTTTATATCCTCAGGGATACACATTCACACACAAATTGCATTAAATTGGAATCTGAATTAAACAACATCAGTCCTACTGAAAGGATTGCTGGAAGGTGTCAGAGCCAGGGCAGATTTGCCTGTCCACTCAGCAGAGCTGGTTTGCGGGTAGACACTTGACCTGATCAGGAGCATCTTTCTGATGGTGAGTAGTAGGTGACAGTACAGGGGAACGTAAAAGCCTATCATGGAGAGCTACTTATCTGCTAGGTCACTTGGGCTCCCTGCTTTTGCCTTCAGCTGCCTCCATTTCCCTCCACATTCCTGCAAGGATCCCAAATACCCTACATTCCTCAATACATTCTAAATCTTACTTCAAACTGCAAATCCTAATCTTAGGTTTCCTCTTTTCACTGTTGCAGAGCTGCCATCACAGACCTTATGGGTTAAATCCTTCACCCCCAAAAATGTAATCCCCACCTAGACCTAAGGGGTCTCCAAATTTGGGAATTAACAAACCCATCACGGGGTTCGGAGGCACTCCTTCCTTTAGACCGCAATTATTCACAAGGAATATATATATATGTATAGTGTGTAGGTGAGATGGCTACAAAAAATAATCCTACATGAAGATCTTGGTGGAGTTTTCTCCTTTTCTCGATTGTAGTTTAAAATAAAAATATAGTCCCTGCCTGTTTTATTGAATTTCTAGTGAGGTTTCTTGAAAACAAAGGTCAGGGTGCGCCCAGGAGGTCGGTGGAGCTGAACTCACCCAATTCTGAGGTTCGTGTACCCATGAGGCTGCCACGCCCTCGGGAGATGCTGCTCCGCTGCCCTGCGCAGGCTGCGCGAGAGTGCTCGGAAGTGACTCGTGTCCCTGCGAGAGACGGTAGGAACGTGAGGCTGGCAAAGAGACACGGGTGTGATGATTACAGCCCCCTTTCTCTCCATGGTCACATTCTCGAATGCTCAGCGCTGGCCCACACGTGAGGTGAAGGGTCTGTGATGTTCTTCCTTTCCCCTCTCCTGCCAGCAAAGTGCAAGTCAAGTGGGTGCTCGTGAGCAATCTCTCTGGAGGAACATCCAGTTGGCACACTGAGAAGCTGTCCTTAAGACAACTCTCATATCTGCCCCCACTCTCAGCATGCTGTGAACCAGTATGAAACACGCATGGGTTCAAAATGCAAATTGATGTACAAACACTTGACTGTAGGCCCAAAAGATAGGAACACCTGATTTCTAGCTTTCACAGCTTTATCGTGATTTCTGATGGAGCAGAGGTAAATATCCTTAATAGAAATGCAAAGGTTTTACAAGTTTAATATTTCTGGATCCATAATATGATAAGAAAACAACAGAAAGGAAATTTGTAAAAGTCCTTTCCTACACCAAAACCCTGGGCTAAAATGCCCTCAGCTTTTTTGAAAGGGATTATTATGCATTTCCACCTAAAATAACCAGGCAGCTTTTTAAAATGTTCCTCCTAAATAAATGAAAAGTAAATTAAATAAAAATCAGAAATGGGACTCCAAACTGGGACACCCAAATTCCAGTGCCTTTCTGAAAGTCCTGGCACGTGACTATTAAGAGATCACCCAGAAGATCTGTGGCTAAACTGAGACTAGATTCCTCATTCTTGCTGTAACCCCACTCACCTATTAAAACCAACTTTTTAAATAAATCCAAGGAATTATACATAAGCCACTTGCACTGGCTTTAAAATCTCCATCTAAAGGAAAACATGCATGTCCTCATTTTGCCCCAGGAAAGGCCGGCTCCCTGGTCTCCTTGCGGATTTCTGCGCCAAGCCTCTGTAGCTGACTCTGAGTGGAAGTTGTGATTCAGAGTAAACAGGGCACATGTGGGAGACAGGAGACCTCTGCTGAGAGTTTCACAGATCAACCCCAATTGCACTTTACAAAAGAGAGTAACTTCTGCAGAGCCACCTCAATAGTCCTTTCTGGAAGTGAGAATGTCACATGAGAAAAAAATAGTAGAAAAATGTCTTTAGCAGAGTAACAACATGGAGGAAAGATATCTAAGAATTCCAAATATGCTCACGTGACAGCTCATGTTCAGGTTCAGGGCTTGCTAGCATTTCCAGTTTATCAGTGGCATACAAAGAATGCATCTGCTGATGGCTATTATCAAATACATTTTTATAAGGACCTATTTTTTTTAGTATTTTACATGTGTCAACAGTTGTTCCCAAATATTTAAGAAAAAGATAAGGACAGGTTGAGATGTTGGACAATAATAGAGCAAGAAACAGCTCTTCAAAAATATCTGTATCTGATGCATCAAGCACTAAAGTAATATTAATTACAGTCTTACTCTCTCAATAGCTCTAACAGAATAAATTAGGCAACATAAAACAACATTTAAATAATTTAAACTCTGTAAACTGTAAGATGCACCATAACTAAAGAGACTTCTGTGATTTATATTAGGGATATTAATCCTCTTTAAAATATAACAGTAAAAATGCATTTAAGGGCGGCTAATAAAAGGAGATAGTACAGCTGAATTTTAGAGGATTAGCTAAATATACCTGATTTGTGTTCTAAAACAAATGAAATCAAAGTACCCAAGAGGTACTTTGCAGCTAACTACTGCAACTGATTTAAAAGGGTATGGTATTCATGAAACAATCTTAGCCTGCCTCCTAAAGATGTCTGAATCTGCAGAAGAGCATTTGCAATTTCCATTTGCCTAAATTCGTAGTTATCCAAAATAACAGCTTCTCTGTCTCCCTGAAAGGAAAGTGTAGCTCCACTGATAGGAAATTACATTGAGGTAAACACTGTGCTCCCTTTGGTTTACATGGTTTTCACTCAGGTGTGGTCGATATTAAAAAAAAAAAAAAAAAAAAAAAAAAAAAAAAAAAAAAAAAAAAAAAAAAAAATCCCTGACACTCTCAGACTTGATGTCACTCAATTATCCTAAAGGGTTTTTTCCAACTTAAATAATTCTATTACTTAGGAGTCAAAAAAAAAAAATATATATATATATAAGCACATAAGAAATAATCAAAACATGGACAGTTACTGAGATGCTGAGAGAACTAAAACTGCACACAAAAAATAATATTGACTACCATTATCAAAAGGGAGTAGTTTTCTAATCAAATATGCAGCCCCTTTCCCTAGCTCAGTTCTCTGCCCAAATCCTCTGCCCCAGGACAGAGAGCTGTGCCCTGCTGGGAGAGAATGCCTCCCAGTCACTGTGCACCATGACATGCAGAAAAAGTCTTTTGGGGTGGTTGTAATGGAGGGCAAGATCCCAGCTCAGTTCATGACTCTTAAAGGTCCCTTCCAACCTGAACTCTTCTGTGAGTCTATGATTCATAGAATCTACGATGTCCTGGACTGTGCAAACCACAGCTTTTTCAAGCTAACGCCTTCTTACTTTCATGTTGTGTAGAATGCACTCTGAGGCCTGAAAGACAAAATGTTTTTGTACTAGGAAAGAAACAAAATAGCCACCATTTTCCTAGCTAGCCTTGAGCTAGGTTTTCATCCGTGATGGATCAGCGTGCCCTGGATTCTTCTAGTGAAGCCCATTAGCTCTTTTATGTGAACTTTGCACAGTGCAGCTTTTGGTGTCACATTGCTGAAAGCTTCTCAGGATAGTATTTCCCTTGACTGCGCATTATGTGTCAATCATGTGCTTTTATATCTCTGAAATTCTTCAATTAGTTAGCAAGGCATGTCTACTCTGCTTTTAAAAGCTATACTGCATGGGAAATGTTGCTTGTAATAATTAATTTATGCTTACCATTTAGACCAGGAAGAGTGAAGGTTTTTTATCAGGAAATAGAAACTTTATTATGAAAATATCATTGTTAATTAACCTTCAAGAAAAAAACAAGTGTGGAAAGATATCTCAGCCAGAAAAGCAGTCAGTGTTAAATACAGCTTATTTCAGCATCTGAAGGGCTGGTCTGAAAGGCACTCACACTACCTGCCCCCTTAGCACTGCTTCTCCTTAGAGCTCTGAGCCACTGAAACCAACATCTCCTTTCTACACCAAGGGACTAAACAGAAACACTCTCACCCATTTTGATTTCATTTTCACTTGGTTCATATTTCAGATGCAACTTCATGAGACTGGATTGTGTCAAAAAATACATGTGCAGTATTCCTTTGAAAATTCAGATTTGTCTGGGTTTTTTTATGAAGGAGCTCATAAGGAGAGCCCTATTCAGCTCAGTTAACATCAAAATATTACAGTCTAAATAGAGCTTATGTAGATGGATCTTCCCAAGTGACCTGAGATCCAGGAATAAAAGGATGCTAAATGTGAGTAAGAGCACAGTCCATATGCTGATACAAGTGCACCAGCCTCACATGAATGCTTTCAGCTCTTACATAACATGAATGATTTCATGCTGCATGAAAGTGCCTCTGCTCATCATTCCCCAGATCAGATTATTTACCCAGAAATCACTCTGTTTCTCTTATCCTTTTACAAGCTGTCCCTGTTTATTAGAAGGATCACACTGAGTGCCTCTATACCCCTAAATAAAAGAAGACCAAGCTTGATTATTGATTGTCCCCACAGCATAATTGTTCTTTAAGCCCTTGGTTCCGGTATGGATTTCTCCAAACAGCCGCCTGCAAGACAGCCAAGATCTGCAAGAGGCTGCTGCTTCACAGCATACATGTAAACCCTGTTTTGTCACTTGGACTTAGTTTGAAATCATCTTTTATTTGGCAGGGTAGATACAGCTCTGAAAAACCATGCAAGAACTCTAAACATGGTCTGTCTGTGTAAAAACCAAACCTCAGGTCATTCCTGAGGGCTGTTCTTGATGAATGCTGCCATATCGCAGAACCTTGGTTCATGCTATTGTGCTTGTTTCACTTTTTTTGTACACTTACCTTTCTTTGTTAAAAGTTGATCTACCTATTCATCTTCTTCCTATAGTGGGCAGGACATGGCAGTCTGGTGCTTCTTTTCCCGTACAATGAAGACTTCATTATGGGAAATGACTACTGTATTTTGTTGTAGTCCAATGTGTATCCTTGATGACCCTCTGAACTGGATGGTGGCAAAGATATTGTCTATTAAAAAACCAAACAAAAACAAAAACAAAAAAACAAAACGCCCCAAAACTTATTCTGTAGGACATCAAGGCACCTAGAGGAAATATAAATGCAAAACTTAAACTGCTTTTCTGGTGAAATTCCCTACCTACTTATAATAAAGAAAAGGTGAGACACATGGACAATTTTGGGACATCAAGAAAGAGTCAGCATGGACTATGTGAAGGAATTCCTGCCTCACAAACTCCTGAACAAGACAGAAAGCACCTCGCACACACTAGACTTTCAACTGGCTCCAGACCATCTTCAACACTGACAGTCCTTAGGGAAACTAAGCAACCACTGGATAAATTTCCATATGGACAGGGGAACAACAAAAGAAACCAACCAGCCAAACAAACAAACCAACAAAAAGCAAACAAAAAAAAAACCACCAAACCCATGAAACTGCTTAAAAGTATTCAAGTAAAAGCACAGTTTTCACAATAAACTGTGGATGTCATTCTGATAGGGAGTGGCAGTGATCCCTGGTACGGATGGGTACATTATGAGGAAACATCCATTGAGTGCATCTGAAAGAGGGTGACCAATTCTGAGCTCAGTTTCAGAGCTGTAAGTTGTCAGAGGCTAAGAGATCACACTGGGAAGGTGTTTATTTATTTATTTGTTAGTTTGTTTCTTCTTTTCCCTGGGCATTTTATTCTTCCTTACCAGTTTCCAGCTTTTTTTGGGTTTTTTTTTCTCTGATTTACTTCTTCAGGGAGGTCCTGACTCTAACACGTTAACAGGTATTCCTCCTCACACAAGGAGCACCATTAATACGGTGGTTTTCTTATCTTCTTTTCTCATGTTAGGACTGGGATTAGTACCTGGAAGTCACAGTTTCGTGTTCAGACTCACTGTTTATTAATTCTTGTACAGTCTCACAAGTCTTGAGCTCCAACTAGCAAGACAGAAAATGGAGGTGTCTCTGACTCTTTCCAAGGTTATTTAAGCATAATTTATCCAATAATGAGATTACACCTATATTATTTATACCTTTAACCCAATAATTGACCACACAAGGTCCATAATGCTAACCTCTTCCACACAATTAGAAAAAAATCACCCAAAACCAAGAAGAAGAAGGTGAAGAAGGACTTGGACAATGCCTTAAATCCTCCATATTATGTCACATATATTACTATATACCAAAATCCCAAAATCTAGGTTTACAGAATTCCAACAGGAAGGTAGCACATATTCCTTGAAATACTCCTATTTCCTGCTTTTACTTTTATGCTTGTGGTCATTGTTGGGGAACATTTGGCAACACTCAGTACCTCTATTCTTGCAGTCTTGCATTAAGCTGACAAAGGTGAAAAGGAAATGTATGCAGACAAAAATAGCAATTCTACAAAAACTACAGTCAAACAAGAGATATTTAAGCTTCAGGGAATATTGGTATCACCTACGCATTCAAATTACGTGCTTAAGATAAGTAATATGAAAATATTCCCTCATGAGCATCCGCTGAAGCCACTAGGTTGCTTTCTGCTGGACCTCAGTTGTCTGTTTTCATCAGAGTACTCTCTGCAGGAGCATCTCTTACAATGTCTATATCCCTATCAGTGGAAATCTGTCTCTGCTATACATATAGACAGCGAAGAGATAATACTTGTATTACAATTACAAACATGTCATTTTAGTAGAGCTTCCTTCCCAGGCCCCAGGTTTTTATATTTCAAACATTTCAGATGTGATATCACTCTTTTGTAAGCTTACCTTCATAATTTGCTGTTTAATTTAGTGAAACTCATAGGAAAAGTTCCATTTATGAACAATGCATTTAAAGAAGGTGTTAGTAGAGGACTCTCTGAACTACCTCTCAACCACAATACTTTTTTTTTGCCTTGCTGCATTATTCATGATTGTCAGTTCTTTCAGAATTCATTTCTGTCAGTTACTGCATGCGCTTTTTTTTGGATTATTCTGTATATCTGGGTGAATTGACAGGCAGAAGTATTTAGCATCTCTTACTACACTGAGTACCAATTAATGCAACCAGTTATCTGATCTAAGCTCCTGGGAAAAAGCTATACTGGATCAAGAGCTACTTATTAAAATTACTCATTTTGACTTCTTTTGCATATTATAATTAAAAATCTCTTACCTGATGAATTCTCCTAGAAGAAAAATACTCCTTGGCCTGAAAGAGACTGTACCTCAGCTTATAGCAACAAAAAAATTCTCTGTATGTGGCTGTGGAAAAATAGGATTATATTAAAGGAGCAAACTTAACTGATGGCCTTGTAAAGGACGTGAGCAGGTTGCTGTTCCCGAGGACCTCAGCCTCCTTTGAAATATAGCAAGGTGACACTTCTGCTTGGTTCAGTTTGTCACTGGCACAGAGGGCCCCCCTATCTCTCCTCTCCCTACTATACTGATTTGTGCAGTAATTCCTCTCAATATCTTCTCAACGGTAATACTGAAGGGGAGGAACTGCCCATGAGTACTTTTATATTAATTTTTATCAGTTTTATATTAATACAGTTTCCCTTATTAGAAGTCATTTATTTATTTCCATTCAGGGTGATCTCCTGCCAGATGATAAAGCTAGATCCAGACAGCAGGATAAGCCACGGTGATAATTTTGTACCCTGCAGAACTCTTTACAATGTTCACACAGGGTTAATATATACATGTTAATGAGCATTCAAATTTGTTCCCATAATTTATCAGAGGGAAGTGGCTACATTTATTAGGCATGCTCATCAGTGCATAACAACCACTTAATGTAACACAAAATACTCCCAGGAAAATTAGATGACCATTAATATATCATTGACTTTAGTCTCAGAGAATTTCAGGATCACTGCTTTGCCTTCCAGCTGTTCCCAGCCCTCTATGAATTACAAATTGCCCTGAGAGAAGAAGAGTAAATAATATTTACAGCAGCATACTTCAGTAATTAGCACACACAGATAGACGGGGCAAAGTGGCATGAAGGGAACAAATTGCCCGGTGCTTTCATAGACCTAAATGAGCTAAAATGTATTTTTGCCCTTTGGTGAATGGCTCTGTCATCCCTGCTTCCCACACTAACACCAGAGGGGAGCAACCCCAGGGTTCAACCCCAGCAGAGCTGACAACCACTGAAGGAGAAACCAAGGTCCCCAGATCTGCAAAGATTCGAGGAAACCCTTGCTTTATTTGCCTGTAAGCACACTTCTGAAAGGAAGGTCAAATGCCCTGGACACTTCTCCATGGACACACAAGCCAGGCTGCCAGAAAGCCACTCCCTCTTAGGAAGGAATTCTGATCCAACAGCAAGGAGGAGAGCAATCTCTCCTGCTGCTAACTCAGCTTGCTCCACTCAGAGGCTGCTAAAGCCTCTCTGAGGCTGGCACACCAGATAGTAACAATTAGGAACGTTTTCCTGAAGCTGACTATTTACCTATAAGAGGGGAAAAAATGTGAATATCTACATGACATAGAACACCTGCCTCACCTTCCAAATAATATTTTCAATGGTAGGCTGTGATTAATAACTGCAGTGTACACAGTGTGTTATTTTGATGGTGAAAAAGAAGGGCTGTTTTAAAGAGCCTATTGGTGCTGGGAGGAAACAAAAAAAGAAGGTAAAACTATATTTTACAATAATAGAGAGAGTTATAACTCACTTTCAGTCTGTAAATATAGATATCTACTGCTGATTCACAATAAAAATAGCAACCAAAATGGCAAATAGCACACCAATTAGCCCACTTTTAAATTAGGAACAAAATTCTAAGACAATATTAAGATATATATTCAAATGCAGAAAAATGAAAGAACACAATTTTAAGGATCCCCTAGTGAATATAAAGTAGTCCTCAAACAAATACAAAGAAAATTAACATGGTTCTTGCTTCAGTGCCTTCATACACCTGTAGACAGCAGCCATTGAGTGACTGATTTAATTTATCTGGCAAAAGGTTTTACAGCCATGCTTTTTGAAGTTCTTGGATCTTATTTCTATAGCCCAGGGTATCTAAGACAAAAAGAACAAGGAGAAATCAGTGTGCTGTTTTCTATGTGCTGCACTGACTGAACTCACCCTGCTTCTTCTCTGGGGCAATCTCTGGTGATTGCAGCAAAGCTTTTACAGTACTCGTGGGGAACCAATTCAGGAACGTGAACCTTTTATAATGAAACCCTGCACTGTGCAAAAGTAGCTTTGATTCAGTTAAGAAAGAAAACTAAGCATTGTGTGTATGAACAGCATCACTGTTATTAGGACCTGATCTCTTCCAGTTCTTGAAATCAGGAGCTGTTCTCAGGAACAGCCCTGCTTGTTGTGCCTGGGAGGAAATGGATGGAAATGGGGATCTCCTGCCTCCAGCCTTTTGTATGTCAATACTGGTGCTTGCAAGAACTTGGCCTCATAGAATGATTTGATCATTGGATCATCTTGGATTTTTCTGAATTAGTATTACAGGGTCAGGATGCAAAGGTATGAGTGCTACCTTTGGAAAGGGACCCTGAGCAGAGATGTAGGGAGGAGGTGAACATGCTATTGAACGGGAACAAATTCGCCCAACATACTTCAAAGCTTCTCTTCTGGTTGGTTCTGGTTCTCTTCTCTTCTCTTCTTGGC
Source organism: Hirundo rustica (assembly GCF_015227805.2). Lineage (NCBI taxonomy): Eukaryota > Metazoa > Chordata > Aves > Passeriformes > Hirundinidae > Hirundo > Hirundo rustica. Next base: position 99,989,395 of record NC_053451.1, on the reverse strand, counting down.
AGCAGTCTGAGAGAAGGCAGCAGCATGTGATAGGGCTAGGGCAATTGGAATGGGGCAGCAGGAGGGAGGCAAAGATGTCGGTGGAGAGAATGCCCCTGACATCAATTATTTCACCCCAGATGAGAAAAAAACAACCTATCAAGGGATTGGGTACAGAGAATGCAAACCAGCTCTGCCTCCCTTTCTTAGCAATTTATTCAAAATATTTGGGGATGGAATCAGATAAAGCTGCTCTTAGCCTCTTTTATTCAAACCATGGAAGAAGGGAGAGGGAGAGGGAGGGAGAGGGAAAGGGAGAGGGAGAGGGAGAGGGAGAGGGAAAGGGAAAGGGAAAGGGAAAGGGAAAGGGAAAGGGAAAGGGAAAGGGAAAGGGAAAGGGAAAGGGAAAAGGAGTCCCATGAACAGTGAGCAAATGCAGGCTGTTTTCTTGTGTGTCTGTGAAGTGTAGCTGTTTGACTTCTGTGTCTAAACTTAAGGTCCGATTGTAGTTTTCCCTGAGAGGATTGCCTATTTTCTGCTAAAACTGTAATAAAATCCCAAACCAAGCCCCAAACCAGAAACGCCAGGTTCTTGGTTACATGAAGATACTTGCAAGCTCTTTGTCCTCTATGAGGCCACTAATTTTCACCAGCTCTGTCTCTCGTTTCTTTAGGCAGCCACAGACAAAACTACCCAGCGAGTTCAATAGTGGGAGAGGGAAGAAAAGCCAGTAACGCCACCACACATACCACTGGATCAAAGCCACCAGCCCTCTCCCAAGCATTTCCTCTCCATAATGAAAGTTGTCACTGCCAGGCTTACCTGCTCCTAAGAACTGCTCACACAGGGGGAAGCAGGCACTGTCAGTCTCTATACTGACCAGGCAGAGGAACATCAAGTTACTTAATCAGACATGCTGAACAGAGGTAACCACCCCTATGTCAGCCAGTCCAGATGGCAGTTTTAACACAAAAAAAGGAAAAAAAAAATAATTACTTAGAAAGGCCTGTCTGGCCAGAGAACTTTCCTCCATTTTTGCCACTTGCAGCTCCTGAATATGTTAGACGCTTCAAGAGATGTGATTTATTTCATACCCAAGTGTTATAAATAAATGGAGAGGATTTCCTTGTGAATGCCCAGTTTTAACATTTTGGCACTTGCAAACTTAGTAACAGTTGTGTTCAAAACTAGTATGACAAAAGACTATAGAGACACACAATAGAGGCATTATTTTTCTTTTTATCTGGGGGGGCAATTTCTAGGGAAGAATTCTGTTCCTAATATAGCATTATAGCAAATACTTAAATGGCCTTCATAGATTTGTGCCTCGGTCTAAAATTCTATACTTAACGTTACACTTCACTATGATTCTGTTTGAGTATTAAAATTGAGCTAAGCTATAGACGAGCTAAATAAAAGACTACATTGAAAGAAATCATTTAGCTCAACATTTATTTCAGCAATCCAAAATGGATATTCAATTGTTTTTAAACAGACTGAGTGACTTTCCATTTTAAGGCAACAGAAACAGCACTTGGGATTCCTGCCTACCCTGAATTTACTCCATCTTTGCTAACTATTAGCAGTCTTGCAAGACACTACCCTGCATGGAGTTCTGCTTCTACTTTAAGCTGAAACCCTAATTCTTAATGGAAAAATATGTTTTGAGGTTTACTGGAGGCTGAAGGAACACTCTTTGGGACATAACACGGCCTGTTGCTATCAAAGAGCAATGGAAATGCACTCATCAAAGTTACTGAGATCACCTTAAGTTACAGGAATGCAACAAATTGGGATCGGTGGCATTACCTTGCTAAATCACAGTTACCCATCAATCCAATGCTTGTATTTTCAGGCGCCTCAAATCACTCCAAGAACACTGTAAAAAGCCTGGCTGCTACAGAGATTATAATTTAAGCCTCGTTGTCTCCATGTGTCTCCAATAATTTCTTTTTTACTTAATGGTTCAATATTTTTGTCATTGATACATCTAACTACCAGAGGAACTTGGGCTTAGTGGTTTTCATATGGCAGTAAGTTCCACATAGTAAATTTACCCTGCCAGTGATAAATATAAGAGTGCCTTTGTATGTGTCAGATTTTTTGTATTTTAGGTGCATCAAGCATCTCCTTAAACACATCACTTGATTGCCTTTCTCTATATCCTGATTTCACATATATTTCACTACACTCCTTCAACTCCTCTGTGAAAGTGTCCCTGTCTCTTCAGCTTATATCCCTACAAAAATCTTTCCTTACTTCTAATCACTTCTGTAAGTAGTCCATAAGCAGAAAATAAAAATCTTATAAAAGACAGTGAAATGGGGGAAAATATTTTTTTACGTATATCAGAAATTTGCATGTACATTTATTTGTGAGCATATGTGTCCAGGCAGAATAGCTGAAGCATTAGCATGTCACCACAAGACACCACAGGACTGCAAAGAACGTGTGAATCATAGGATTATCCTATTAAATATTATTGCTTCCAAAAATTCAGCTCTGCAAATAGGTGAGTATTTTATGTTGGTGCATATATGTACTTATGCACTCCCACCCATGCACCCACACATCATGCCTTAAGAAACCTTACGCATGTGTAATAAAGCATGCCACATCTGCAAAGTAGGATTAATTTTATTATTTCTTATATTTTCATTTGAACATCCAGTCATACTTTGACCATCACTTCAGATAAAGAGGACTTTGGTGAGTTTTTTGAAGGCTCTTTCCATCCCCAAGTGTTAAGGATTTTTTTTTTCCATTTTTAAATTAGCAATATTGTCCATGATACACTTTCGTTGACATATTCCATCAATCACTCCACTGCTGGTTTACCTAGCTTTGTGAAGTCCCTTTTTTAGATGTTTTTCCACACTATTGCACTTCAGGTGATCTTTACCATCATTTGAAATGTGTTTGACAGCATTCATAGCCAGCTCTGCAGTCATCACTTGGGTGGCCTTTTGCCAGCATGGTAACTTGGTATTTACCTACAGTTCTTGCTTTTCTATGGCTTGCTGTTCCCTAATCATAGTTCCCTCACCTCATGATACCTGATTTCAGTAACAGGCCCCACTTCAGGATTTTTAAGAAGTAGTTTTTTAAAGTCCGAATAAATTGTTTCAAGTTATTTTACTTTAGATATGGCTATGCTATCATTTACAATAAAGTGTCAGTGGATTGAAAATACCACTTTCTTTTACAGAATCAATGTTGATTTGTGAGTATTACATCTCTTCCTGTTCCTACTGTTTTCTAATAACTTCCTTTAATTACTGTTTCATCCTCATACTCAGTAGTGACACTAGACAAACTTGCTTATCATTCCCACATTTGACACAGGGTCTTTGTTAGACGTAGGACTGAAATTTGCTACCCTAAGGTCTGCTTCTAAAACAACACTGTGCATTTTGTTAACAGCACATCCATTTCATTCAGGTGTTTTGACAGACTACTTGGTGGAACAGCAGCCAAGTTTTCTTTCAAATAAGCTTCTGCTTAATTGTACCAGCTTGTTCTAACATCTCTTCTTTTGATACCTTGGTCTCACAAGGTTTCAGCTTTATTAGCTGGAAAACAGCTATTACCACTATTTTCCATATTCAAAATGAACACAAGAAAATAATTTTATTTGAAGACTTCATCTACCTCCTTTACAACTTTAAAGGGATATAAGTAGGCAAACTCTTTCTAATTTTTTCAGTTTCTATATACTATATATTTTTCAATACAATGACCCAAAACATAGATTGATCAAGTTTTTTACTGATAATATATAACCGTTAAGCCAGAAGTTTTCAGGACAACTGTGAATTTAGGAGTCTAGATTTCATCAAAATTCCCACTTCAACTGAAACCTCCTCATCTGTAATTATCATGCAATTATCACTGGAATCTGGAGTACCTGAGGAAGCAAACAAAGCAAGGAGGAAGAATTGGTGCCACCACTGCTTCTGAGTGACTGATTTTTTTTTTTTCTTGGACACTTCCATGAAAGGAGAACACCTGCTTGTTGTTTTGAGAACAAGCTGTCCTGGCTTCTCTGAATGCTCACTCCAGGAGGGGGCTCACAGGTGTGAAGGCAACTCTAGTCAGCCCAAAATAACACTGCCTGGAGGGAAGCAGATCTAAAGCTCTTTAAGTCCCTGTCGCTACCTAGACAGCTCTTTTTTTCGCCTTTACAGGTTCTGTTCTATAGTGCTAGTTTTCCTCACACATTGCAGAAAGAGCAGATCCGGCTCCTTAAGGAAAGCCTTACTGGGTGAAAGAACACCTTGTAAGTCCTCCTTATGACTGCAGACTGAACTATTTATTACTGTTTAAGCATATAGATCACATCCAACTATGTATCTTTAGCTCTCTCCCCTCACTCCTGCAAAGTCCTGGCAAGATCCCACACTAAACCTGGCAATGACTTTTTTTAAGGCAATAACACTTTTGCTAACTTGGAATTTGTCTATTTCCCCCCCTTTCTTCGCCTTTATAGCATTAGCACTGTCGCTAACTTGGGAGACTGTGTGTCTAATAAAGTTTTGTAAACTTCAAGTGCAGCTGCCAACTGCAGCTGGAGGTCTGCTCCATGTCCCCAGGTGAGTGGCTGCAGCTGATGAAGGTTAGAAGCATAAGGAGGAAGGGTCAGCCCAAAGCACTAAGGAGGAATTCTGCAATCAGAAGAAAAGAGAAAGCTGATACTTGAGTGGAGAAGGACCAGCAGGAATTTCTCTAGAGGCAGTGGAGCATAGAATGAAACCCTTTGGCCCAGGACTAGGCTAGAAATGAGTAAAGAAAAGTTTGACCTGGGTGGACTGCACCGCTTGTTAAAAGATTATAAAAATAGCAAGAAACCTGAAATCTCTTACTTAGTCAGCCCTTCTCCTGTGAATAAAGGAGACAATCCCTGTTTATTCAAAGGCTCAATATTGCCTTTCTGTTGAACCCTTAGTTCCTATTGACAGTTGTTTTAGTCTTCAGGGAATGGCAATTTGGTCAGTTTTCCTTCTGTGCCCTCTTTCTTTGAAACTTTAAACAAAAATGAACAAAACCTCATTAAAAAATCAATTAATCAAAGCAAGGCAGAGGAATAGCTCCATTAATCTGTGCAAGACTTGGATGTGTTTGCATGAATATTCATAGCAAACTCTCCTGCTACCTCAGTCTGACAATCCCTGTTTATTCAAAAGCAAAGTTACAAGCCAATAGATAAACTAATCAAAGGACTTGCTCTACGGATTTGCCAGGTATTGTTCATGAAGTTGAACATTTTTGCTAGCCCCTTGAGTCATTTCATACCAAAATAGAGCTCTAGCCTAGCATTTCATTAGGTTCATAAGTGATATAAGCTGAAATAAATGAAAAAAGGCAGAAAATTATTGAGTTTTTTGCAGACAGCTTTCCAGTTGGAATGTTTTTCATTTCTGTTCAGAATTCAAATGTTGCTTGTGTTTTACCAATGTGAAGATGTGAATCCACACATATTTCAATTCATTTCTTGGAGCAGTAACTCTAGAAAGTTGCCTAGATACATAAGATGACTTAAGGTAATAGAAGGCAAGTGTCATAGTCACTCTTAATTTCACAGAGCCACTACAGCAGCAGGAATTGCATTTACCAGCAAATAACATAGTGGCCTGAAGGTGAACATATGGTATTTGTCATACTGCTCAGATGTGAAACTTGCCAATATGACCACAGGAGGGAAAAATCCCAAACCAAAACAAAAGAAACCATGTCAGTGGAGTATATTACTAATTTGATGTAAGTAAACCATGTTATCAGAGACTGGAAATTAAATTAAAAGATGAGTGTAGAAAATTCTGAAACATTTAAAATGAAAACAGTATCTCTTTTTATTGCAGGAGGCCGTGTGATTGTTCATGGTAAGAAATTGGAAGAATTGAAATTTAGAAAGTTTAATTATACCCCAGTGCAGCAAATAAGAATTTTTATCTCATTGTACTCATATGAAGGATGGTGTGGGCGAGCATATGGATCTTAGAGATGATTAAATTAGTGACTAATTTACTGCAAAAAGAGAAGAAAACAGACATATAAATAAAAGTTGGAAACAAAAAAAATCTTTTCTTTTACAGATATGACTAAAAATAGAACATACACAGAATTCGATATTTTAGATAAATATAGTAAGCAACATATTTAGATAAACATAGTAGGAACTCATATTTAATATAAATTCCCTTGTATTTTAGCAAAACTTGTACCTGTTTGGACAAGGATGGTAGATCTTGCTTCTCTGCTAATAAAATCTGTGACTAACAGATGGGTGGTTGTGTTTGAAGCATCAATTTTCACTCATTGTGAGACTTTTGCTGGGTCAGCCACTCTCTGATTTTGGGAGGATGATAACACAGATGTGATGGTTGGGCACTGGAACGGGATCTCCAGCTAGATGGTCTCAGCACCACCCTGACAGAGTTCAAAAAGCACTTGGACAATGCTCTCAGAGACAATTGTGACCCTTGGCATTGTCTTGTGAAAAGACTTGACGGTCTTTGTGGGTCCCTTCCAACTCAGCGTACTCTATGAGTGTGATAATAATGCTCCTTTCTTGTAAGGATAGAATTTACCTTTTCAGAACACAAAGAAGATACTGCAGCAGAGACACTTTAGAAGATGTGCAAAAAATTAGGGTCCAAAAGTCTTATGTGGGCTGATTAACAAAGGAGCAAGTTTTCCAAAGTGCTCAGTAGGCAATAATTTCCCTTCAAGAGACAGCTGATGAGAACTCAGCACTGCCAGAAAGAGGTTACTTACTTCAGCACGTATGTTGAAAAGTTCCCCTTAAGTGCATGAGATTGCAAAAATGAAAACATCTTTCTTCCTTAAATCAAAGTCAGGGTGAAAATAACACTGACTGAAATGATGGTTAACTGATTCATCTATATAATTTATATAATTTATATAATTTGCTGCCACGAGACTTTATTGAGGCTAAGGACCAAGTATAACGTGCTGTACATGCAAAGTTGTCTTGGTTTAAAAACACTTATTGGTTATCATGGGATGATGGTCTAACTCAGGCTGGGAGGTACCTTGGGAAGTCTCCAGTCCATCTCCTGGCCCAAAGCAGGGCCAGTGCTGGGGCCAGAGCAGGCTGCTCACGGCTTGGACCAGCTGGGACTTGAAACCCTCTGAGGGTGGAGATGGCACAGATACTCAGGATGTCCTGCTCCACTGCCTCTCTCACAGGAAGACAGTTTCTGTTTATTCACAGCCTCAAACTCTTATTTCAACTTTTACCTGATGCCACTTTTCGTCCTACCCTGCACTGCACTGCAGTGAGGAACCTGACTCCATCTCCTTTTAGGTACTGTGAGGCGTCCCTCAGATGCCCACAAAGCCCTCCTCAGCTCTTGAAGTGAGGCCTGCGGTTGGAAAAGCCAAATCTCTTGCTGACAACAGTTATGCAGACAACTAAAGCCCCCTCCCCAAAGTGGCAGGATCCAAGAGAAGGGCACCAGAACCTTTTATGGCCTTGGCAGAGGCGTCTGTGCAGAGCAGAGGTCGCAGGATCTGCCCAAGCCCCATCAGCAGGCCAGGACAGGAGACAGGGGCCTCTGTCCTCTGTCCCTCCCTCCGCCATGCCTCGGTGCCTCCTCCTGGTGCTGCCTCGGTGCCTCCTCCTGGTGCTGCCGTGAGTCTGGGATGCCTCCCTGGGCACAGCTTCCTGTCCCCACCTGCCACGGGGCACTCACACTCCTGGCAGGCCTCCGGATGGAGGCACAGCCCCCTGCCTTTTCCAGGAGCTGGAAACCTCCAGTCTTGACTGCCATGGGAGACCGTGTGTGCTCCACAGCACCCAGCTGGACCCTCCTCTCTGCTCAGGGCTCTCAACCTCTTCTTATGAGATCTGACACAAAGATCCAGTTCAGCATTGAAAGAACATAAATAACCAGACTTCATTCCGCATGGCATCATTTTATGTGACCTGATATTCTGGAAATCATAAGATTTGTCACAATTAGATAATCTCTCTCCTTTCTCCAATGTGGGTTGGATCCTGAAAGCAGAGTAACTAAGGATTGGAGGGAAAAGCTGTCTGAAACAGTCCAGGAGATCCAGTTTTTATCTGCTGATCTCATGTTGGTCTTTGGACCAGCGGAGTAACCTCTTAGCTCTGTGTTGGGACAAGTTCCCAGCTGGTGTTGACTGGCACGACTCCAATAAGAGTCCCTGTCCCTGAAGATATTTAAAAGATGTGTGGATGTGCCACTTAAGGACATGGTTTAGTGGTGAACTTGGCAGTGCTGGGTTAGCGGTTGGACTCGATGATCTCAGAGGTCTTCTCCAACCTGAATGTTTCTATGATTCTATTTCTTCAGCTCCTCCTGGGATCAGACCTGCTGCCCTCCTCCTGCTCCCAGGGACAGGCACAGTCATCACCCATGTCACCTCTACCCCTGAGGATATGTCAGAGGCAATGGGCATGTGGGCTGTGGCCAGAACATCCCCTGTCCCTCAGCATGGTCCTCCTCCCTGGCAGCCTTGCAGCATGATTTTCTCAGCCAGTGCCACTCCTGCAGCTAAGTTTTAAACTGGTTTGGATAAACCCCAATAATTTTGGGTATGAACTCTAGTAAAAAAACTCTGGTTTAAATTCAGCCTCCAGTGACTCAGCTGGCATTCACAAACACTAGCGTAACAAAAAACTAATTTTAAATCCGTCATCGTGTGTACAGTTGCATCAGTTTGATCGGAGCTGCTTCCAGGCAGAGTTAAGCTAAGCTGGCTCTGCTTGGTTGCAGCAGAGCCTAGGTCTGGAAAAGGTGATGTACAGATACAAGTAAGACTGTCAGTTATAATTATAAAGTACTTCAGCTCGGGTATCTTCGTGCTGCAGGGTATAAATTAATCACCCACTGCCACACCAAACAAGCCTTTCTTCACGTGCTTTTCGGGGAGCTAATGAATGCTTCCCTCCAAAATACCCGCTGCCATCCAGGCTTGGGGCCTGCTGTCCTCTCAGGAAGACTTGTGAGCTGGACAGGACACTACCCACTTCCATAAAATAATTACACATCTCAAGAAAAACACAGAGATGTTATCATTAAATTGGGACCAAATCCAAGGTAATAGAGAGCACGGAACAAGCGGTCCCCTTCCACCGGATCAGATGCCTTTCTTGGCATTAATTGGGAGTGCGTCAGCAGGGGAGGTAACTCTGTTAGCTAAATGAATAACGTTACTGAAGTTCTCAGGTTTGTCGGTGCCAAATCTGTGTTTAATCGGCCTAACTTGGAAAGGCTATAAAGGATCATTTTATTAATCTCTAAGGTCAGGATTTTAGCAAGGATTTTGAATTATTAAAGAAACTGGCAGATAATTGGAGCAGGTGGTAGAGTCACGCTCACCTTTGAAATCACAGCATAAGCATAACTTTCTTGAGACCTATTACTGGTTTCAAAGGGACTGAGACAAGCATTTAGACAGGAGAATTGCATTTTATGTTGAATAAAATATAGCAGTAAAATCCACGTGGTCCAGCATTTTTTAGCATTCTGAACAGTTGTCCATGCTGCTTTCATTTTTTAAGAGTCACAGGTACAGCACTGTAACAAGACATTTAACGTTTCCTGACTTCCATTAAGCAGAAATCATTAAACATGAAGCCATACCAACCTGAACAACTGCACTGAGATATAAAACACGACTTTGAGAGTTTGGCCTGAGAACACCTCAGGGATGCAGGCAGAGAAGAGAGAGTGGATGAGCTCTCCTGTTGAGACTACCTCTTGGCAGCATGAGTGACCTCCTTTCTGCATTGCCACGAGCTTCCTTCTCCTCATGAGGATGATCGGTCTATCCTGTAAATGGTTCCTCTGGACAGGAGGAAAGCTTCAAGACTTGACCTTTTTTCACTAGCTGCCAGTCTCATTTCTTAGTTTCCCTTTTGTAGGCTGAATGATTAATAAGTTTACTCTAGGTAGCGTCCATCCTGAAAAATGTAAACAATATGGGCTTCATTCCCTTTCCATTTCTCTAAGGATCTGAACTCCAAACAGATGGGAAGATGTGGATCATACACCACAGATGCAACAGAATGATAAAAGGAAGCAACCTCCCCTGAAGGATCTAGTCCTCAGGTGGGTTAGGATAAAATTTCTGTGGTTTAAAGCAAATTCTAGTGCCACATTATTGTTGTGACCTAACTTCTACCGCATGGAGATATAGGTTGTTCTAGTACACCTTGTTAATGGGGAGTGAAACTCACTGCAGCTCTTCACAACAACGCAGATGTGGCTGACAGGAATTCTCACAGTAAAGTAACCCAGGCATTTAACTAAAATATTGTAACATTAATCCCCTACTGTCATTAAAATCCAGGATCATTTGAGTAGATCAAAGTGATAATGACTGAAGTGTTGTAAGATTTCTTTCCTTCCCTTGTCTCCACATGCCTGTAGCTGAAATTACAATTGAGCTGTATGAAAGGGAAAAAAATTATATTCCTATAGTGCTTGCTGACCTAATACCAGTGTTATCTTATTTGATGTGAATCCATGCATCCAGACTTCATTTTCTTTGAATAAGAGTGAAACACTTGCTATGTACTTTCTTCTACTCAAGAATTAAATTGTACAGAAGGGATATATATCTCCTAATAAACTTTTTTTTTCATTTTTCCACTGCCTCTACTTTCTTAGTATCAGCCTTTGAAAAACACTTTAATAGTTCTCTGAATGAGAATGTTCTTTTTTCCATTGCCTGAGCTCTTTCCTTGGTATAAATCAAGATGTTTGGAAAGGCAATATGCCTTCGGATTATTAGAAAATAGTTACATTATTGTTTTTGAAAAGGCCAGCAGCCACAAGATGTTATTAAATGCTTTTCTGAATATATTTAGTATTCAATTAAAAGGCAGAAGTCATCATTCAAATCAAATCTAAGGATGTGTAGACTTTTTTGGGAAATGCCATCTCCCAAGACTTTTAGCCATAAGGGCAATAAGCCATTGGAATATGATTCCAAATATGATTTTATTGTCTGGAGACTCTGAATCTAGATTGGAAACAAAACCCTAGCTGCTCACTTTGGCAGGCATAGGATTTCACTCTGCATATTTTCTGAACACAGTACTGAACAAAGGTGCTTGGACTTGCCATGCTTTTCATTAAAAGACTGGGTGGTGTTTTAGGTACTGTTTTGTGCAGGTTGGAGTTGATGTTCCGAGTGGATGAAATAGCGCTTTTAAAACCCCTGAAGAATTCCACAAGTATTAAATTTAATCTTCTAAAATATGTGTATTTTCGATCTGGGAGTACATGGTGCTTTACAACTATTGATAAACTAAGTTTTAGCAGTCCTTTGAGATGAGTAACCACGTGCTTCCTACAGATGCAAAAACTGAAGCACACAACATTGAAGTAATTTTCCAAGAGCCACAGAAAAAAATAAAAATATCCTTTTCCTGTGATTCCTCTGCACCACTTCAGCAGACCAGGTACTTAACTGTCAGCAGTGATACCCACATTTCAGTCTACTGGTGAGATGCATGATATACAACCCTGTGACACACAAAAAGAAAATTAAGTTACAACAGGATGTGGGGAAAGGGATACCATGTTTTGGCCAACATGCGTTCTTCGGCCCACTATTCTCCAGGTCACTAGGCCTGATAATAGAAAAATCACACTAGGAAAAACAATTACTTTGAAAAGTAGAGGCAAAGTGATAACAAAGTGAGGCTAGAAAGGACAATGTTTGACAACAGTCTTGAAGCAAGATGTCTTACTTTTAGCAAGGCAATAATGTAATTATGTGAAAAAGACTGACATGATGTCATTTTTGATCCCACAGACATGAGAGAAAAACAGATAGAAGGGACTTTGACAAGAAATCTGTAGCAATTATTTTGTTGATTTGTCTCTGATGATTTCTGGTCACTAATATTTTAAAACAGCAAAAGCAAAAAGACATGTTTAGCTTTATACAGGTATAAGTGGTCATTGATTTGATTTTCATTCCTCAGCGCTTATACTTCCTAGCAATACACTTGACCTGAAGTTCAATGTGCATAAACAGGGTTTACTCAGCAGTTGACCTATATCATCTCCTTGCTAAGAAATTATGGGTTGGAATAATATCCTGAGCTGTTCATTTTTACGATGTCCCTGACCATACCTCTGAAAGGTTTTAAAAATTCATTTACAACTCAGGAATGAGTCACTGCAGTCCTTCATTATATATGGAGAAAAACTGTCTAATGACTTCCACTGGGATGATACTGTGTTCCAGTAGAAAGACTGTAAAATCTATTTCTGCTTATGGCACTTCTCTTTTTTAACTCCTTCTTCTGACTTTCTTGCCTTGAAAAATATAAAAAATTCCTAAGAAGCACTTAAACATTTTTTGTATCCATAGCAAAGGAAACCCATTTTAAACACTTTCTTAAAACACTTTATGGGAAAAGAAATTTTCAAGCTGTAGAGGAAAACCCACTTAAAATACGCTACAAAAGATATCTGGTTTATTTATGAAAACAAAAGACCACCAAGCAAACATTTCTGCTGAAATCATATAATAAACATCCACAAATCTTAAGCTTCTTGTTTGCAGGTGTACATGCTATAGCACCATAAAACTGATCACCACATATGTTTACACATTCAGCAGTACTGGAGAAGACTGGCTAATGATACCTATTTCTTATATAGCAATAGTTACTTAAGCCTTTTATTTTAAGTGTGATGTAAATTATTGTTGGATATATACCAGTTAAATGTAAATATATGAAAAGATACCCATGTTAACTGTCAGTAACTATCAACTCAGTTATCTGTATTTGATTCAGCATCTTGGTACTTTTACTTACATCGTTTCAAAAATGCAGCATGTATTTTCAATGGTTCCAGCATTTTCCTTTAGTTACTTTGCCTATAAACTCATGTTTAACAGGAATGAGTGGTTGCTTTGAAAAGGGAAGAAAAGGAATAAGGTATATACTTCTTGTTCAGGATAACTGCTTTAATTTCAGCATGTATTCAGTTATTATTTAGTATGTATCTAGTCATGCAACAAATCTGGCTTCAGATTCACCGCTCAGATCTCCTCCATGACTCTTTCAGTGCCACAGTTCTTCGTCCTGGTCTCAGGTTTGTACATGGTAAGCACTTTGAGGAGGGAAGTTTTTTATGGTTAATGAAGTGATTGCTGGTGTTTTGATGACCTGTAAGGGCTCATTTGCTAAAGAAATTAAGTTTGGTATAATGCTCTTTTGAATTTGCCAATTGCTGCGGTAAATGATGCTGGTCACTCTCAACAACTTTGACACTAAAAAGGACTATTAAAACTTGTCCATGTACATGTTTCAGGCTAAATCTTATGCAAGTATTTCTACTTACTCCCCATGTGACAGGAATGAAGGAAATTCGAATTCATTTTTAGGTGAGGAAGAACAATGCATTTTCTGGAAAGTGGCTCTTGTTAATTAATAGTTGCATAGGTGGCTGTGTGCACAAAAGACAAAGAGGCAGAGCAGACAGCTCTGTTATTTCAAATTTTGGCATTGGAAGAAAAGTACTGTATTTGAAAGAATGGATGAACAGATTGCTCACAAATTGGGAGCATGCTTCCAGGGACTAGAATCACATGTGTTCAAAACAACAGGGAATAATGCTATTATCTCTACATATAGCTTTTTGCCCTTTGTGTAGGGCGGGGCAGTGAAGACTCAGGCCAAGTGCATGTAACTTATTACTAATTCCCAAAGAAAAAAGTCCGACGTTCAGGCAATCACAAGCAGAGGGAACATCCTGAGCTACTTAATAATAGTGGTTGTAGAAAACATCTCTTTTTTCTACATTTAGCAAGGGGAGGAATAAATTAAATCAATTCAAAAAGGAATTAGACAGTATTTTGTATGAATAATTCAAGCAAATTGCCTAAGCCTTGTTGTGTGTTAATGGAGCTTTTAGTTTATGGACTTCTAAAACTAATCAGACAATTCAGGAAAGCTAACCAGAGAGATAAAACCTTGTTTGAGCTGTATGCTTCCATAGGTGACACATAGCACTCCTGGTAACGAGGGAGGATGATGCAGCATGAGGGTGCTGGTGTGGCTGGAAATGAAATAATAAACGTGCCTGTTTCCCTAGAGAGCCATGATGGGATAATGGGACTATTGTTACTGACTGTGTGTCCTCGATGCTGCTGCCGTTCCCTTTAAAGTAAGGGGAAATCTGTGAAGTAATTGTGTTCATTTCACTAGAAGGATAGGTCTAATTCTGAACTTCTGACAGCTGACTCAGAAGACCCTTTGATTTACTCTGGGACAAACTAAGGAACTTCTCTTGGCTTCTCTCCACCTTCATTTCTGCTTATCCTTGAATATTTGTTACTAGTAAGTGCATCAATCTGTGTCAAATAAGAAACTTCAACTACCTGCTACCACAACAGCTGTATCTGTTTGTGCCATGGTACAGACAAGAGCAGGGACATAACAATTTCAGCTGAAGGATTTGGTTATTTAACAACTTCACAGAATAGGCAAATTACTGAAATACTGTAACAGCTTGCCCTTTAAGGGAGCCTTTCTGTCACAGGCAACCCTCACAACCACACATTTCTTTCAATTCCACATGATTTCACTAACATTTGGTTCTTTTTCTTCTCTTTCCTCTCTCCAAAACCAACACAAAACAAATAAACAAGAAAAAAATCCTTTAAGCCTTGAAAAGGACACTAAGCTGAGGTTGCTTGAGGGTTGCTATGTATGTAGCTGCTGATGGCATATGGAAGGTTCAAAGACACTACAGAGAGAACTGCTGACACTAAAACTGACTACTTTAAATTATATCATACCATGATCATTACCTGTGATATAGCAAAAAGCTGCAATCTGTCTAACTCAGGTAGGGTTCTCCATTTTCCTGTGTATCAGTCCAGCAAATTAAGCATCTGCTCTCTCACTTCCTAGTCCAGCAGTCTGAGCTCGGTACTCTGAGCTGGCAGCCTGGTGCTACCAAAGGTAAAGCATGGCTACAACTTGTAGTGAGGTGTTCATATCGAATGATATGGGCTGATCTAACAGGGCTTCAAAGGTTCCCTCTGGGGCTTCCTTCCAACCACAGCCTTCTGCACACTGTCACAATAGCTAGTTAGTATTTATTTTTATTTTAAGAAAAAAATCAAAGTTCAGTTGGTCAGGGTTTCTTTCCCAACCCCTCTCCTCTTACACTTTCCCAGGTGTCCCTCACATGGCAAAACTGGGAAACTTAAGGACTGAGTGTTGCTTGATGCACAGGGAAGGACCTCTTGTGAAGAAAGGCAGTTTGACACCCGCAAGAGGCAACTGAATAAGCTAGAATGGGGAAGGGAGAAGCTGTGCTAGGGAGGGTTATTTGATATGGAAAAAATAAAAGTGACCTGTACATCTCCCTGTAAGCTCCCATCTGCCCTCCCCCGGCTCTGGCCAGTGATTCCTCATGCAGGGCTAAGCACAGCTTCCTCTTCAATTCACTCCACTCTCCCCTCCCAATCCCAATACAAATGTCTCTGCCACTGTGCAAAGCTGCCTTCCCACACCATGGATGAGGACAGGGAAGGGATTTAACTTCTCTTCTTCAAGCACTGAAATTTATTTTGTCTCTTTTGTCTCTCTGCTTTTAGCTGGTTCATAGTTAAGTCATGGCTTCATAGCATGAACTGCATCTATATTGGGGGTGGAGGAGTGACCAGCAGAAGGAGAAAAGGATCACCATGCAATTATATTTTACACAATCAGCTGAGATTATGTCACCTTAGTGATCAGAGCTAAGGGGAAATTAGATCTGGAGCTCCTTAGTTCTTTGCCTCATTTTTTTTATGGTTTGCTGCTTGCGTTTCCTTGTTATGGACAGGATAATCTCCAAATAAGCAGCCTTACATCATCCTTTACAAGAATATGCTTTCACGTGTTGGAGGTGGGTTTCCATTTGCACTGGCTCACTGCTGTTTTTCTAGGCAGAT
Organism: Hirundo rustica; assembly: GCF_015227805.2. Lineage (NCBI taxonomy): Eukaryota > Metazoa > Chordata > Aves > Passeriformes > Hirundinidae > Hirundo > Hirundo rustica. The sequence goes on along the minus strand of NC_053451.1, from coordinate 99,973,450 downwards.
GAACTCCAGTATCCGTGTGAAGGACGCTTTCCAGGGGCTCCGTGGTGCAGTGTTGCCCAGTGTCATGGGTACAGGCAGTAGGATAAGAAGCAGGGAACTTTGCCTATATTTACCATGTTTTGGCAACTATCTTTTTGCCTCAAGGCACCATGTGCAAAGGAAGCAAGACACATTTGAGCCTGGAGCCCAGGAATAGTTGTGATTAGAATTAAATTGAAGAGTGTGAAGACTCTGGGAGAGAGAGGGGTAGGGGTACCAACATGGGAGGAGAGGTGGCTAGGTCAGAAACTGAGGCGGCAGAATGGGAGAAGGCAAGGCACAAGATGGTGAGGGAGACAACAGGGAGACAACTGGGAGCAAAGGTATGAGTGAACTGGGACCAGGGCACTGGATGAATCCTTGCTGTGTGCAGAGACTACAACCAGAACCAGGAGCCAGTGGTGATGGTTGGGAATAAAGAAAAGGACATAGGAGGGACACAGAGGCAGAAGGGGGGATTTTCTCTGCACTGTAAATATTTTCAAACTATATATATAGTAAAAAAAAAAAAAAAAAAATCTGCATCCCATGAAGTTTTCTGTGTTTTGACTAGATTTTTAGATTCTATTCAGCTGAAAGTCAAGGCCCGAGGATTCAATTTCCATTTTGAGTCACTATTTTCCACTGCTACAGACACAGGTTAGGGGTGACACCTCTGTCTGCAGGGGAAGTTGAGGGCTCACAAAATCCTGCCCCTGGCTGCCTGCCTGACATGCATCTATGCTGGAAGGAGCACCTCCTTTGCTCTGTCCCCAGACTACCTGTGTACCTATCCTGGGCTGTATGAAGATGCCACAACAGATAACAGTCACTGATCTTTGAGATTCATGGATAGACAGTGCCCAAAATATCTGATATTAAGGTGTGTACAAGTGCAGTTTTATTCAAGGAAAGAGTGTCTTCTGAATGCAGGATAAACACTGATAAAAATCAAATAAAACAGGATGTTTAGAAGTCTGTAACAGGCTGGAGATTGGAACAGTAGAAAGACACATAAGGTTTCTTGACCAGTGCTCTTTTTAGTGATGAGTGCAAGCCAGATCCCCTTTCAATGCCACACATATCTATTGAAGTCCAAGCAACAGACTTAATTGCAGCAGAAAATTGCTGCTTTAAAAAGCATGTCTGTAAAGAATGGGGGAATGCATATGGCACATATGTGCCTCGACAGTTTTGCTAAATAAACCAGGAATTTTGACAAGTGTGTATCTGTAAGTTTGCCATGGAAATAGGATTGTATAACATCACAGCTGAAACAAAAGTTCAGCCTCTGAAAACTGTGGGGGCGTGCTGCTAAAATGTTTGTTCGAATGTTAGCTGACTAGTTTCATAACCCCCGTGCATGTAGTTAGTGCTCTTTTAGACAATACATGGAAAGGACGGATGTCAGAGCTGCTTAATAAAAGCATTAAAATTGTTATATCTAATAGTCAGCTCTCAATTTCAGTGTTTCATAAAATTGTAAACGTTTCTTGTATTAAAAAACTTAAGAGATGAGCCTTCTCAGCTTGTTTATACAGGATTCTATAAAGCAGAGGTCTGGAAAAATATTTGGTTCTCTGTTTAATGAGGAAATTACACCGTAGGGGATATTAATTTCATTCATAGAATCTTGTTAGTTTGACAAACCAGACAGGAATTGGCTGTAAGTTCTTTCTCTTTCAGGCTGTCAATATAGAGCCATTGCCCTGATGCCAAAAGCAGGAGTTACAATGAAGAGGAGTTGTTACTATTAGTGAACCCATGATTCAGCTCAGGAGTCTCATCCAGAACCCAGTGAATATGTTCTCACTCCATAAACCACTGGCATGCTTGGCAATGCATCAGCTGTCACCTCAACAAATACCGGGAATTAAGTAGGTGTAAAAACACATCTCCAAGAGGCTTCTAGAAGTGATAGATCTGGCACAGGTTTGATATGCTACCTGCTTCATTGGGGAAACAAATTGTCATCAGCCATAAGGTAAGTGTGGACATCTTCATCCAAAGGATAAACAGCAGAGTGAGGGTTCAGAGCAGCTTCTGTTGCTCTGAACCCTAAAACCACCTGCCCTGACTTTGCAAATCAGTCATTCCCGGTCAGCCGATCTTGACCCGCATTCAGGGGACGCTAGACCTAAATTAACCAAACAAACTTTGCCAAATTTGACCTAAATTTGAAAATCATTGAGATAATTCTCCGTCTTCCCTGAAGGTCTGTTTTGTAATTCACACCAATTGGCTCATCCCAGTTTCTGATGGTATTAGCATGACCACAGCCCCTTTTCCAGGTGGGTTTGGCTGCCCCTGGCTGTAGAGGGCTTTTGTACTTGTTCGAGTTCAGCACATGGCAAAAGCAAAGTGAGCCTAGCCCAGGGTATACACCAGGAATGACCACTCCACCATACTGCAGATCTGCTCCGTCCCAAAAGGAGAACTGGCTGCCGGGGGGAATGGTCGTGGGTCTGTGTGCACACCCCTGTGCATGCAGGTATGTGCCTGCACGCATGTGTGTGCATGTGCATATATGTTGGAAGACAGGCTACAGCCCTGGAGAAAGGCTGTTGCTGGAGGAGCCAAAGTGTCTATTGATCTGATTCAATAGCCACAAAGTGTCCCAGGAACTGTACAAGGCCTGCCTCACCAAGTGTTTTCAGGTTAGCAGGATTTCTCCAGGGAAAATGATCTAGCAACTGCTGTGGCATCTTTAATTGTTTATTATCAAATTGTTTATTAGAACTCTATTAATGATAGTTTTCCTTATAATAAGAAGCAAGAAATATGTAAGACACAGTCTACAACTCAGTTCAGTCCCTCTAGACTGTTCCAAAATATGCTGTGCTGGAATTTCTTGGTTTATACTGAGCTGGTGACCTGATTGTGCTTTTTTTTTTTTTGTGCCTGACAGATTTTGTCTGGCATACACATATGTCACAAGTCCAAACTAACACACTGCATGTGACTGAAGTCAGGCACACAAATGACCAAGATGTACGCAGAAGCATTTTTGTACAGAGACACAGATCACTGTGCCTTGGCTTTTACAGGTGTCACATGAAACATCTGTTGGGCCACATGAAGTAAACAGCTGCCAGGGATGGACATGCCATGGTGGGCTGCAGTACGGGTGCCACCTTTTTGCTTTCTGCTCCCGTGGATTGGCTGAAGATAAAACCAAACAGGAGTCTCACTATCACAAAGCTTTGACAAACCCTCGAAGTTCGTCTCTGGCTACACTCCTTACATTGCTATGCTCAACAGCAGGGTGATGTGGTTTGCAAGACTGGGGCAGCAGAGTCATACAGCAAATACAGAGCCTCTTGGTAGGAAATTTGAAATCACCAAATGGCAGAGATCCTGTTACAACAGTTTGTCTCTCCCAAAGCCACGACACTTGATCTATTAAATCATGGAAATCATAAACGCTGCAGTTTCAGTGCACTGGGAGGATTGTATTAAGCTCAGTCAGCAATTATTGGTAATATGGGATAAAAATCTTTACTCTGAAAGTGAGCTTTAAAAGGTCATAATGTAATCGCTGCCACTGATGGTCTCTGCAGTGGCTGTTAGTCTGATTGCAAAGGAGCAGAGAAGAAATGCAGATGCATAAATTGACTGCAAACCCTAAACTGCTATTTCTGTCCCAGTGTTATTGGCAAAATTATAGATGCAGCACACATCGTCTTTCTCCCTGCTTGCTAGATTTAATAAATTTACCTTTATTCTTCACCAAATTTCCTCTGTATTGTTGTTCTGTGAATGCTCATTATGAGAAATCACAGAAATGCCAAATGAGACATGAAAAGTAGGAAGCGTATGAAGGAGACAATGGAAGATTCGGACAAGTTTTCTGGGCCCATTGTGTTGCTCACAGAAAATGTAATGCATGAGTTAAAGCTGCATTGCCAGACTGGATCTGGAGCTGGACCTGGTGGCACCTTCCACTGCAGTGAGATGCAGAATAGAGACCTCTGGAGCCTGATTTGAGTGGTGTTGGGGTTTGTACCCTGATAGGTGGTATGAGCTGCCAGCTTGCACCAGCGCTGGCAGTCCCTGGCTCCCTCACACCAAGAAGTTCAACAGTAGAGGCATTTTTTGTGCCTTTTCTTCATCTGGGGGCATCCCCTGCTCAGTCACATCTGCAATTCCCTTCCCAAGGGAAACCTGAATCCCTTGCACCTCCCCACTTCCCCAAGAAAACTGGCAGAACAGATTTCAGCTTTCCTTGGCCGCTTGCAGAATCCCACTCCCATTCCATAGCCTGTTCACGCACAGCAGTCAGCACAGTTAATCCTAGCCCACTTTTAAGGCAGTGCAGGTAAACTTCATTGAAGTCTCCTGCAGATGCCCTCATTTATACTTTAAAAAGCCTCAGAGTAACTTAGTGCTCAACAAGTTTTGAGGTAACACGTGATTGCATGCCAGCTCCCATATAAGCATCTGCTTGTGCTCTCTGCCCTAGCACCACTCTGGCTTGAATGACTTCACTTTTGCTATATATTAAGAACCATTGACAATTACTGCAGATCCCTCATACATAATAATTTGCAACCTAATTGCCTCTACTGCACCACTTAGTTTCTATCACTTTGAAAATAATTTCTGCTTAATTGAGTTAAGGTCAGCTCTTATTGAGAGGGCTGGTGCAGTGACTAAATGCAGTTCAGCTTATTTACTCTCAACTCATATTTTAACATTTCTGAGTGTCAACATACAAGAAGCAGATTTTTCATACAGGAAACAAACAATTAGGAGCATCCTGAGCAGTACAGCTGCTTATCTTCACTGTATGTTGGGATGAGTATGCCCAGTCCCACTGAAACACAAATGGTCTCCTCTCCCTGGCAAATTGACTTCTCATTGTAAAATCATCAGCAAGTTACTTCTAATAGTGGATGTACAAATTTCTCATGTGCCCCTTGAATGGCTCTAATTTGTTTAATAAAAGGAAAAAATTTAGTTAATCAAAAGCTTCTCAGTGGATTCTGAATTAACAGTTGACTGAGAGGTAAAATTAATTAGAATTTTTCTCCAGCTGAAAGAATGGAGTAGCACCTCAGGCCTTTATTTAAAGCGAATATTATCAAACTGAGTGAAAAATAGTAAGTCATGAATACCAGGGCTTGTGTAGAGCTTTCTATGCTATTAGAGTGATTTTAAACAATAAAAGTTTGCAGCCTTGGAGCTACTCCTCCTTCTCTGCTTCATTTTAGTCCCAAACACCATAGCGACCTACCTGACCATAGGAAAGGATGTCAGGTCCTGTTTCTGCCATCTTATCACTGCGCCCTGTCTGCCTCAGCAAACTCACAAGCAGTCTCTTCTTCTTTAAAAAGAAAATACTACTGCATGGGATTGAAGCGGGCATCAGCACACTAACTGTGGTAGCAGAACCCAAATGCCACAAGTTCTGAGTAACCTCCATTCCTGCAGCTTCCAAACCTGGCTCAATATCTCTGCGGCACAGGCTGGGCTTGCAGCAAAATGCAACCTCTCAGACAAAACCCCAGCTGGTTAATGTAACCACCAATGTTCTGCGGAAAGATGAGACAATTCCTGTATTGACCCAAATCCAAAGCACGCTTGAATCTAAGGTGACCTTCAGCTTTAGATGAGCAGAAGTTGCAGAGCAACATACTGCACATCAAAATATAAAATGCTCCTTGCTGCCTCTCAGCCTTCTTCCCTCCAGTCCCAGGCACAGCTGAGTCAAATCGTCTCCCTTTCCTCCAAGAGCTGCTGCCTGAGCTCCAGGCGGCCCTTCTGCCAGCACAGAAACAGCCCCACAGCCCCTTGGGTGGGCACAGATCCTCTCAGTACAAGCCCCCCTCTCTCCCACTTTCTTTTCCTGACCTCCTGTTGTCCATCATCCACAGGCACCTGACCCCAAACTCAAGGGCCTTACACAATTGCACAAAAAACTCTGCTTAATGACAGCTGTGCAGTAGCTAATTACTGCTGATAGGTGGGGGACTGTTAATGGAGGGGTTCAGGAATGCACATTTTACCTCCTCAAATAAAATGGTGCTCATCCTGCAGCTGTGATCTCATGTCTGTCATACTTGTGACAGAATATTGCAAGGTGAAGCTCTTTTTGCTTTAGGCATTTTGTAGCATCTGCCCCAAAGTGAGAAAGAAAATGGTTGAATAAGCTCCAGAGATTCTTATTACCAAATGCAAGACTGAACAGCATTTAAAATACAGCTAAGGTCACTACAGTTCTGAGGTGTTTAATCAAGTGGAGTTGCTGGTTTTTTCTCCCTCAGATTAATTTATAATGTTACAATATAAGCTATTAGACTAAGTTCTGCCTCAGTTCTGGAGGAAGTCATAACCAGATCTAAACCTCTGATCAGAACATGAAAGTTTATGTGCAGTTTAATAGGAATTGAAGGTACATAGCACTTCTTAGGGTCTGGACAAAACATATTCTTCCCATCCAATGTAAAATGCTGAAACTGAAAGTTACTTGTTTTAGAGATATCTGTACAGACCTATTGTGTTCTATTATGTTTACCTGATATTGCTATATATATGTCTACATGTCATTCCTAATAGCCTGTGAAGCTGCTGACCAATTTCAAGGTTATTTGACAAAGTAGCAGGAGAATCAAGGGAGTTTAGTTTGAACGTGATTAATAGAAAGAGGAAGTGAGGTAGAGAAACGACAGCCACCCAAGCTGAACCAGTGTATGTGTGGTGGCTCAACCTCAAAACATAAATCTTCAGGGAATCAAAGCATAAGGCTGGTTCCACTGCTCACTGAACTGCTTCTCCACCACCCTGAAATCCATCAAAAACCTCTGCTGGAAGTTTTCACTGCAAGTGGAGCAAGAGTCTCAGTGAATCAAAGGCTTCACAGACAGCTAACAAATCATGTATCTCATAACGTGAAGGTCAGCCAGCTGCTGTGTTTCTATTCACATATTCAATGGATAATACTTATCCTAGAACTGACAGAGCAAGCCATGTCACTGCCAAAGTTCATCCTACCAACAGTGACCTCTACGAGGGTTGGACTGATTAGTACAAAAATACTTATCTTCAACTTAAAAACAAAAAACACATGAAACTGAATGAAGTGAAAGATTAAAGTCACTCCAGCATCTTAATATGCTTTATCCTGGAAAGTGTAAGCACTGCAGAACAGGAGTCAAAAGCAACTCTATCTGATGTTTCAGTATGTGATATAAATGTTTGTAAGCAAAGCTATGGAAAAAGTTTCCAAAGTTTACTGAATGCCCTATACCTTCACTGCCATGATTGTTTCACAAGGTGGAGCTGACCTCCGCAGGTAGGGTATCCACTTGATTGCAAAAGAAAACTATATTTGTACAATGGTTTATTATGTACCTCATTAGGACCAACAGTTTCAACCATTAGTAGCCATTTGAATGGACACTGTGTGTTGGGTTATGGAGGGAGGGCGGATGCATGCCACATGTAGGAATATAAATGATACTTCAAGATTTATTTTAGCTGATACTAAACTGGTATCAATAGTAAGGAGACACTATTATGATAAGAAATGGACACTGTTCACTGTCATACATCCACACTCCCCTAATATGTTGTCTTTCTTTATATGGTGCCCTTTACAGGTTTTTATTTTGCTCTTTATAACAGCAGGAGAAGAGTAACTATTCTTGCTAGAAGCTGATGCAGTTTGTGTTATTCCTTTTCCCATTGATTCCTAAGGTAAATGAAAGAAAAGGCTCCATGGTAGTAACTTTTTTTTTTTTTTTCCCCTCAAAAATGCAGCTATTTCTTTGTGTGCACCAGCAAAGCACTAAGCTCAGACCAGGGGAATGGCAGCAACCATAGCAGCCCCCACCTGTGCCCATGGGAAAGCCTAAGCCCTGGCACCAGTGGGAGTGTGGGACAGCTCCCAAGCCTCCTCTTCCCACAAGCCTCAACAGAGGGACTGATTAATGGGGTAATTTATCCCAGATTTATGTTGGCATACATTTTATATATATATATATATGTTATATATATATATATGCCCTGCAGTACTGTGTGATAGGAAAGGAAGATGTGACCAGTGCCCTTGCAATGTCTGAGCTACCTGCCTATAATAAGCCCCTAAGAATAAGCTAGTATAGTTTACAGCTCTTTACTTACTCCTGGGGGACAAAGACACACTCCACATTTCCCAAACCAGGAAAGCATAGGATGCCTTACAAACAAATAGGCAGGGGCACATGTCCAAGTGCATCTGCCAAACCTGAGTAGATGATCTTGGCTCAGAGGAATAACTTAGATGAGAAAAAAGTATTTAATTCTCCCCATTCCATTGAAAGAAGGGAAAAAAACCAGAAACATTGTAGTACAGTTAATACAGCCACGGCTGAAAGACCAAGACTGCGGCCAATCATTCAGCAATGCATTAACCAACACATAGCTTTCCAAAAGAAGTCCTTCCTCCCCCTTAAATCCTTTTTAATCTATAAAGATCAAGGGATCAAGGAGCAAATGGATCCAACACAGCTTTGTACCCCACCCCAGCTCCCATCAGGAGTGAGGGAAGCCTGGGCAGGCAGAAGGGAATTGGAGGTCTGTAAGTGTTGTGAGATTCCGATTTTCACCTGACAGCTTTTGTTTCAGAAAAACATCCTTTCCAATTTGAAAATCTGGTTGTTTATATGTCCATATTATTGATTGTGAAGGACATCTGAATATCTTTGTACATTGTTAAGTAGTTCTAAAGATTGTGCTGATGTCTGGCGTGTGTGTATGATGATCACAAGAGACATCCTCAATCAGTATTGAAATTCAGCCAGGATTGTTCATCTTATCAAAGATTAAAACTGAAGCAAATTTTGGCACTGTCACTATGCTAGCCTAAAATCCTGTCAACATATTTTCTTTTTTTTATGCCAATCCTTCTCCCACCTCTCCAAACCCATCCTCTTTGCTGCAGTTTTTGCAGCTGCATATCCAGGTCTTCAACAGCAAAAGACAGAGTGTCTAGGTAGAAACAACTACTCTCTTGCTCTCTTATTCTGGGCAGGACTTTTAATCTCTTAAGAGAAGAAACACATTTTCCTACTGCCGTTTAAAAAAGCACATGCATTAGCATATGAGCTAGCCTGGGAGTTGCCTTATCTTTTAGAAATGCATCTAGGTTGAATTTTTTCCTCTTTCAGTTGCTCCTAAAAACTTCATAGCCCTCTGTGACACCATGTGTGCACAAGGAGTGCCCACCCTGTGGGTGTCCTCTGCCCAGGTCACCCTCTAAGGGGCTGGAGGGCAGTGGCTGCAGGCACCCCTGCCATGCTGAGGGACACACGGACCTCAGTCTGTCCCCACGTAATGCAGCGGCAGTTCCCAGCACCGTGAATCAATCCTCTGCCAGCACGGAAAGCGGCTACCAAAATCAAGTGTCATTACTCACGGGCAAAACTGCTCATCTTCCACTTCATCCATGACTTCACTGATGTCCCAGGGAATGCAAAGGGTTTGCTTTTTCCCACTGCCAAAGTCACTCTCCATGATGGAGCCAGGAATATATCACCGACCCTGCCCTTGGCGGGAGCAAGGAGCACATGAAGCCACTCTGCACCTGCTGCCCCTCAGCTGGAAAAGGCTGCTGCAAGCTGGGCTTACTCTCTCAGAGCAACTCGGGGGAAGGAAAATCACACAGAGAGAAGGGGGGAGAGTGGTGGTGAGTGCATGGAGTCCAATCGCTTTACATCATTTTGCAAGTTGGAAACGAGATATGGTTAAGAGGTCATGTGCCCTGAGTGATTTACAAATACAATGTCTGCACAAGAAGCCGCATGAGGTTTTCTTTTCAACAGAAGCAGAGGCTTTTATTGGTAATTTGTCCAACATCCAGGCTTAGAGATTGCCCATCACATATAAGGGAAAGTGTTAAAGTACTTAAAAATATATTAAATCGCTTTTGAAACCCACACAGTTGGGGGATGGTGCTTCCTCCAACCAGTTAGCAGAAGTGTAGGTTTTAACACTTTTAGCAGCAGACTGAAAGCCTCTCCAAGGCAGCAAGCAAAGCCTTGGATCCTAACACTCACATTCGATAAGGAAAAATAGCCTCTTTTTCTGAGCCAGCCCAATTTACTACAGGGATAAGGAAGATGACACTGAACATGGCTCTCCGTGTATCCACATTTCCCTTTCAAGTGAAAAATGAGGAGCACAGCAGCAGTCCTCCACTCAGTATTGAATCAAGCCAGGATGCTGGCAGGAGAGTCTTACACAACACGGTGACTAAAGCGCACATCTTTCCTTGTGTACCTTTGTCTGGATGGGGTAACCATACAATGCTTGTAAAAACCAGCAGATGGGTTTTTCTTATAGGAGAATATTGTGAACTCACGTTTCAAGTGTTTAAAGTCCACCTAAAGGGAACTTAAAATGCAGCATGATCAGAGAGGAAGTGAAAGCTGTCAGGTACTTAGCCAGCAAGAAAAGGAAAGAAAGATGCTGAGACAGGGCAGCAGGCTGAATATCTCTGGAAGTCTTACCTCCAATTATGGAATAAAGAGGATGATTTAAAGGGATATTGTAAACTCAAATTCAGTGTTTTAAATAATTTATAGTTAGAACTTTAGTCCCTTGAACAGTCTATCCCTACACTGGTTTAGCTTCTCTCATTGCCTAATGTGTTTCACGCCTCTCTTGCAAGCACAAACTGAATTAAAAGAGGCTAGAGACTGTCTTTGAGAAAAAAACTTCAATTTTAATATAAATTAATAAAAAATTATAAAATTAATTAATAAAAATGCAGGAAATATTTGGCCAAAAAAAAAAAAACCAAAAGAACTTTTTGTTAGAGGAAGGTCTTTTAAAAATCTGCAGCAGCCTCAGTACCTCCCAGGGCTAAAGACCACTCCATGGCTCTTAGCTGTGCCCTGGTCCTAATGGGGAAAATGTGCACAATCCTTGCACACCAGCCACATCACAGGCAAAAAAAAATGCTAGAGAAATCCTTGGTGCTACAACAAGATCGTGTGCTTGGGCACCACAAGTAATTCGTGTACACTGTGCTTAATGAGGGAGGTCTACATTGCACACTCAATGGAGAACGCAGAGAGAGGGGGACAACGTGGTTAGGAAGGAGGCAGAGATCCCAGGAGAGGAAGGGCATCCACCTCTTGGCCACAGCCTTGGGAGAACCAAAGTCTCAGGAAAGGAGTTTGTTTGGGCCCTGCTTTCTGCTTCTGCAAGGCAACTGTATCTTTCACATTTATTGTAAGCAAGCTGAGCTGGAAATCACTGTCAGCCTTCTCAGGGTAAACCAGCTCGCTGAGTCTTCACACAGTCTTCTTCTCACAGCCTTCACAAGTAGATGCCCAGGAGCAAGAGCTTCCCACTGCACTCAAACTGTGGGAGAAATTATGGTGCTAGTCCAGCTGGGCATTGCCCACTTCTGCCTCTCCACCTCCTCCTGACTGTCTCTTGGTGTATATAAAAACTGCAAGCCTGGAAATAGAGCTCACTATTTTAGTTTCACCACCATTTGGTACTGCGAGTCTATGACACGCAGCCAAGGCTCCTAGGTAAAACCACGGTGCAAACAGCAGTTAGAAGGATGAGAAAGGTTTGGACTGGGATGCTGTTGCCCTGCACCAGAGGTGTTGCAGAGGCTCAGGGAGGATGGGAGTGCTGTATGACACAGCAACCCTAGGACTGCTACCAGGTACCTTGGAAGTAGTTCTTATGCTGAGCCACAAAAAATAGGTATGAATTAATGATACAGGTACATATTCCCTCTGTCTAAGCCTCCTTTCCTAAGTTACCTTTAGGAGGTGCCTAAAGTATTTCTGACAATGCAGATCCCAGACAGCATCATTTTAATCTGACAGCATTTCTATTTCCCTCTTTTGCTGGACTGTGCTTGGTGTTCTCTCTTCCTACCACATCTAAAATAAGGACACTGCAGCCATTTTGATAATTCTCCTATTGAAATTCCAAATGGCTGTGAGTGCAGTACAGGAAACACTTTAAGGGACTGTGGCTCTTCAATTATTTACAACAATATTATACATCCAGATTTGTCTTAACATAAATAGCATCAAATGGGAGCAGAAAGAGAATAAAATATTTGAGCCTATTTTTGAGACACCTAACATGCCATGGAGCTCCACACCCGCCCTCTGAAATCTGTTTGCTCCACTCGCTGCTGCAGCAGAAGGTGCACTGGTAATCCTGCCAGGGACAAGAGAAAACCTTCCCTGCAGGAGATAGTATAGTCTGCAAGGTACTTTGCAATTATTACTGAAAATATCCAGCTCCTCTGTTTCTCTCAATGACGAATCTAGAAGCATTTTACTTCATGTTTAATTTTAGCCTGAAAATGCTGGCATGGCTGGCACCGATGCAAATGTCTGGTGCCCCACTAGGGCACAGGTGAATTTGTACGTGGTCAGTGGGACACCAGATGGCTTCTCTGAGCCTTGAGTGTGCAGGACCCCCACACCCAGTTAAGATGCTCTACCAGACTTGTTACTGCTGCTTCACTTTTCATGTATCCAAATCAGCTGTCAGAGGCGATTTAGGAGCACTTCATCACAAAAAATGCTCACTGCAGGAGTATTTGGAGTCTTTATCAGATGACTGGTGAATCTCAGGGTCAAGACAATATATCTGCTCTTGCTGGCATGTATTACAAAGTTAGGAAATGCAAGACATCCTGTCTCCCTGAGAACTGCTAGCATAGTCACCACTCACTCCCAGGGGCTCTGTGGCTTGAAGCAACTTAGGACAGGTAAAATCACAGCAGTGGGGGAGAAAACACCAGAATGGTTTCTCTCCTTTGAAACCTGTTTTCTAAAATTAAGTATCAGTCTAGATGTATCATGATTCCAGAAAGCCAGTTTACACTGACATTTAGAGGAAATACCTTACCTGTACAGGGCCCCTTGGGATGCTCTGACCCAGTTCAGGCATAGCCACAGCCCCCCACTAACTCCAACAACATCAGAGCTGGCTGTTCCCCTCACTAGCACTCCCCAGAAAAGCAAGTGATCTCTTTCAGGCAGTTTAGGAGAAGATATTCAGAAGGGAAAGGAAGAAAATTGACCTTGTTTTATCTTAGACATGAGAAAATATCTCCTTGCTTAGGTATATGACTGTGCTGGAGTAATTTTCATAACTTGGTCATGACAATTAAGGAAAGTTTAACACAGCTCAGGGAAATGCCTTCATATACTTAATTTGACTTCCAAGAGTGATTCCATGGAAACATATGGAACTGCTCATCTAAACAGTTACAGCATTTGCAAGCTTTCATGGCAATGGCTTGCTCTACATCCCAGTGACTTTTACAGACCTGAATCTTTGCTGATCAGTGCTCTTTCTTTGGAAATCCCTTCTGCAGCTGGGTTTGTAAGCAGAAGCGTGGTGTACAGTGCAGTCACACAGGCGGGCTCTGTGTGTTAATTATTCCCATGCTGCACAGACATTCACCAGGTATTTTGTATACAACCTCATTATCTCAAACTCAGTTGATCGTTACAAAAAGAAAGAATGGTTAAGCAAAGGAAGGAAAAGGAAAAAGGTAAGCCAGCTTGGCTGTTAAAGCCTTTAAAAAATACATTGGAAAATTCAAATTAATTTTTTATTTTCCCTTTTAGAAAGAAAAACCTCCAATCCAAAGGCATTTGACATAGCTTCACCAGCCCTGAGCATTCTTTGATACATTCTCCTCCCCTTCCTAGAACCTGAGAAAATAAAATGCCCTGAAGAATACCAGAGCAGAGTCTCTGTTGCTCAACCACACTCCTACCACACTCCTAGCAGAGAGCATCTCTGATTGCAAACCAACCTATGCAGCACAGGCAGGAAAATTACTGAGGAAAATTAGATTCTCATCCTTCATGTAGCCCAGTCCTGATAGGGTTCAGCACTGCTTGGAGCTGCCTGACGCTGGCTCTGCCATCCATGGAGGAATCTTCTGGCAGATTCTCGCCAAAACCAATCCTGTCACTTCCCCTTTATCTCTTAGGGAGTAAATAAGTTTGTGAATGAAAAAGGGAAACAAAAGTTGTTGTATATCAAGTATATCAGAATAACTTCGTTAATTTTCACTGTGTGAAAATGTAGATCAAAAACAAGAGAGTTTTTTTGTTTTGGAACCTTATCTCTCCTTATAGATGAAGAAGAAAAGGAAATCGCTTGATAATTAGTCAAATCGGTTTTGCACTTTTCCTTTCTAGAGCATAAATCAAATGAGGAATATTTCTAAAGAAATTACCTTGATCTACTGCAAGGCTTTTCAGAGGATGTTCTGTATCTAGAAGGTCACAGCAAACTTAACAATCTTTTTATTCACAGGTAGCTTTCAAAAATACATTTTAATTGACATTAGGAACTTTAAGAACTTGTTTGTGTCTGACTTTTTGAGGAAGGCAAGACACAACTTTTTTGTTCTCATTATATTAAATGGAAAAGTATTTTGGAGCTGGCACATACTGGTGCTCAGCATCAGTCTCTGCTGTTCACTCAGGCACCAGCAAAGGTGCAGGCTATAATTTGGAAGATAAATGCAGGCCCTGTCAGGGGAAGAAAGCACCTCGGTGCTGTGTTGGCAAGGATTCTTGGACACACAGCGCCTGCTGAAGGTACTGACAGGCTCCACTGGATGTCACCTTCAGATGAAGACCCTACTGACTGTGGGCAAATGTTTTTAAACAGGAAGTGCCACCAGTGCAACAGCAAATCCTAATGTTGATTCAGGGGATTCCCTTGGAGCTTCTATAGCTTTGCAGTCTGAACCATTTTAAGCCAGCTGGTGTCACAGAGCAGAAAATTGGTCACTCCTTACTCAATTTTCTTTCTTTTAGAGTTTGAAGCACAATGCTGAGATTGAGACTGCCCTATGCTGGGCACTATACAACAGTAAGAGTTAATCAATAACCACAAAAGACTGGAATCTAGATAAATGGGAGGTGGAAACAGAAACAAGACTGAAAGAGACACAAATTGCCTGAAGCCACACGATAGCAAAGAGCAAGTCAATATCCTACAGACAGAATTGGATTTTACCTCTTAATCAGAAACATACCTCAATTTTTTATAATTTATAGCATTTTACTTCCAACATCAAACGATAGCTCCATAAAAGCAAAGCAGTTCTCTTACTTGAAACACTTTCTGGGTTTCTCATTATCTCTGGTAAAAGAAACCTCATAGAGAAAAGCCAGGAATCAAAGAGTAAATTGTTTGTATTGTTGCTTTTATTATTATCATAGTTGCACTTGAGCTTCCCACAAATTTTACATACAGCTGAAGTGAAGCCGAGCTTTTATTTCTTTCATTGAACTCTATGGGCAAAATTATATCAAGTCTCATCACTGCTTTTTAATCCTTCCCCTATTTTGAGTCTTGTTAGCTGGGGAGGAAAAGAGAGAAAATGCAGCTGACTTTTATCATTAACACTCAACAACTGTCATTAAAAGAACGACAAGCGTAGCTTGTCTGTGTCACATGTGAGCTCAGCCTCAGTGCTGCCAGCACGTGTGTGCTGGTGCACCAAGGCTGGCAGTGAGGTGGTGGCCTCTGGGCACTGGCAGCACCATCCTGTGCTTCTGGGCCACTCTGGCTCTCCTGAGTCCTGTGTGGGCTGTCTCTCACAGGTTCCAGGCTGGGGAAAAGAGCAGCACCAAAAATGTTGCTTTGCCCTTCCTTTCGAAGCAGATTTATCCTCCACGTGGTCACTGTCTGAACACATAATGTGGCTGTGCTGGGGGAAAGGAGGATCTGTTCAGAGAAATCCCATGTTTTTTCAAGAACAAAAAAGAGAAAAACCACACTGTAGTGTGACTCTGACTCCCCTGTAAAGCTGATGGAAGGAGAATAAATGGAAATGCAGGCCCTGCAGCAGGACAGTGTGTGTGCCCTCCCACCAGCTCAGCGCTGATCTGGGAGAGCTCCACCCTGTTCACGGATTGTGGTGGGACTGAGGACAAGAGCGAGCCTAACCCAGGCTTCTCAGAAGTGCCCAACTCATTCTAGCTCAGAAGAATTACTAGAAAACATGATTCTGCATATTTTGTAAACCCATGTTCTCTTGCAACATCATTATCTCATTAGATTGGCTTCTTTTATACCTCTGAAATATAGAGAGAGCCCTTCGAGGTTCCTGGATGGTGATGAGACAGCAACCAGTGATACCATTTAATACACTGAATTTTATGAACCTTCTTGTGCCTCACAAATGTGACACTTTCCTTGTGACTAGGTGGTTGTTTCAGTGATTACCAGGTACTTACTTCAGTCACAATATTCTATTTTGCTCCTGAGACTATAATTTTGTCACATATAAAAAACTGACTTAAAGTGAGAGAACAGGAAATGAATTCCTAAACAATAGCATTATTGTTTTCATAAAATTATCCAGAGGGAGGAGAGATCTGTCTACTTTTGTTGATTTAATCTTTTGCTCTTTTCACTGGATGGGTGAGTCAAGCTGCAGGAATGGGGGGAAAAATTGGCATGCAGAAAACAGTTCTCTTATCTAAGCCTTTCCCTCTTCCAAGTCAAAAAGAAGTATCTAGAGTTGGAGTTCTAAACAAAGTTTTCCAAAAATGGTTTTATCTGGCATCACAGGTTCTTTCAAGCACTTCATCTGTTCATGATGAAATGAGCTCAAAGATGAGATGAATGGATCAAGTCAACCTGATCAACAGAAAATGAGAAGATATAAAAAAGAAGGTAATAAACACATTTCGGCTTCTAATTAGTCTATCAAAAGCTCTGCTTTCTCTATAGCCTAAAGTAAGAGAAAGATTAATAAGATTTTTCAAAGACTAGTTGTATGATCATTAGGCTTCTCCTTTTAGTCGCATCAATTTTTAACCTTCTCTTATATGAACTTTTTTTGAAAAAACCTTTATGTAAAGAACATTATTAAGCATCTTTTTCTCTTTTTGTAAATCTACATGTGTGAGCGGCAGACAAATTATTATTAAAGCTTTGAAAGAGCTTCAAAAACCATTGCCTCTGATACTGCTAACAATCAATAGATGAAGGGCACAATGTTTTAACCCTCAATCTCCCAAACTGTTTCTCTCATCCTTTATGCACCTGGATTTCCTGGAGCACAACAAGGAATAGAAAAAGCATATAAAGCATATTTTACTCTGAATAAATAATATAAATAATTTAATTTAAAAAGCAGACTCTCCCAGACACGGTAGTTCTTCCATCCCAGCACTTCTCACCTCAGGGCAGAAGGAGGAGACCTCTGGTACAGGCTGTTCACAGTTCTGTTCCCTCTGCACATGTGATGTTTTGTTTCTGTGAGCAGGCAAGACTGCAGCTCCAGCCTGGATAGAATTGCTAAATGTTTTGACAGTTTGAGAAAAACCCAATAACGCAGCTTGTTCTCATGCTGTAAGTGTAACTGTTTGCATAAAACTTCCCAGAGACACTGCTGGGAACACTGCTTAATTGGACTGTAAGATCTCATTGCATCATCGAAAGAAACAAGCAACAAGCCCTGCCTACAGTTGCTTAAAAATGAAAGCCATTTAGAAACAAAAACAGCCAACAAAATCATTACAGTGCTAAAGGCCTTGTTACTGCTTTGCATCCTGCATCATAAACCTGCAGGCATTGGGTGGACTTGTTATTTTTTGGCTCAGCACTGTCAGAACCAGTGAAAATGGGAACCACACATAATGCAGAGGGCTCCAAACCTAAGCATTATACATGAAATATAAGGATTTAAAATCATATAACTCTCTTCTCCAAACTTAACAACAGTTGCTGTCGGCTGCATGAAGAGTACAAATCTGAAATCTGTTGCCAAATCAAACTTGAGTCTTAATGTGAAAGCCCAGATTTTATAAAAAGGATAGATATTATTAAGAAGACAGCTAATCAATCAATTGCTGACACTCGGCTTCTCACCAAATCTGGTGCCATTTGTAACACACATTGAGATCCTTGACTGGAATGAGATGCAGTGGAAAGGCAAAGAATGATTGTGGGCACTCACAGCCTGGTGATGAAGTGCCAAGGAAATGCCAATAGCAGTCAAACAGTAATTTTCCTGATTACAACATGTAATCTAGGCTTCCCTTTCCTTGGGGCTGATGCAGAGTTTTAGATCAACAGCTTCAGACAACTGAATTACAAGCAGTGGCTGGGTGAAAAAAACACATACTGAATTCTGAATGTACACCTCAGTAACAAGATCAACAACGGAACATGAGCACATCCTTAGTTTTATAAATGTGTTCAAGTGCCATCCTGATGGGAATATGTTGTTAATGAGGCTTATTACAGTAATTTGCTTTGGAGTCATTTACAGGCCTGAGTCCCAGTGTGCTTGGCATAGCACAAGAACTGGAGTATCAGTTTCTCTGCTCTCTGAATTACACAGCCAAAGCATGGGAGAGAGAAACGAGTGATTGGCATAGAGAGATGGGAAGTGGAGAACAAGCAGCAGGTATGTACACAGCAATGGGCATCAGAAAATAATGAGATCAACAGAGGTCACTGCACATGGAGAATTGCTTTCCTCCCTTTCATCTAACTTCAGATTTTACAAAATCCGTAAATTTATGAATCTGAGTTCGTTGCCCAATACCATCTGCATCCTATGCATTTATCTGGATCAGCAATTTATGATGAAGATAAATCATATTTTAACACATCTTCATCTCCTGGCACTGCAGTGGTGCCCCAAATGAATAACTCAGATGCAGACATTGTACAGAGTCACTGCCCATAAAAAGTTATAAAAGAGAAAGGATTACTTTTAATCCTAATACTAATATTAATGTCACCCACAGCAGCTTTAGCTGAAGGGTGGACATTCACTGTGTGTGAAGTTTCTGTATTTATCCCATTGCATTGCAAGCCAGGCAGGAGCTCCTGGGAAACCCTGGAGCTCGGTCAGAGAAGGCTTGTCCCCACACAACCCATGACACTGGCACAGGCAGCCTCGTGCTCGGTGTTCAGAGAGAGCCCTTTGCCCAAGTCCTGTGCCACACATAAAACAGCCTTGCAGCAGTGGCATGTGGGTGAAGCCTGGTCAGGCAGAAGGCCCCTCCACACAGATTTTGCCCTTTCCTGCAGCGGGTTGCTGTGTAAAGCTGGTGAGGAGCTGCCATCCACATGGCACTGTGTGAAAGCCTGCGGGCCTTGCAGCTGGACACTGCTTCCTGTCTCGCTGGCACTCACCCCTGAGCTCATGTGACCCCACTACAGGCTAGGCCTGGCTTCACTGCACTCATCTTGTTATTCTAGGTGACCCATCTGACCTGGAGTATGTGGCACTCCTGAACATGTGCTCCTGACCTGACTCTTCATGTCTGTAGTGCTACTGTAGAGCATAAGTGTGCCTCTGTCACAACCAAATGGGACATTTTATTTTATATTTAATCAGTCACGTGGCATACCCATCTCCTAAGCCTCTCTTCCCTCCCAAAGGGGTAAACCCACTTCCTTCCTGACACACTTAGCTGGATGAGGGTCCCAGCTTGATTACCAATATCTTTTGAAAACACCCAATATTAAGATCTCCAGAGGCAGAAGAGATGTCTGAGGTTTAATTGATTGTAGAGCAAAGCTGTAGGGCAACAGCAGTCTTAGGGTGGATACAAGAAAAGCAGAGCCAGAAGCACACCTCCTTTTGCTTGTTCTCTGGGCTGTACTCACCAAACAGGTGTTCTGAACCACAGTCTGTTCTGCAAGGTACTACAAAAAGGAAAATCATAAAGACAGCCCTTAGATTTGATAACTTACCTGAGAAAACAAAGCAAATGGACACGAAGACCAGATGCCTCCACTGTGACAATCTCAGTGTGTCATCATGCTTATTTCATAATTTCCTTTGTCCCCTTGTCTACCAGCATCTATAAAGATATTTATGAAGATGGCATTAGCTTTGCTGTGATGAATCCCTCCATAAAGAACATTGCAAATTATATCATGCACTTAAAAAAAAATTACAATATTCAGTATACTATACTATAAATATTTCTAAAACTTCAAGAATTTCTAAATAATTGCCAACTGCAATTGTGTAAATGAAAAGCTACAATAACAGCTGTGTTCTGTTGCTCTCTAGATGCATTCACTGGTTTGGATACTCTTTTATAGTGCTGCAAAAGAGGTTTTGTATTAATTAGCTGGCTCTTGTTAGTTGAAAGCAGTTGATTTACTAAATATCTTGCTTATTAGTGTGGAGGAATAGAACAGAAGGCAACACATTTAATTGCATTTTAATAAACAACCTTGAACACTTGATTTTTAATAAGTAGCTGACAGGAGTTGGGGTACCAGTTTTTCTTCATGAAAAGATTCAACTGATGGAATCTGATGTTTCCTTTAAGATGGCATCCTTTCCTGCCATGTTCTGTCACACAATTCTGCCCACTATTCAGGCCAAGAATCATGACTGTGATAGCTCAACAGATTAGCTGAGATCCCAGTGGACAGCAGCATCCATTACGGACTCATTTTGCAGCCTTGAGCTAATAACCTCATGTCATCTATTCTTGTGAAAACTGTGTGAAATTGATTCTGTGGTGGTATAAACCTAGCAGGCAGCTCAGACCCCCACAGCGACTTACTCAGTCTCCCATCAGTAGCATGGGGAGAAGAATCAGAAGGGTAAAAGCACCAAACTTCACACATTGAGATAAAGACAGTTTAAAAGATAAAGCAAAGAAAATAAGGAACTCATGGGCACTTACCATTCGCAGACAGGTGTTCAGCCATTTCCAGGAAAGCCACACTCCACCACACATAGCAGTGACTTGGTGAGACAAACACCATCACTCCAAACATCACCTACTTCCTTCCTCCCCCGGCCCTGTAGGCTGAACATGACACCATATGATGTGGGATACCCATGGGTCATTTGGGGTCAGCTGTCCTGGCGTGTCCCCTCTCAACTCCTTGTGCACCTCCTGGCTGGTGGGGTGGGGTGAGGAGCAGAAAAGGCCACAGCTCTGTGCAAAGTGCTGTTCAGCAATAACTGAGATGTTGCTGTGTTACCAACACCTCTCTCACTACACAAATCCAAAATGTAACTCATATTAGAGCGTATGAAGAAAATTGTCTCCACCCCAAATAAAACCAGTACAGATTCATTGTGTGCATGTATGGTATTTGGCAGAAGTAAAAAGTGGGTAAGCATCACCTTCTGCCATGGGCAGTAGTTGGGAAAGGAATCAGCTCTAGAATTAACATACCCACCTATTTCAAGTCCTGACCAGTGTGAGAATCAGCATCCTTGGATATGTCTATTGAATTGCACCTCACTTGGAAGCTTTGAAAAAATCTTTATAAAAAAAAAGAGGTATTATTTATGACAAAACTAGAACTAATTCAGTTCAAAGAAATCAAATACATCAAAGTGAGAAGCAGAATATTCAGCAGCTTATCATCCGGATAACTTTGGTGATAACTAGTTAATCTTCATTCAAAACCATAAAATCATCAAATTACCAGCTGTGTTTTACTCTTTTTCATTCTTACAAAAAATCCTACATGTACTGGAGATATCTATCTATCTATATATGATACATGTATATACTATCCCATCCTGACCTTAATGTCCCTGCTGGATTTAGCATGCTCTGCATTTTGCCCCAGGATGTGTTTCTACATCTGTGTATGTGGCAGAAGGCATAGGGGAGAGATAATTTTCCAGTCTTTGACAGCATGAGGGATTTCAGCATCAATGTTAGGCACACTGAAACTCCTCACCAAAGTGAAATTAAAGAAATAGTGGCATGGCAGAGACTGCCTCAAATGCATGCTTTGAGATATCACTGAAGTCAAGCAATAAAAGAGCCAAACAAAAAGGAAATCTCTCTGATTAGTCTAACTAGAGATCAGGGAAACTTTGTTACATTCAACCCGAGACTTTAATCACTACCCTTTTAGTGACCCTTGTATTTTCCACATATAAAAAATTAAATTACATAAAAACCACAGCTTATTTGTGGTTCTTGTCATTATGATCCTCAAACAGGCAATGGGACTTAGGGGAGAATGAAACATGAGAAAAGGGAAATGAGATTTGAAGATGCAAGAATGTTTTCTGCATGCAGCCAGGCTAATCCAGATCTCCAGCAAGTCCCTAATTCACAGACCACTGGGACAACAGAAGGACTGCACTGACTTCACAGGCTTTGCAGTTCACAATATAAATGCCCAAATTACATTCAGAGTTTTCTGAAATCTGAATCAGTTCAATCTAGAAAATGTTCCACCACAGCAAGCACTATAAATTCTTTTCTACCCACACTTACTCTTTTTCCAATATGCTTCATTTAATTTTAAATTTATGCTATTTTTCTTATGGGAAAAGGTTGCTGAGATTTCAACCCGCTTGGGATTTTGCAATGCCAAGCATTCCTGAGTTATGCCACTCTTGTTCTACTTTGGTAGATATTATCCTTAGTAGATGTGGAATAGGAAATTAAAAGGAGTAGGTTTTCCTTGTTCTTTCTGGACAAAACATTATTAAATATCCTTCAGAAAAAGAAAATGTAACAGGAGTTATTAATAATTCTTACTGTTTTCCTGGAAAACAAATAATCATCATTTTTCAATAAGGTTTTAATCTGGAACTGACTATATGGCCTATTTGCAGGCATAAACAAATGGAAGACACACACAAGCCTGATCAGACAATAAGGTCAACCCATTCTATGCCAACTGAAGACATCCCCAGATAAGCCTGCATGGTTTTCCAGGGGGAGCTCACAGCGTAAATGGTAACTGGGCCAAGAAACTGTCTTGGCAACCCTAATCCTGTCTCCAGAGAAAATCAATTGCTAGTTGAACTGTAGAAATCCAAAGGTATCCATTCTGCCCAGATTGTTATACACCGGGCAAGCAGCCCACCGAAAAATTTCACTCCCTGATAGCCAGAACACATTCCAAGGATCTTTCCAAAGGATGAAGCTTGAAAGCTGTGTGAGAAATCTCAATAGCATCTACTGCTGGGTAAGCCATTGGTCCGGAATAATCCACAGCAAGCCTTGGCACACGGACTGGTGCCAACCTCCATGGCAGTTCTCCTTCAGAGCACTCCTCCAAATGGGTGCTTGCAAATTTTGAGGAACGTGCTGCTCTTTCCTCCATAACTCTGCATGCTCCCAGCCTATTTGTATGCTTTTGTAGCCTGTGTTGCAGTCTGAAGGCTGTGATTATGAAATGCTGGTATTTGCTGCTCTTTTTCCATTGAGAAAACAGAATTTCCATTGAGAAACAGAAATTATATTGCTACATTGATACAGAATCAGGAGAAAGAAGTTACAATGAGTTCCCCAAAAGACAGATGATTCATACATTTCATAAAAATTGTACCATATGCATTAGCTATCGTTCTCAGATAACATTATTGTTGCAAGCACTGTTGCACATAAGCACTTCATTTATCTAAATCGAGACTTTACACTTCTGCACACTCTGCAGGTCCCAGCCCTGCCATGATGGAGTTACTAGCATGATGTAGCAATGCATTATAGTGTCAGATCCACTCACATTTCACATTTTAAACTAAAGAAGATCAAAATAATGAAATGCAGCCATTGAAGGAACAACTGCTCTCATGTGCAGCTACTCCTACTTAAGAATTACTAAATAATAGCAATAAAAATGAGAGAATATGTTGTTATTGACAACCTGTATAGACTGGAATAAAAGATTTATCTCTTATTGATGGATTTATTTATTTCTACTAGATGAAACATCACTAATTTTTTCCTCCACTACTTTTTTGGCTCTCAATATTCAATACCTTCCCAAGTCCGGAATATGTTTCCACTTGGTCTTCAGGGGTTTGGGGTCTGTCTTACCCTCTAATTTTGATGACTGCATCCTGCAACTTACTCCATCTTCATGAATAGGGTTGGTTTGTCTCCCATTCTAACAGGTTTCTGCCTACACTAAGAGTGGTGGGAATGTTGTCAGCACTAGTGGGAACTTTACCTTTCCAAACCTCCTGTCCCCTCAGTCTGCCCAAATAAGACTCGTGAAGATGGTACTTACCCTGTGAGAGATGGGAGCTGTAACGTCAACCTGCTTCAGCCATATCATCCTCAAACACAAAACAAGGAGTAGGAATGTGGGGTCACTCATCCAGCAGTTTTGATGCCAGGCAGGTGAACTAAAACTAGATCCAAGAATATGGAAATAAACATAATTTTAGTACACAACACTGTGCTCCAAGCTACCCGGCAACTGTAAAAAGTAATTTACTCACTATTCACTTATTCTGTGAGCAGAAGGGAATCTACTGGGAGACTGACATGATGCAAGCCATAAAATGATCACTGTCACAAACCTGAGCTGACTCGGCTGGCAGCCTTTCACATTTCATATTTCCAGCCGTAATTAATGAGCCATTTTCCAGAATGCAAATAGAAGATTTTTTAAAGCTTTTCTTTAAAGCTTTTTAGCTTCATTATCCATTTGTGTCTTTTCTGAGATACAGGAAATTTGGAAATATAAGGTGGAATGACAAGACCCAAA
This sequence comes from Hirundo rustica, assembly GCF_015227805.2. Lineage (NCBI taxonomy): Eukaryota > Metazoa > Chordata > Aves > Passeriformes > Hirundinidae > Hirundo > Hirundo rustica. Next base: position 99,948,961 of record NC_053451.1, on the reverse strand, counting down.
AGGCATAGAAAATTATTTAAATATGTCTAAAACAAAGAATTTCACTTGCCTGGAGACATGTCAGAGTGCATATATTACCTTAATTTCACTTACAAATAAAACTGCCTTTCTTGCAGCTAAGTTAAATTTGAGCCAATGCCTCACTTCACTTTGCATAAAGGCAAGGATGCCAAGACAATATTCCAGGCATGCGAATGAATAAGCCCAGATATCTCCAGACAGGAGTATTGCTTAAGCATTTCCATGCAGTGTGTTATGAAAAAACAAAACAAAACAACAACAACAAAACAAAAAAACCCACAAAACCAAAAACAAACAAAACAACAACAATAAAAAATAAACAAAACAACAACAACAACAAAAACACCAAAAAACCACCACCAGACCCAAAACAAAGCCCAAAACTGCAAAAAAGTCATATTTGTATAGCACCAAGCATTATTGGAAATGGGAGGAAGGGTGCCCCAAACCCTTTGTTAAGAAAAGGCACAGAGGGCACGGAATAACTGCTCTCTCTTTCTCTATGAGCTGTAGTTTTCATTTTTTCCAAGACTTTTTTAGTGAACAGGTAAATCAATTCCCATTTTTCAAATCAATGTTTTCTTGAATGTCTTGTGCTGATAAAGCACTTTCAAGTACAGCTTGAGTTTCTCTTTGTGTTCTGCATTTAATATTATTATTGGAAAGTAGAACTTTTTAATTGTCATTATGGCAATTTTTTTGCCACAGCATCCTCTGGAATAAAATCAAAATTTAGTGTAAAGATGATAATTTAGCAATGACACCCCTTTCTTATGGCACTCTAGATTCAGCAGTATTTTGAAAAGAAAGAATTTAAAGACCAAACCTACCAGTGTCAGACTACTGTTTTTTTCTGGCCAACTTTTCACGACTCACTCTAAGAAGTTATTTGATATTTGCATGCAGCTGCAGTGTCCCAGCTGGAGTGTCACTGAGGAACCACAGACAGATATTTCTGTTACATTTAAATTCCTGCTGAGGTTTGACTACTTATTCTTTGTAATCTTTGAACTTCTCTTATATCAAACTAACCAAACAACCCCCTCAAAATATCCAGCGCATAAAACTATTTATGTCATTATTTTAGGAGCCTTTCTGAAGTGGCTCTGCCTTGCTCAGCTGAGTCAATCAATTTATTTATGACCCTGAGAAAGCATTATAAGTCACAAATCACAGACCTGGTCAGGTTAGAAGGGACCACAGTGGGTTATCAGGTCCAATGTCCCTGCTCATGCAGGATCACCCCAGAGCACAGAATGCATCCAGAAGGTTCTGGAATATCTCCAGTGAGGGAGATTCCACAACCTCTCTGGGCAATCTGTTCCAGTGCTTGGTCACAGGCACAGTAAAGAAATATGATTTTTTAGAGAGAGAGAGAGAGGTAAAATGTAAAATACAGCACTTGATACTCAAAGCTTGAAAAATACTTGAACTTTGAAAGAAACCCAAAAAACTTCTTCATTTCCAAAGATGAAATTACTTCTCTTTCATTATCTGATACTTTTCAGAGACTTCATCTTTAAAGTTCAGAACCGGAAATATTTAACTACCAGGATGTTTCTGCAAGGCTGGAGATCATCTAGCAGAAAAAACAAAGAGATTGTCTGAGATTTCCAGATCTATGAGAAATGCTTTTGTGAACCTGAACTTTCAGACACTCACATAACACGAAGCCTTATGAAAATCTTCTCTCACCTGCAAGCACATCACCCATTGAGAGGACAAAGACATCATCATTTGATGGAGATTCTGCTGACTCCATGTTCACTGTTTGCAAGAGGTTCTGGCAAAATATTCAGAAAAGGAGATAATTTTTCTGAGACAAGCAAAGTATATGCTTTTATGTCAGGGTGTTTAGAGCTGTAATTCTAAAAATATGGACAGCTTTTATATGGAGATCAATTAAAAGAATGATGCACTTAGACTGAGAGGCAGTGACTACATAAAACACGGAAAGCCCTAGAAAAACATGATCCAGTCATTCTGGTGAAATGATAGTGTTACCATGAATGCATCATTTAAAAATAAAGCAGTGTATCTCTGAAGAATATAGTTCAACTCAGATTTAATATGGGTTTAGTGCTCTCTACTCCCAGCTGCTATTTTAGAAGAAGAAGCCAATATATTGAGAAAACATTTTAGAAAGCATGAAATACATTTCAAGTTACAGTAAAATAATTGGAACCTTCTAGGATTTGCTTAATTATGCAATATAGTTAGCCCTTAGTTAGTGATTTAAAACTTAGGTTAAATATATGAGAAAAGCCTGTCATTTCACTTGAAATAAGTAAGATTTTTTTTTCGCAATAAGTATTGCATTTTTTTTATATTTGAAAACTCCTATATCTTATGTTGCCCTGCCAAGTTAAGATACTTTAATTAAATTGAAACCAGTTAGCTTTGCTATAATGACCAGAGAAAAAACAAAATATGAAAAATTATTCTGCTATTAAAAAAATCTTCCTTGAGCCATTTTATGAAAATGGTGATTTTGAAATCTATTAACAGCTGTAGACCAAAAAAGCACATGAAATCACTCAGGCTGGCAGATCCAGAGGTCCTTTATCACTAAAGGTGAAAATATAATTTCAACAACAGTTCAGCCACTAAAGCTGTACTTCAAACAGCTAGCTAGTGGTCAAACTCCTTTTACAACATATTATGGAGTAAAGTTATAAAATTATAGTTATTACAAAATTAAGTACATTTCAAAATGTACAACCAAATGTTTATAGAGGTTTGCAGAAATGAGGTTCATGGTGCAGGAGCTCATGCTGTGCAGAAGCAAGAGTACACCAAGTCTAATGCTTGTGACCTGCTAACACTGTGATGAACTGGGAGTCTCACAGCAGCCATTTCCAGAAAACACACAAAAGACCAACATTCATAACCTCTGCCTCAAAAACGCAGGGTGCTGACTGAGAACAAGGTTTATTGGGCCACTCCATCCTACCAGCCCCACTCCTCAGTGGCTCTGCTGCAGCCTATGTTCCTTCCCCACCAGCAGGAGGGAGGTGAGCAAGGACGTCCCACAAGCAAATCTACATGGCCCACAGAGCATCCAGAAGATATGGAAAAGAGACGGGTTTTGAGGAGAAAAACAACAAAAAATGCATTGGAAAAAGTGGCATCCTGGAAATGTGGAAAATTTCCATCCCACTCTACAGATGTCCCATTGTTGTGAAGAATGAAAAGCAAGCAAAATGCAGTTGTAGAGAGGTCTGCTATCCTCACCTTCCTTCTGCTACTGCATTGCCTAAGTAACTTGCTGGGTTTTTGCATCCCTTCTACACTATTATCTGCACTGTAAGTCAGAGATCCATGGGTTAGATGTGTTAAGGGATTCAGGTTTTGGGGCAGCAGCCATGGCAATGTGCCTTCCTGGTGCCTGGCTGCTGAGTGCCACCTCCAGTGGATTTGTAACAGGCAGAGATGGGAGCAAGGATGCTCCAGTACTTGCTGAGGGACACCTCAGAGAGGTACCTGCTTGAGAGCCTACTACTCATGTGGCCACACCTGAGTCACAGTTAAATTAGCTTCAAGTCATGCCAGGAGACGTTTGGATTGGATATTAGGAAAAATTGCTTCATTAAAAGGTTTGTCAAGCCCTGGAGCAAAAAAGCCCTATTGAAAAAAATAGGTAGATGGGGTACTCAGGGTTTATGGTGGACTTGGCACTGCTAGGCTTACAGCTTGCCTTAAAGGCTTGATCTTAAAAGGTCTTTTCTAATCTTGAGGGTTTTGTGATTAGCATCAAGTTGGAACTTCCAGCCTGGAGTCCTCTCCTGCACCGCAGTTGTACATTGTACTCAGGCCTGTGTAACACAGAGAAAATCATTGCCTGTGTGACAGGGAAGCAGGAGGCTTCTATTTTAGCCAAATTACTAAATTGTGTACAGGTCTCACTTGCTATCCCAACCATCGTGGCTGCAGGCTTTATGCTCAGGTTGTTCCTCTCCCTTCCTGTAGCAGTCATACTCCTGGACAAAAAGAGATTAAAAAAATCAGAGGACTAGAGGGAAGCTGCCTAATCTTTTAACCAGAGACTGGGAATCTTGATCAGAAGTATAGAGACTTGGTTTCTAACCACTGCTCTAACAGCTATTTGTATGCACAGAAACAAAATATTTAATATTTGGTGAACAGAAGTATGAAAATCTGTATGTTTAAAGAGCTAGCTCACGGAATGGTATGTAAGGATCAAAATTTAGGGTTTAATATGGGGAATTACTCAGTCCCATTTAGGGATCCTCAAAGCTTTATGAATTTGGGTTAATAATGACAGACCTGCACCACAGGCCATTCAGACTGTCACCAGACTTGCCTTCCCTGCCACCAGCCCTGCAGATAACCATGTTAAATGCACAGGTGTATTTATTCCTGCAGCAACAGTGCTTTGACTATTTGTCAAACTATTAAAAAACTACAATAAAAATGAATAATTATAGCAATATTACTACTAATAATACTATTATTACTACTACTAATAATAATAATAATAATGGCAACCCTATTTGTTTATTTCCTAAATAACTACCCAACTTCACATGGCCACTGCAGTGGCTGCCCACTGCCTTAGACATTGTCATGCAGTAATGTGCACACCCTTACCTGGGAGCACAACAAGAGTCTTAGACCATGAGCAGCTTCATTTCACAGACTGATTTCCTCCATATTCCCAGTAAAATACTTCCCAAGTTTCTGATACATGCAGCTACCTTTACAGATGTAGTGGTTTATTGTTTCATTTTCCAGGGATCTACAGAAATAGAAGCACATAAAATTTTGCCAACTTTTGTCTAAAAAGAAAAAAAAAAAGTCACATTATTCAGTCAGTGCATGAAACACAGTTATACAGAAAATCAAATTTTAAAAATAGCAACATCTGAATCACTGCCTCAGTTTTTCCATCACTTTTTTTGGATATGTTTGGTGGTCACAGAGACTCCAGGGTTTTGCTGAAGCCCCATCTCTTCTGGTCTCTGTAGACAAACTACATCTGTCTTTCTCTGGTAAACAAAGAAAGGCTGCTTGTAAAATATTTTTTTTCCCTTTTATAAGTACTAGTGCCCTTTTCCAGGCAATGTCCTTCACTACTCAGAAATCAGTTTGGTCATCTGTTTCTTGGCTACCTGCTCACCTGGCAGAATATTATTTGCTTTTCCTTTATCCAAGGATAACAAACTCATGCAGTTTTAACAGCCCTGTGGTAAATACAACACCTTTTCCAATCAGCCCTATGTGTGCCAAATCAAAACAAGGAGGGTATGTTGCAGATATGGAAGCAAACCTCAGATCCGGCAGATAAAGATACAATTAGCCACACAGAGATACATCTAGATACACACAGACGTGTGTAGATACACATCAAACATGGATGCAAAGGCAACAAGTTTCACTGGCAAACTGATTTTGTTTAAGCCTTTGCTAGAGGGCGAGTCTCCCACCAATGTCAAAACATAACATCAGCCAAACCTCATCCTTTTAAAATACCAATACTGACAAAACTGTGAACAATGGATGCAAAAAGCTTTGCTGTCTTAATCCAGCCGCATCTGAAAGCAAAATCCTGCAGCTTCTCTGCAGATCTGAGGCACACAGCTCATAAAACTGCTGTTAAATAGAATTCAAACTAATTGCCCCTGGGTTATAGGATGTGAGGTGCAGTTACATAAAACTGTCCCTGTCTCCTGATGAAATCAGTGTCCATGTTCTTCAGTGAACGCATTTGCATTTTTAGCCTTCTCTTAATCCACAAAAGAACCTTACATGTATCAAAGTTGCATCTTGTCTTTGAATACTCCTTTCTTCCTAAACTCTCTAGTCTGTTTGGTGGTTTATCTATTGTCTCTGCTTTCTTTGAAGCCTCTGGATACCATCTGTGAATTTGATTGATGTGTAAGTTTTCTTCTCTTATTATTTTAGGTCATTTGTACAGATGTGAGTATTAGGCTCAACACTAAGCCCACTTAGTGAGCTCCACTTTGCTATTTTACCCCACAGTTGCTTTGGTTTCTGATTTTTCAGTAATTTTTAAAATTAAAACTGCAATTATTACTGCAGGGTTCTTTTAAGAAATTGTTTAGATTTTATTTCCTTTGTTGAAAATTTCAGATTGTTGCAGAAGGTTTTTTCCTTTACCTAGTTAACGCACAAATGAATCAAAGAAAGGAACAAGTTTGTTGGGTTTCTTTTCAGACCCATATGGCCTGTAGCATATCTGGTTATATATGAATACTTACAGAACAAAGACTTCTGTATTTGCTGTGCTGTAAAGGCAGCATACACACTTCTATATGTAGCATACTTCTATACCTACTGCATGAAAGTTTAGATTTACAGGACTTGTCCACAGCATAATAAATGTTTACTTTTCACTCATTACAATGACAGCTGCTTACTCTTGCTTATTTGAAGATATGGAATTTTACAATCAGAAGAGGAGGTAGAATTCCTATTTCTTATCTCTTCTTCCACCAGGTAAAATGGAGAGAGAACTAGCTCGACATTTATATGTTTCCTTATAATACTTTCTTGGTATAAAATTTTGAAAACATTAAAAAATAAAGGGCAATTTCCTGTTCTTCTAGAAAAAAGCATGTAAACTATATATATATATATAAAATATATATTTCCAGGCTAACATTAAGCAATAATTAATTAAAACCCAAAAGAATGAATTTAATGCTGGTCACATACATCTCTATCTTCTAAAATAACATTCTCTTAAAATGACAGTTTACACCATGAAGCAGAGAGCATAGAAAATATTTGACAGCCAAATCAACCAGACCCTTACCTTGTGCCTTGTTCAGGGTCACCACAACATGACAGTACAGAAAACACTCCACTCTGGCAAGTGGATGACCAGTGCTAATCCCAGTATTCAGGGGTGGAATGTATGTGCATCTCCCTGTCCTTACAGCCACCTGTACTTACAATTTTCAAGTTATTTATCTGAGGCAAACATGCTGAGTTCACTTTGCTCTGTATCATTTCAGATGAAGCACAATAAATGCTATAAGATGACTGGAAAAATACCTAACACAAACCTGCATTCAAGGAAATGGTGTCATCTAAACTAGGCAAGAGAATTTAAAAAAAAAAAAAAAAATATTTTGACTAATTTGCCTCTTGTGCTTTCAGGTCTGCCACTCATAACTCCACAAAGCTTGTCAAACTCACTTTTCCAAGAGGAAGATGGGAATTTTCTTCTTGTTCTGCTCTGAGACAAAACCAAAGAAAATGGAGGTGACTTCTGTAATCTTTCAATACACTAAATGTTTCTCCCTCTGTAGTTGAACAGCATAATTAAGAAGTCCTCATTTAGAGTTTGAAACTTTAATCATGGTTGTCCTAATAAAATCCTCTCTGGTTTGATGGACTTTATATTACTTCTCCTCAAGTGAACCCCAAACTGATTGCTTGACAGAGAGCATTATCTAATTAATTATTTAGAGGAACAACTACTAAATTACACACAGAGATTGAGCAGCATATGGTGATCCAGTTTTAATCTTCTAATCCAGAGTTCAAATCCCAGGTGGAGACTACAATCTTTTAAATATTAATCTAATTGCACCTCTACTGTCCCAGAAAATGAGTTTCTTGTCCTTATGAATTTTTCGTTATTTCATCTGTAGTGAGAGAGAAGCCTGCATCCATCACAGTTTGGAAAGCATGTACTACATCTCCACAAAGTCCACTTGTTTACCCTATTTCTGAGCAGCTCCTCTGCATTTCTATACCTTCTTGGTCCATAACACTGACTCCATCATCACAATGGAGCAATTCCTACAATGAAACACTCAGCATTTGTTTGCCAAGGCATTGAGTGCTCTACTCTGGACAAGCAAGTCTCTATCAAACCTCTTCAGTGTAGGAAGCCCAATTTGTTACCACTTCCTTTCATCTATGGTCAGTACACAGGTGACCCATATGGACTTAAGAAAGCATACCTGTGGTTTTGGGATTTGTTAGCTCTAATGACTACTCACAAGTCTATTTCTTAAAGTAACTGAACATTGGAACAGCTAAATTAGGGCTCAACTCATTCCAAATATAAGTGTTGCTGCATATATATATATATATATATATATTTATTTTTTTTTTAATGTAGCCTAAGGATAAATTGACTTCAAAATTGTTTACGTATTAAAAAAAAAAAAAACAAACAAAAAAAACCCCACAACCACTTCACAGGAAGAATCAAAACGCTGCTTCAAAACGTAGTGTTATGTTTTTCACCCAAATGTCTGTGCATATGACAAACACGTGTCAAACAGGCTAGAATTTTTGTGGCCTTAAGGACAGAAATAAAGTATTTAGAAAAATGTATATTCAGAAAGAACTCCTTTCAAGGCCCTGCAGTCTCTTCATCAGAGCTTCATAAATGGCTCAAAACCCAATCTACTGCTAATCCTAAGGAAAGCCACGTAAAACCCTGTGCTGCATCCAGTCCTTAATTCCACATGATGGCCCACAGCTTACCTGTTCACAGAACTATATGGACAACACACCCACCTCATTCACCAGCTATTCTCCCAAATCTAAACACTGCCTCACAGTAAGTCTCTTCTAGCCACCAACCAGGCAATTTCCCTCCAAGCCAGGTGGAGACAGGCAAGAGCAGCTTCACAACACGGCAGTCAGTGTGTTGCTACCTATCCCCATGGTGTCATTGACTACTTAAATCCCCACACGTAGCTTCAATCCATGAAGAACCAAAAGCACAGCTGCTCTCACACTGATGCAACAGGCTAGGTGAAAAAAGTGATAAAACTGAACCCAGCTTGCACCCTCTACTGGTTCTGCATCACAGGTTCCTGAGCAGAAAAGCAATGATTGATGTGAGCAATTAAAAACTGATTGGTATGGGACTGAAGAATGCAGTCCTACCACAAGAAGGGTGTTTGAGCTGGGGTTTATTTCTCCCTCAGCAGCACTATCTTTCACAGCAGCAGAAACTGCCGTGGGGTGTTCTGCCTAGGATCTCAGCTGCAGGATCTGAGAAAGCACAGGTTTCACTGACTGCCTGCACAGGCCAGCATGACACCAGCAACCATGGGCTAAATGCTGCATCAGAGGCAGGTAAAAACACAGTGTTGATCCTACCCTACTCTGTGCTTGTTGTTTGCTGGCTTTCAACTGCACATTGTGTGCACATTAGCCAGTTATTTGCTAGCTCTCATCCCCCACAACTAGCAGCTATTCTTCATGTGTGCTGTGCTTTATTTTTTTCAAGTTTCTTTCTTTCCTCTCATGCCACAAGTCTCTGAATGCTCTTGTAATAACTAGATAGAATAACATCCAACCTCTCCTGGGCTTGGAGTGACAGTGATTTATATTTACAAAAAAGTCCTAAATAAAGGAGAGAAAAACCATTCTAGAGCATTCTAAAAGCTCTAGAATGCTCCAACTGGTTTAAATTTATAATTAATAGTACATGGAGGGACCTTCTCATGTAAATGTATGCCTAAGCATCTGCATCGAACTCTTGACTCTAGATTCTCTAAGCAGAGAGTAGGTGGTGTGGCTCAAGAGCACACCCACTTCAGGGCAAGATCAGCCACACCCTGAAGTACCACGTCTTTCCAAGGACTACAGAAGTTGTTCAGACAAAGGAATCTCAGATCCATCATCCCTATTTGCTGGGCTGAATCCTACCCTACATGCTTGAACAGCAACAGAAAAAAACAAGTTTGGGGGCAGAGGTGGGTTGGGGGCTTTTTTTGGTTCTTTACCAGAAGAACTCAAATTTCATATTTGTAGTGGGACTTTGGCCCTCTCCAAATGCTCACAAGTTGGGCCTGGTGTTTCTCAGATAAATTCCTTCCCTATCTCCAAGCAGGCTGGTGGCTGCTGTTTTCAAGGTGTGCAAAAAATAAAAAGGAAACCAAATGCTGTAGGGGGACATCGGAACATGCAAGTGGAAATATCACTCTCTAGCTCAACGAGAAAGAAAATTCTTCCTTCCTGTGACACATGTGGCCCTTTCTGTGCAGCGAGACATTGTTAGGAGCAGTCAAAAGGACGCCTCATGCAAGAGGGTCTGTAGAGTGCATAGCTGAACTTCTGAGGTGGAGCAGGCATCAAGCCCAGATCTCCCATTGTCTAATCCACCTTTAAACCACTGTATCTAAAGGACTTGCCACAGCATTTCCAGCCTGCTCCTCCTGCCACAGCTCTTGCTGTAAAACGGGTTGCACTGCCATTTTTTTTATTGGCAAGAGGCATGTGTCTTCCAGAAGATGCAAGTGCAAAACTGGTGCTCAATCTGTACATCCCACATGGCCTTGCAAGCCTGCCAGGGATGTTAAAAGCTCAGTTTGTCTTTTTAATATCTAAATAACTTCACTGGAGAAAACTTAGGCAACTACAGCCATACAGATTGCTGTGCTAGATTTAGAAAAAGAAAGGATCTGTGGATTGCTCTCTTTAACTTATCTGATCTCAGCCTGTATTTTTCTTTAGCTACCTCTAACCTAAACAGAGTAGGGCCTAAGGTAACAGCAACAACTTGTTATCTTGTCACAAGAAGAGATAGACAAATAATTCAATGTGTGGGTCTAACAATATAAACATATGAAGTTTGCACATACCACATAGAAACCGCAGAGTTCTCATTTAACTTCTTATTTTCTTCCGATGCATGATTTCATCAACTCCATCATGGGGCACAGAAAAATTCTGTTACTATGGTAAACAGTTTATCTCTCTCATTTTATTAATAGTCATTCCAAACAATTAAAAAAATTCAATCTATAAATTTAGGTTTATGCCTTTGGCAAAGGCAGCCTGTTTTGTAGATCAGCAGATATAACTGTCCTACCCAGAAAACCTCACTATCCAAGGCTTATGTTATGTTCGCACAGATGTTCACAAACAAATTCAGTCTATGATTATTTTCAGATTAATGACATCCTGCTCTATTAGAGCATTGCCAAATCATCCTTTTATTGCCAGTCTTGGGGTGTTGGTGTTGTTGTTGTTGTTTTCTTTTTTCTTTCTTTTTTTTTCCTAAAGCTCCAACTCTAAAAGACACACAATTAGTCAAAGCCCGCAGTTTTCCTTCCTAAAGTCTCAAGAAAGCCTTGTCGCAAGCTTGACTCATGTTACCCTAGGGGCCCAAAGAAGTTAATTGTCGCATTTTCTTAAACACTTTCAAGACTTTTAAGGGTCTGACTCATGATTTCTAATGCCTACAGTTGGTAATACTGCATATACATTACATGTGTCATATCATCCATATGCCAGTAAACAAAATCTTTATGAAATGTCCAATTACTTACTACTCTACTGTTTATAATAAATGGATTTTAAAAATAATGTTCAAATCTCTGGTGCCAAATAAGTTATATCACCGCAGTAGTCACTCACAGCAACAGAAAATAAATTCCTCACTAATCTGACTAAAAACAATCACCTCCTACTCAAACATGCATGTGAAACCTAAACAGAACTACTTACGATTTCTTAACTCAGCAGCCTACAAAACAGAAGGTAAGCCATGAAACACTTACTAAATATCGACTATACAAGTATTTGCCGTACTGCTGTCATTGAAATAGAAACATAAGAGACAACTTGTGAAGGCTTGTTCCACCTAAGGAGTTTGTCACTGTGTGCTTACCAGGGTCCCCAGCCCACCAGTGGAAGAACCCTGCGTGGGCTGGAGGCATTTTGGGGAGAGCTCCAGGTTACCTTAGTCCTGCTGCTGAGAATGACACCTTCAGCCACCTGGCAGCAGATTTGTCATACACTCCAGTTCTAAGAAGCTTCTGCAAAAAGAAGAGCAGAATGTTTGTTTACAACATGGGATGGCAGCATTTCTATGTTTGAATTCAAATTTATGGCAAAATTTGTTTGATTACTCATGTTAACATTTAATTGGTTTTACACTTTAGAGAAAGGTCCTCATTTATAATGCTTGGCATCAAGTAACCAGAATCAGAAAGCAACACATAAAACGAAAAGACCTCCACCATATAAATACACACAGTGGAACTAATTTCAGGCATATTTAAATTATTCATTAACTCAATTAGGTATTTACACCATTCAGTTCACCTCTTTCATTTCAGCTCTACTTTCAAGCCTACAGATAAAAGCCTAGTATACATTGTACAGATATGATGATTGTACCTCAGAATGAATCAGAAACACATAAATGGTTAAGCAATCTATGTGCTCAGACTTGCTTAGTCTGAGTCAGAACCCTTCTACTCTCCATGAACCTATTAAGCATGTTTTTCACAACTTTCTAGACTAACAGAAAAAACATAAGCAAGGAAAGAAGGGAGTAAGGAAAGAAAATACTTGGGAGATATTTTTGTTTCAAGGACTTTAAAGATTATTAACTTATCAGATTGGAAATTATTAATAGCTTATAATTAAAGACTAAAAAAATGTTTAATAAATTGAACACCTACTTGACATTATCTATTAGAAGCCCAACCTGCACACTACTGCTGAAATGGAAATGTTGCTCATTATGCCAGGAACTAGACATGTTTATCTCTACATTTCTTGGTATATAAACACACTTTGTTTTCTAGTGTCACACTGAAATATCCCCAAGGACATATTTGTACGATTCAATGCTTTAATACATGGGTTGCTTTCCCCAGAATTAGATCCAATACCTTGTATTGGTTAAGAAAGTAATTTTTAATCAAAACTTCCCACCATTTCTAGAAACAAAATGGCTGAGAAATTACTACATTCCATGGAATGCATTTTTAAAGGACTGTATTAGTGGTGGGATTTATCAATTTGCATCTGAGCATTGTTCATTCTGTTCATGCTGTTGCCCAGCTCACATGATCTAAGCAACCACTCCCAACTGACAGACAGCAGGAACAATGTGCACTTCATTTTCCCCCTCATTTCTTTTTTTAAGACAGATTTCTTTTCATCTTCGAGCACAAGTTTATACTTCACTGATTTTATTCAGCTTGCTATAATCTTTACCCTTAATGCAAAAAAGTCATCTGCTATGTGAGTTAGATGTGGAAAATACGTAATACATGCAATAGGGAGAATGCACTGAGTTAGATCTTAGTAAGCATCTACATCTGCCACTCAGTCATTGCTGATAACATTTTCCCCAAGCCATATATATTCCAAACTTTGGTTTAGGAGTTGGGGGGAAGGGGTATTGTCATTGAAGTAAAAAACACCAAAAAATGAGACAGAAATCCTGTAGTGTTTCTACCTCTGACTCTAGCAGTGTAGTAGTACTTGTATTCACTAATCTTATACAGAAAAAGCATGCACCTACACAAAAAGCAGAAAGTCCCTCCAAACCCGTTTCATAAGCAAGTGAAAAAGTTGACTATGTAAACACATCAAGGTTGTACCGATTGCGGTCAAATGCACAACATATGTAACACACCATCTAGAACTGTTGATCCTGGGAATCTCAAGACACTGAGCTGTTTTAACGTATAAAATGAAACAGGTATCTTGACCTGTTAATGTGATTAGGCGCCATCACAAAGATTCTACAGTAGACAGGACGAAAACATAACACATTTAGGCAAAGCTTGCTTGTGCTGTGGCTATTTGGCATTTTATACTTGAATTTAGACTAGCTTTGGTGTGCTCTGAAGTGCAATCTTGCTTTCTGCCTCTGTTATTGGTTAAGAAGTTAAAAGAGATCAGACATGCACCAGCCCAAAGTTCTCTGTCCAAAAGCTGTCAGCATTGTGTTTTCCTACAGCCAACTACCACAATAAAAGCTTGACTTGAGACTTGGCAAAAGGTAATAAATATTCCTTCCTTCCCCCTGCCTTGAGCAGCTTATTTCCACCCCAGTATACATATTCTTGGATGATATGCTAAAGATGGCAGTGGAAAAAATGTATAATTTTCACAAAATGAAGGATTTAATGTACACATATACATTTTAACTCCACTAACAATCTCCCTGGCATTCTTCCCAAATGTGTTGATAACACTTTTGATGATATGAACATGAAAAACAGTAACAGCTTATTTCCTATGAGCTTTTTATTTCTTCCTTGACTGCAGACACTTCTCTCAGAATAATCCAGAGCAAGGTTATCCTACACTAGTGTTTGACAAGTTCCCATCAAACATTCCTGACGTAACAGCTGACGACACATTTGCTGTTAGCCCACACCAAGTGTCAAGGGAAACCCTAACATGTACATAAGCTTGCTTTCTGAATGGGACATGGAACATATTCTTAATTAGCACTTGGTCACATTTGCATTCGTCATCTCAGTGAGAAAAGGACCCTCCATGAAAGCCTGAGCTTTGAAAAAGGAGCTTGAAAAACACAATAGCAAAATCAAAGGCAACATGGCAGTTCTAGACAGTGCACTTGAAAGAAATGTATGTTTTTCTTTTTTTCCTGAAGCATGATTGGTACAGGACCAAGCTTAAAATCAGGAACAGAAGAATATTGAAGATATAATCTGTTTATTCTTCTCTGGTAAACTTTATTGTCTATGCAAAGCATTTGACATAAGGTCAGTTTCATAGTCCTGTGGCACCATGTAAAGCTCCTCAGGCACCTTCCTGTGCCAAAGTCAGAGCAGGTACTGAAATGAGTCCTGTGAGTGCAGCCCAAGAGCCTTGGGCACACAAGTGGCCGCTCTCTTCCCACCCATCAGGTGCATCACCTGCTTCTACACACAGGCTGCAATTGTTCTCCTCTGCCTTTTCCCAAGACCAGTCATATCCAAAACCCGACATCACACCCACTGTAGGAGCACCCCACTCTTGAAGGGAAGTGCAGGACTCACCTTCAGCACAGAGACTTACCAGTGTAATTATGCACTGTAATTACACTGGGATAATTCCCTGAAATACACAAACAAAACTGCCTTCCCTTGGAAGCACATGTGACTCGTACAAACAGGTATGTTGGTATAAACTATCACTGCCCATTAACCTGCCTCCTCAGCTCAGCTCCTCTACTGCAGGGGACTGTCTCTGAAGTCTGCTGGCAGAGTTGCTCCTCTGAAGGCTCCCATAGCCTGCTTCAGTCAGGGTTTCTTCTTCCTCTAGCTAATCCATGCCATTTTGACTCAGTCAGGTTAGAAAACATGGTTAGAGTAACTCCTCAAAGAGCAACTAAATAATGACAAACAGTTAACTGCAACTTTCATCAGGTCAGATGGATGTGGATCCCATCAAGTATCTGATCAGTCAAGTACATTCAAAAAGTTCCTTCAGATTCACACTGGCTGCATGGCCACACTATCAAGCTTCCGTAGCCACAAGAACCCTTGAACTCTACATTCCAAGTGAATTTTGGGGCCCACTCTGGTAAGTCTCTATATATTTGAAGACTAGTAGAAACTGCCTCCTTTGAGCACTCTGTTTCAAGTCTTTGCAAGTCCACTGCTGCAGCTTGAATATTTTTTTTCAAAACCAGGTATAAAATTTTGAATGCCATAAATGAAGAGTGACAGTAAAGGGGGATGTCAAAGTTGCACATTACTGTAATTGAATACATAAACCTAAACTTTTGAAATTCAAATATATATTCAAATACAAAAGTTATATCAATTAGGATAGTGTCAAGAAATGCAAAGAGGTGCAACTTTGGAGAAAAGTTTTTGGTTTTTACGAGAGTAAGATAGTTTTCAATATTATATCCAACAGCAGCCTCAAGAGAATTTTATGAAAAATTCTGTCCACATAAACACTACACTATTACTGGACTACCAGAATTTTATCCCCCTCACATCTTTGGAGCATCTCCACAAGGCAACACCAACAGTACTCTTGACCCCTTGATGAAAAAAATTTTCATTTCAACAGTCACACAATAGGGTTTAAACTCCGTTCATAACTTGTCTTATAATAACAGATGCAAAAAATGGAACAAAACCAGCTTTGCCCTATTATACATGAGCATTCTTACAATAGGAAGGATCAACGTTGATGTTTCAGGCAGCATCCTTAGACAAATCTCACGTTAAACAGTATGTTCTTAATTTGTTGAATTGTCTTCTAGAGAAACAGCATTTAAACCTAGAATGAAAGACGTTGGCAAAATTTTGATGTACATGGATTCTGCTAGAGATTCAAGACTTCTGTCATTTGAGAATGATGAAAGCTTACAAATATGGGGTTTTCTTGGTACAAGAGAAACATGTTTTAAAAAGAGTAGTGCTACTGAATGGCAATTTTTAGAATTAGCAATCACCAAATCTGCATGCATCCATGCCAAACACTGGTTTAACAACTGAATTCAAGAGTTTTTCTAAAAAGGAGAACCTAAATTACTAAAACCTGGGTAATCCTTATCTGTTGAGTTCAAAAGCTTGACCACACCATAGAACTCTGAAAAAGTGACAATGAACATCAACAGCAGATTTTATACTTCTTTCGGCCTCTTAACCTAAGCTTGCCATTTATGTTTGAAAGATGATGCCTCCAAATTACTAGTTTCTGCAAATCTGTGAGCAAACTTGAGTTCTGCATTACAAGTGGAAGTTTTCTGAATGAAAAAGGATTAGAGTGATTAATGCAGTCTGTAAACCACAGTCCTGTTTTCTCTCAGTGCTTTTAAAATCTGTGTCTATCTTGATACAGGCAAGTATTTTGAAGGCCAGTGTTCTAAGTCCTCCATGTGCTTTCAATGACAAGAATTATGTTTCAATTAATTTCTACTGAATGTGTTGTCACATTTGTAGGAACTCGGTTCTCACTGAACTTCTATTTCCAGAGCCAAGTGTCTAAAACAGTCTAAAGAGACATCCTTCAAATCTGCAGAAGAAAACCCAATGATACAGAAAGGGCTCCTCTCCATATGTTGTCAATGATCCCACCTCTTATTATACGCACACTCAGCACCCTTAAAAATACTAATTTAAGCACAAACAAGATGTTTTAGATAGTCAAAATCACACATCCACACAGCAGCCACTGTGAACTTTATTAAGAAAAGAAGTGTTTGCCAATTAAACTGCAATGACTTCACTGACTTTCCCATTTACTTGTAGAAAATCAGTTCTTTCATAATGGCTCTGGAAATCATTTATTGCCAGGTAAATCCCGAATCCCCGGCAGTGTACGGTCTGCTTGGAACCTTGTCAGCTTTACCATGAAAGGTCTATATACACCTTTGCAAAATGCAAAGTCAGCAACACATCTTTCATTCAAGCAACAAAGCTATTTTTGAGGCAGATGTCACACTAGCCAAATAGCAAAGCCACCTTTATATTAAGCAATCCTTTCTATCATGACAGTTCCACAAATGAAATGTAATTTGTGAGGAAAACAATCCATAAGATACCAGTCACAAATTCTCTTCATGTAACTGTTTAGTCAAGTCTTATTTCTCACGCAGGAGAGGCTGAATTACAATGGAACAATAGCATGGTGATTTATCTTCATGAAAATGTCCTGTTGCCAATGCATCTGCTTTTGCCTCCTTTGCTTTTTATTACTCTGTGTAGTCCTGTGCAGTAAAGTCAGAACAAGGCTTCTTCATTCATCTGGAGTCAGATTTATATCCAGTCCTCTAAGTGACTCACACCACAGTCTATAGACATCTCTGAAAAGTAGTTCTCCATTCCTAAGTAATCCAACCATCACAAAGATATTTTCCAATGTCTTCAACTCCAGAAGTTGTTTTAATTCCTTTTTCATCTTGTAGCCATGTAGCAGAATAGCATTGTCATGGGCTATGTATAGTAGGATTTAATCCTTATTAACAGCTTCAGTAGATTGCCCGAGGATTTTTAGTACTGTAGTAGGCTTCACATGCAGCTACATAAGCAGATTCTGGGAAGAAATCATCATGGTATTCTGCTAAAAACCTGAGAAGAAAGGACACACACACACACACACACACACAAAAAAAAAAACCAAAAAAACACCAGATTATGAAACATTTAAGAGAAAAGCTATTTCTCAAATTAGTTATTTAAGCTCTGCAAAAGTACAGCCTGCGAATTAAGAATTATTACTCTTTGAAATTTGGCATACAAAGGATTTGCCCTATTTTTTACAAGCACAACATAGCCTTCCCCTATCATTCTGAACTCCAACAAGCATTAAAAATATTCCCCAAGCTCAATAACAAAACAAAATTTAAAAATCCAAAAGTTAAAGCTACACTCAGAAAAAAAGAATTCAAAGAAATAGCACAGAAGGAAAAAAAAAAGTTGAGATCTTTTTGCAGCTTCTGTAAGTTACCTGCTCAGCACACTGTTTTCATCTATGTCCAAACCAGTATATTCAGTTATCACTGTGTCAGTATCTTATACAAATAGCCAGGAGCCATTAAGTCAAACTATATCTTTTAAGGGAAGTAAAGCTATAATTTTTTTATATGGTTTATGTGCCTCTGCATTTAAGGTCTCCATCTTTCAGGAGTACCTGTTTTAAATATGGATTTCAATGACAAAACACAACCTCAGCAAACTCAGTTCCTTAATTTTGTATTTGTGCAAGATTCAAACCACCAAGCACCCAATATTTTATGATGTTTTCCTGCTCTGCTAACACACAACTGTTTCCTTGGTTTTCATTTCAAAATGAAAATAAACAGTGCTGCTACAAACACCACTAACAAACAACTAAAATTACTATAAGCTCTCTGCTCCTTCCTTTGATTCCAAAGACATTGGTTATATAAATGGAGGCAAAAAGGCAAAATTGGTTATTAAACTCAAGATTACAATCAAGCTGTACTTCAGAAAAAAACACAGGCCTTCAAAAATACCTGGATATTAAAGTCAGCATCAATGAACATGGCAGAATGCTAGATACATGTGTTAAGAGTGGGAAACAAAAGAAACAACAGAAAAAATGTCATTTACAGGATCTGTGTTTTCTCAAGAAACAGTGGCTGGGGTGATGACTTCAGTATTGGAAGCTGAAAATATCAGTTCTGCATAGCCAATACTTTGGACATAGAAAGTCCAAATGAAAAAAAAAAGTTCAGGTGAATGCCATAAAAACTACAGGCCTTCTCCAATTTCACTCACCGCTGTACTGCCTGAACTAAGCATGTCCTTTGATCTAAAGAGAGCCAAAGCACCAAAGAACACTGGCAAAAGCCTCTAAATAAAGCACTTTAATTAAATAAGAAATATATTAATTCCTCAGAGCTCATAGAAAATGGTGACAATATAAAATTGCAGATAAATGAAAAAGGGTTGATTTTCCCCACACAGCCCCCAATCCTTGCACTTGAACACGGGCATCAAACAAGTGCTGGAGGAATAACTAGTTACATCCTAGTAATTCTAGAAAAAGCAGCGAGAAATAAGGACTCCTAGAAGAAATCAATCCTTCATGCTGTCACCGCTAATTTAGAAGGCACATTGTCAACTTCTTCCATCCTTATTTCACAGCAGCTCTGTAATTAACAGCATACAGAGGGGCCTAAACGGTTTCTGATGTAAAATGTTTCCAACCACTAAAAAAGAATACTGAAATTATATCAATTTAGAAGCTAATAAAATATCCAAGTCATCAACTGCTATGACCTCTGACTTTAGTTAGCTACAAATCCCTCTCTAGGATGAAGGGTTGGTATGAAGCAAGTAGGGAAAAGTCTAAAACTTAACAGACTCAACCCTAACTTTGAATGTACTTAGATTGTATATGGCTAGGATGAGTCACAAGTGGTATTTAATTAGTAATTCTTCATTAACATACACTAATGACTCCAAGACATTAAAAAATTACAGAGGCTGAAGAAAATCTTAGCGTCTTTGGAATATGTTCAACAAAACACTGTACTAAGAGCTAGATCATACAAGGGAGCAGGTTTTAAAATAACCTTCCAATGCATTTGGGTAGCTGACCCAAGAATTTTAACGGCAGGTAATAGGAAACAGGCTCACTTTCTCTTCCAAATTTCCTGACTTTTGCTTAAATCATCAGTCATATATGCCAGTTTGGCACATGCTACAGTGACAACTGGTATAGATGAGAAATTTTAGCTGAGATGCCACAGCCACAGCTCAAAAAAACCAGGCAGAATGCACACATATTCAAATATACATCTCCCTGTTCTTCATGTAAGTTATGAAAAGTAAAATACACCAGAGCTAGCAAACACAAATTATTTTATGCAGAGAAGTAGGAGAAAACAACTGAAAGAATGTAGAGGCCCAGGGGCCCACCACCAGGACAATTATGCCTCAACCCTGGAGGGACCGATGCAACCGCGCAGAAACACCCCTAGAGATTAAGGGTAAGGAAAACCTTCCTCCCACGGGCCTTTGCAGCCACATATTAATATCCCTTAGGTTTCATTGTTCTATTGGTTTGTTAAGTTTATGTCACCCTGTTCAGCCCCCGTTCACCATAGATACACCCCTCCTAGAATGTTATTCCTTCCCTTGAACCCCACTGGCTCTGTGTTGCCGCAGCACCCCATCCCCGTTACCCTGCTGGTTCCCCCTGGTTCCTATTTACCCCTCTGCAGGACTTCTCCCTATCCCTATTGGCCCTTGACCCTCAGATCCGCACCATTTGTCTCATTTATAACCCTGTGCCCACGGGCCCCTCTTCGTCCCCGTCCCTGAACCCCTCGGCTATTCCTGCTCACGTTCGTGAGTGAACACTCTTCGGCCATGCACACGAGAGCCCGTCTCCTCGCCACTTCCTTAATGCCCTTCCAGCCGCGCCCCCGCAGTCCCGCGCTCCCGGGCTCACAGGCGAGAGTCGCTCTTCAGGACCGGCAACCGCGCCCACGTCTCAACAAAGGAACGAAGTCAGCTTCGGTCCCAGCCCCTTCTCTAGCTGTACACAAAGAGCAGGGGCCCTTCCGAAGCTGTCTTCTATTCAAAAGACATCACATTGCAGAAGGCTGGCACAGAAATATTAGGAGTCTCCTAAGACTTTTGCCTACTGGATATTTCACTATTGCTTTGCTCTCGGACAAGCTAAACCAGCACCAAGATCAATTACACTGTTACCTGCAAGTCGTGAGCCGAGATTTAAAGACAGAGGGAGCTGTAATTAGCAGATCAGAAAGCACATTGCTATGTGTGATAGCACATTGCTATCAAACTGTTCAGAAATTGTTTCATTATTTTTTACTTACAAATCTGATCAATTCAGTCACCTGTTGCATTACTGCCTTTTTTCATTTTTGTACTTTTTATGGAGCTGATATGCATACATCTACACAGTGAGACTGCTGATGAGCAACCAAATTCTGGGATGCACAGTCACACTGATTTGAGATCGCATGCATTTTTCATCATGAACGTACTCAAACACAAACTCATGCTTAGAGCACAGAGGTAACACGGTACAATGAAGCTATTTTCCTCCCTATCACAGGTTCCTAGAAGGGCAACACTTCAGACAGGTCTATAGGGGATGGAGACAAGAGAAAAATAACAACTTAGGTAACTTAGGAATTCTTCAAGCTATGTTCTGGTCTTCAGGTGTGGGTGTTTTTCAGCAAGTAATAGCTTCACAAATACACTACCATCTGACTGATTTATACAGGCAGATCTACCAAAAAAAAAATAACTGAATTATCACTATCCACATTAGAAGGCCATTTGACACATGTCATGAATGTATCTCAAAGAGTCACTGAATTAGTATGAGTTTTAAGAGCATCCTCTGGTGAGCCTTGTCTTGACACCACCGACACAACTTATTACCAGAAGTCTCTGAATGAAGAAAAAAACCTCTTTAAAACATCAGCTATCATCACATGAATAAACTTAGGGACAGCCCAGAAAGGTGAAAACGACAAAGAAAAGAAAACCTTAGGTTTTACAAAGACGTCCTCAGCCATTAAGGTATTATAAGACAGAGTCCAAGGGAAAAATTTCCAGGAAGGTGACTTTACACACTTCTACTATGGAGTTTTAAAAGGTAAGCAGATGCTCTGATGAGATCAGTGACCTGATCTAGATGAGTTTGAAAGGCTACTGTACTGATCCATCTAAATTTGCTAGAAGACCATTATGGGGTCCTAAATCCATGACTCACTTCATCAAAAGAAATGTCATTTGCAGACTAAGAAGTTACCTCATCTCTGACACTACTACTCAAATGCAGTATTTGAAAACTAAAAGGCACTGGGTTCACAAAAATAACATATGCCACCATGTGACCCTCACCTCTTCCAAATTTTAGGCCTGTCTCCACCTGGAAAGCTGTTCAGGGCAAAAGAAGACAAACCATAAACCCCCTGCAGTCAATAGAAGAAGCAAATTGAAGTTTCAGATGTTTATTCTAATACCCAATGTCTCAGGAATCATGCTAAACAGGCCTGTTTCCTTGACTGGACTCTTGTCACCCACTGATATACAGAAAGTGAGATCATATTCCTTGGCCTTTTAAGAGAAAGCGTGGAGAACCCTGAAGATGCCAAGCTACTGTTATAACATTTCCAAGAGTCAGACTGAGTAAGAATGAAATTTTCCCAAAGACCTTTTGGGAAAACAGTCCTACAAGAGCTCAATACCAGAGTCCTTGGTTTGTCTTTAGGGTGAAGACCTGCATGTGGCCAGGTCAACACAGGTCCCTAGAGCTGCCTTCTCACCAAGCTACCATAACACATTTAAAGTATTTGGGGCAACCTCTCAATTTGGGTACGTGACCCAAACCTCAGCTACTGACTAGGAATATGCTCAGTTCAAATTCCCAGGCACCTGATGATTTGGAAAGCAGAAGGAAGAGAAGCAATCCACATGATGAGTTTCAGGAACAGTTTTTGGCCACACAACAAAACTTGAGTCAAGGACAGTAAGCACCAATGAGTACATTCTGAGACCAAGCAGCCAGCAAAGCCCACTGAAAGAATGTGCACAGTACCAGGTACCCACTAAGAAGCATTCAACCTAAAGGTGCCAAAAGCTTGAGAGGGCCCAAAATGGCAATTACCTTTCTACCCATTCAATTAACACAGGAAAGCCCAAAAAACTGGTAGTAATGCCCTAAAATACAGCACTGTGCAGAGACAATTCCTTCAGTTCAGTGTTTCAAAATCCAGAAAAAAAATGCTGCTTTACATGTTTGTGCACTCTAAATCCACATCTCCATTTATACCCAAACTTGATTTTCTCATGTTTAGGTTCCAATTCTATTAAGTTTTCCAGTGTGTCATAACCAAGTAACTGGTTATTTCAAAAAATTAAGAGAAAAAAACCCAGTATAATTCAACAATATTAATCAGTTAATAATACAACGTAAGAGACACTGGGACAATTGCATTCTTTTCCATCTTTCAGAACTTGATTTTTAATTACTTGCCCTTTTGCAGCTGAAGTCACAATGACTCACAATGAGCAGGAACTATTACAAAGCAACTCTGCCTAACTACAGATGTCTTCTAATCCATTCACCATGTACAAAGCTCAATATTTTCATCCACAGACACAAATAGCCTCTCATAATTGTACATTAGCACAGACTAGTGGTGATAATTCAACACTGCAGTTATATATAATAAAATTACTACACTCAAAATGTGCTGTCAGCACCAGAGATCTATTTCTTAAGGTTACTTGAAACAACTTGTCATCTTTGTATATACACATTTTATTATCAGAATCCTCTAATTTGGTCACATTTTGATTTGGCTTCCTTCTCAGAAAAGCACAACAGTATCAAAATATTTTTCTACCCATGAAGCAGAGTGACACAACAGATACAAGCAGATTTTAGAGCATTGGGGGAGAAGAAAAAAAAAAAAAAAAAGACATCTAAGCTTAAAGGTAACACTGAGTTTGAAATACCTGTGGGTTTTTAACAAAACTAAAATATTTGATTGTTAGCTCTCAATAATCTGAAATAATACATCAGCCTCATCTGAAAAAAAAACTTATTAGAAATTTTAGAAGCAATATTTTAGAAATATTTCATCACTTATTCATTCTTATGCATTTCATCAAAGTCAAAATATCTGTCTGCGCCTTTCTGTACCACTTCATTTTGCCTTTTTTCCTAAAACGCAAATGACATTCTCTGGAATTACCTCAGTGAAGATGGGTCTTGCCCTTGTAAAAACAGACATACTGTATCCTCCTAACTTTTAAGTAGCACCTATTGGTTAACAGACCTGGGAGAAGCCTCTGATTCCAAAAGAATCTTCCAAACCAAGGCTGTGTGAAAATTAATGGAAAGAGCAAAACAGAAACAGGCACCTTCCTGCCAGTCAGCTCTCATCAATGACTCAACCTTTGGAGGCATGTTAGGCACCTTACAATGCCAGGAAACTGGAATAGAGCATATGCAGCACTTTATTTCAAAAGCGGTGAAATGATGGATTTAGTTTAAAGCTAGTACTTCCTCTTTCTCTAAAGCTATTAAGAGGCAAGAGGATTAAATCAGGGGTCTTTCACTAGTCCAATTTCCAATTAGCACCAGTTAAAGCATTAGCTTCCACTGCTTGGTCCTGAAGAATAAATGCAAACTAAGTGAAATTCAGTGAAACCAACTGGTGAGTCTCTTTTAGACTGCAAGTACTATGAATTATTTTAGAAATAATTTAAGATTCAGAGTTTTGTACTTAATTTGAAAAACTGATTTTCTTCTGCAAATTCTGTTACTGAGAAATCAACTTTCATGTTCTCCATGAAGAATTTTCATTTTGCACACTTGTAGAAAGCTGGACTAAGCACAGAGGGTAGAGCTTCCACTTAACAAGGAAATCAAAAAGATGCATTTCATACATTCCTTAAAAATATATGGTGTCTGGGAAATTGAGAAAAATCTTGTCTAGCAGCAGTCTGAGGTCATGACTGGAAAATATTATCCATGTAGCATCTCAAAGCTAATTTAATGCATCTATCATGTCCTAAACTCAAGACAAGCTTCGAGAAAAAGTATTACATTACATAAGACTCAGTTTCTCACCCCACTGGAGATTAGGAGTACAAATGGTAAACTGTAAATTTTGGCCACAAAATCATAATTCAAGATTTAATCAGTATCTATGCAAGAACTAAATCAGTTGTGTATTGCATGAAAGTTTTATTTACGAATACATAAACTACTCATGCTTGGACTACTCTACCTAGACATCAAAGAAGAATCAGGACTAGTTTTATTAATGCAAGCAGTACATCAGTCCTTTGTCTGCTATTAGAGAAATAAAGAAAAAGAGAGTACTTCAGCTTTTCACTCAAGAGCAGTTCACTAAAAAAAAAAAATAAATTAAGCAGTCCTAAGTAAACTGGCTGCTCTTACCTAATACATATAGACCTTGTAGGGAAGTTCTTAATGTTCAAAAGTTAAGCCAGAACTGAGATAAAATATTTATAATAAACATCCATTAATCCTTTCATTCCCAAAAAGAAAAAGAAAGCGAAAACTGAAGAACTAGCACTGATCCCTAAGATTTTTAGCTTTTTGTATTTTTCATGTATTTGCAGCTTTGTAGATTGCTAAAGCATGGCTGTAGTTTCTAGTATTTTTCCTATCTTTCTTCCTTCCATTTGGAAATGATAAGCTAACCTTATAAACACATTCCTAAATATTGTTTAGTCTTATTTCACGAAGAGCACCAACTACACAGGCATTCTGTTTTTCAACCAAAGTCTGGACCAGACATAAAAAAAAGTGGGGCAAACGAAACCTCTGGACTGCTTTGAGTGGGGCAGGACCCCAGGGATTATTACCTAACCAACTAACCTTTTAATTGGACAGTATATGGTAAGTATACTAATTGACTAACCCTATAAAATTTGTACAATTACTATACCACTTGAGATTTTCACCATATTTTGTACCTGAAAGCTTTCAAGTAATGGTTTGCTTTTATATTCACTCTAATATTGTTGTTCTATTTTCCAGGCATCAGTACAAGATGTCACCTCAAACTCAAGTTTTCTTGTGACTAGAAACAGACAATGCAGAACTATTTCTGTGATAAAAAGCAAGCATGAGCAAGCGTCTAGAAAATGTAATTGTTTGTCCACTTTCAATGACAAGCAACACAAAGAAATAAATATCCAAATGAAAAACTTTTCACAGCACCATGTGAATACATGTTGAGAAAAAAAAATCTAGTAATTTGAACTGGTTTCTGTTGCCCAGTAGCATAGCTGACAAGGAAAGTAGACTAAGACAAGTATTTATTACAAAGCTACCTAAGATCAAATGCTTCCTACAGCAGTAACTGTAACTTTGAAGCTTTCCTGACACTGTCAAAAAATAATGTGCTTAGAAAACCACAGCCTTCAAATATTTTATTGTAGCAGATATGTGATATCCACATTATGCCTGCTTTGTGGGTCTCATTGTGGTTTAGTTGTAGCCTGGCCTCAAGGACTAAGGCACACTGCTGGTTAAGTGTGTTCTAAAAGAAATGCAGGCTGTGTATTTGAAGAATTCTCTACCACAACACAAAGCATGGAAAGGGGGAACTACTGAGAGATTTGCTTCAAAAGCACAGTTCTATCTCCCCTAAAAATGCTGACATGAAAAGATTATTTATTTTTATTTCTATTTATAGATGACTACACATTTCAATGAGATGCTCAGATAGAAGAGTAGAACACATATAGATACTATCACTAGAAATTTCAGTTCCCTTACGCAACCCTTTCTCAATAAGCAACCTTTATTGTATGGGGCATGCTTCTCCTTTTGTCTATTCTACTCCACCAAAGCTTATCCATAGAACGGATATGAAAATACAGTATTAAAGACACTAAAGAACAGAGATCTGCTCTGATCAATACCGAAGAATCTGAACAGGCAAAGGTCTGATAAAAACTGATCTGATCCACAGTGAGTTAAGCTAAGAAATATTCACTTCAAGCAAAAACAGTCTTCCAACAATGACCTCTAATTCTGTCCTGTTTAATTTAAAGGTGTTTTGAATGCCAACAAGGATCTGACAAAAGAGATGCAAAATGGAATCAGTAAAACTTGACTAACTGCTCCCAGAGAACTACTGTGTATGGTAGAAACTTTGACATTGGAAACATCTTCTATTTTCAATAGGCAATTAAAGTTAAAGCATTTAAAAGCTTTCTTCTCCCTGACCTCTAATGTAAGGGTTTTTTTATGCTGGTGTAATACTACATTACCGTTCCCTAAGTGGCTACTTAAGTCACTGACCAAATTTAAGTCACAAATTCCATCTGTTTCATTACCATCTACAACATCTGAAAGTTTTCCTTGGCAATTTTATTTCCCAGTGTACTGACATTGCACAACACAGTGTCAACACTAGATATCTAACCACATCCTCAATGTCATGCAGAAATACTAATTACAGTACCCAATAAACCAACCTGATCATGGTGCAGGTACGACCTTACTGATTCCAGTGGTGGAGCTAGTGTGTGTCTACAAACCACTGCACTCCATCACAGAGAAATCTTTCTGTTCAAAGCTCAGTTAAGACAGACATTTAAGAAACTACCATAATTAAAAACACATTTTAAAGCACAAGCTTCTCCCCCTGCTAACATTGATACAGCATCAAAACTCTCAAGATCATGCTCTAAAAAAATACCAATGCAATGCAGACTTTGCATTTCTTCAAAAAACATGCTACTTAACCAAGTCAGACTTGTCATTCTATATATATATCAATAAACTTTCACACTTCAGTTCTATATCAATACGTTTATCAAAATTCAAAGTAGAAATTTCAGTTTCCCTTCAACTGGAATTGAAGAATAAAACATCTTATATTCATTTTTACTCAAATTGCTATTGTTAAAATGGCATACTAATTTTATCATAGTCTTGTAGTTATGGAAAATGAGTATCTTATTTTAAACCCTTTTGCCATTCCACGACATTTAGATCTCTGTAACAATAGAAACACTGCTGTGGTACATTGTGTCACATTACCTCAGAAACATCTCGAAGTGTTTTACTAAAGCCTTTAAGTTTTTCTCAGGAAAGGACATCTTCCCCAGTATTTCTGGTAGTTTTACTGTGAATAAAAGAAATAATGTTTATACCTCTTCTTGTAAATGCAGCTTCAAATTATTTTTATCCAGAATATATATAGTCTATATGTATTCTATACAGAAAAGAATATAAAAACTCCTCACCACAGACCTCACTTTTCCTTGCAAGCTACTTTCAACCTTTCAAAGCCTTACTAAATAGAAACATGCTGAGAAAGTGAATGCTGCTGGGTTTAATGATGTTTGATAGTGTACTGGAAGTAATGCTACTTTGCTTTTCTTAAATGAAGGCTTACAGAGCCAATAAAAGCTAACCAAATCTATGAATAGCCTAAAAGTCCCAAATAGATTAAAATGTACATTCCTCCAAGAACAAAAATAAATGTAATAAAGCAAACAGAAAAATCACACAGATATCAGCACTGGAAAAAAAAAAATAAAGCAACTTTGATTGAGCAGAGAATTTCACATCAGTTTACCAAACATCCTCAGCAAATGTTGAGATCCATAGATATACGAGGGGGGTGGTGGTTGGTCACTTGGTGGATAATTCTCTGGCATCAATTTCCAGGACAAAACCTACACATAAAATTTGAAAATACTGGTTATGAAAACTTAATAACACCATAAATAATTTCGTTTGTACAGAACTTCAAATTCAAAGATGAAATAAGTAATACCAACAAATCTTTTCTTACATAGCCCTACTCTGAGATCCACAAAACTTTTAATCATTGAATCTAGGACAGTAACATGAAAATCTGTTACCTCATTCAATTCATTGTTTCTTCTACCTTCAAAGCCAGTAAACACCGTGCTCCCTTCTTTGCTAGGAGTCAAAGTTATAGGTGAAGACGACCCGCTATGGACAGGGGTTTCTTCAAAACAAAAGGAAAAACAAAACAAACCAGAAAAAATTTACTACTTGCAAACTACTACTTGGAACTAAAGCCATTAAATGCATCTAAGGCCTGCTGCTAAAATGCTTGAAGTCTTAAACACTGAAATTCAATAAAGGCTATCCTAAAATAGACTCTCAGAAAAGCAGCTCATTGCATTCTGTAGAAAAATAAACCAAAGTATATTGCTCACTGACAATATTGCTTTGCATTTCTCTCTGGTAACAAGGCCTCAGAGTTAAAGAATTGATACAAAAAGTACTGACTTCCCACTTCTATCATTCAGTTCACAGTCCACGCAGCATTAAAAAAAAGAACAGAACTTTATACTCTGTTTAGACCACCAACACAAAGAGAAAAACCCACTTTTTTCCAGGTGCAAGAAGAGCTTTGGCATAGAGGCCGGGGTCTCGAGGTGCCGCCGCTTAGGTTGCGGGGACGCGCTGCTCTCTGACAACCTGTCACAGTTGGAGCTGTGGCGCGTCGAACGCCTCAGCGACTGCAGGATCTCGGGTTCAGCTTTTCGCCTTTTCGGCGTGGCTGGCTCCCCTGTGGTGGGCTGGCTGTCAGTCGACTGAGGCGTGGGCGGATTCAGCAGAGGAGGGCTTGGGGAAAGTTCCTCCTGATTCCTAGGAAATTAAGGCAGCTTTACACAATTGAGAGGTCAGGGCTCTACCCACGAAAGCCCACAAAAGAAATTCTTCCAGTTTCACAGATCCTATTGAACACTTATTCAGGTAAGACAGTCTCCTCCTAATAACTATTAAAGTGATGAGGCCTATTAAATACTATTTTCCAGAAGTATACTTATCTTCAAATTAAAGTAAAAAAAAAAATGAATACCACATTCTCCTACCTTTTGAGATAAGCAGTATTAAACTTCTTATATCTAACCTACCTGTTAGTATTTGTTGAGTTTTCTTTGATAGGAAGAAAGAATTTTGATGAAGTCACTTTCTTAAATTGAGCTTGTTCATAAGGATAGAGCAAAATTAATGGAAGTGTGAAGTCAAAGGTTATTCTCAGCCCATCCACCATCTCTTTACATAACTCGACACTACAGGGGAAAAAAATTATGAATTTCAAAGCTGCATGGCAAAATTTTTCAACATAGTTGTACAAAACTGCTCTTCAATACAGTCCATTAACATCATAACTACAATATGCTGATTCAATCACTAAGTAACGATAAGCAATTAAAAACACACTTAAAGAGATGGCGATTGCTCTTGTTAACTTCAGAAACAAATTTTTAAGAGGTCTGCTTCATAACCTCAAACAAAATCACACAGCTGTTCTGTTGTATTACTATTCACTAAATTAATAACATCTACTGTAGAGTAAATAAAGCTAGTCAGATGTTTTTCAGGTAAACATTATTTTGGTTTTGCAAATTGAATATGCTGAAAAAAGAGGCATCGGCCAGAACAAGTAAGTACTCAACAGACTGAATCTCTGTCTAAAAGGCAAAAGCAGAATTTGACCTATAGCCACTAAGATGCAGTTAATGCTGTGCTCAAGAGATATCCAGTGAACCAACAAAACCAGATACGTTTGTACTGGAGAGCAGTGTCCAATGGTCTGCTCTGGTAATCAGAGCACTACATTTGGAGGCTACCAGCTCTTTCAGTTCCAGGTCTGTGTAAAAGACTTACAACGTTAGGTGAGGAGTACATGAGCTATTACAAGTAGAAGCAAGAACACAGAGTGTAGCACACCTGCAACACCTCTCACCTTTGTGAAGGTATTCCCCTCTCATGTTTCAAGTGCACATATGTGTACGGTAACAGAATTTGATTCTGCCAAAATGACCCATGTTAGAAATTCCAAACCTCCAGTATTTCATTCCACCTACTAAAACTACTGCACATGAATTGAGCCAGGGGACCATCATGTGCAGAAATTCTATAAATCCAAGAAAGTCAATAACCTTCAATGTTAGAGCAGTAAGGGAAATACAATGAAGATGTCAGCTGAATCTCTCCTACTTAATGATGACAAACTATACCTTTTCTCTTTTTTTACTAAAGCACTGTTTTTATTGAGGAAGTTACTTAAACATAAACCTGCAAAAATTGTAATGTGTAAAACCTTCTGCTCATATTTCTAGTATTTCATCTAACCTTTTGTTTGGGAGATTATACTACAAAGGACAGTAAGTGTCAGTCTCAAAAAATGAATGACATCAACATAAAATAAGACACATTGGCTAAAATATTGCAAGGAATAGCATAATTACACACCACTGAAATAGAACACTAACACAAGTCAGGATTTCTCTTTGATAAAATAACCAAGCTTTCCCCTCATTATACTTAGATAGAAGCAGTCTCATCTAATATCAAAAATCTTTAACATAAAAAAATTCCTAAAACAATCAAAAACCACCACACTGTAAACATGCATGGTTAGCGCATTTGTAACATAGTAAAAGAACACACAGCTCAACTGAGAAAAGAGACACCATCAATTTCAATGAATCAGTTTCCCTACATACTGACTCTAGGATTTAAGATCATGTGTCCATTTAAAACAAACAAAAAACTTGCACTTGAAATTCTTTATACGTGTTTCCATTAATCCTTTTAAAACTTGAACCTGATCAAGTTTATTTAAGCAGAGCATTCTTATATCAGCTATTAAATTCTTCACACTGACAACAGCAATGCATTCTTCCAAATGGATCTTGATATTTGTAAGAACTTACAGGATAAAACAGGGTATCGATACTTTTGCATAATAACTTTTCAGAGTATAGGGACTCTCTCACTCATTAACAAATTATCGGTGTTACCCTACTATAGTAATCTGTAAAATACTTTCAGCCCTGTAAATAGATATATATCATGGTAGAAGCTCACAGAAGTGAACAGCCATAAAACAGAACACAGAATGCAAGGTCATTTTTCTTGTGACAATAGGACTAGTAAAGATGACTTACTTCTTCTCTGGTGGCACATAATGAAGATTCATATTAGCATGTGGAGTCATCTGATGGTGCCGAGACCTTTCGTTGGCTGAAAAAGCAGCATTGATTGCAAAGTGTTTTACATATGACTCCAAGATGGTTATTATATTTGTCTGGCAAGGAAGCTTCACTAGCTGAAAAAGAAACAACAAATTAATGTCTTATAAAAACAGTAAGCATACCAAGTTAGAATAGGAGCTTGTAATGTACCAACTAATTTAGTAAATGTCTATAGCATAAAGCAAATTCAGGACTGTATAATTTCAACCCTTAAACTGCATTGTTTATCAACATCAGAAGAAACAAGAAACATGGTCAGATTAATGAGTCTGTGGCATTTCCAGCTTTCAAAAGCAATCTACATGTTAAAGCACAACAGGTACCAACACTACACTCTTAAATATGACAAGCCACAGGTACAGCTATAGAGAAGTCTACTCCCTACACTCCTTGTATTCTTCCTTGCCCAATCTGAGCTCAACATGAAGCTAAAAAGGTGAAGTTAAAAACCTCCACGGTTGTATAAACAAAAACTGCTTTTGACATCCTCCTCACACCCCCATGCACCTTCAAGTCCCAACTTTTCCAGCTTTTATTTCATACCCTTTTTCTTCTATTAATATAGTAGCAGTCTTCCTCAAGCTTCTTTTTCAAGACTTCAGGAATTTCTATGCTTATTGCTCTTTCTTCCATGTCCCTTTTTGTATGAATGTCTTGTTCTTCTTTCTACAACAGATCAGTGAAAGAAAACATTATACTGGTTGTGAAAAAAGAACTTCAGTAGTAAAGATACAAGTGGATAATAGCCTCAATGTAAACTATTAAACATTACTGCTCTGGAAAGCATCTGCAAATTAATTTTTTTAAACTTTTCTTTTTAAATTTAGCATTCTCTTAAGTATTTAAAAAAAAAAAAAAAAAACAACCAACAAAACACACCAGAAATTTGTTAGGTGTTGCTGCTTCAGATCACCCACACTGTAGTGGTTAAATGCTACACATTTTCAGATTGATCGTTTACAGTAGGGAGGAAAAAAAAAAAAAAGTTTTTTTTCTTGAAAACAATCCTCTCTACATTTTAACTTAAGATCAGGGTTGACATGACTGTCTCACAGTAAAGACAAGTACAAGACAAACATCCTGCTGCTATTAGGGTTTGTCCAACCTGCATAGACAAGTAAATTTTTACAGCACCCACAAAAGTGGCAAATCTAGTATCCTACATTTTCTCTACGTAAGCCTTTTGTGTAGCATGAGAGGAAAAGAAACAAATGTGTATTTTTAGCATTATATCATATAGTTCTACAAGAAAATGACATTGCATAATTTTCAAAATCTCAACTACAATAAACACCAGAAATAACAAAATTATGCTTTTAATTCCAGCTAAATTACCAGATGTGGCCTATATTTCATCTACTTCACTTTTTCCAGAGTTTCTAGTGCAGATGTTTAAATTCTGTTAACTTAAGGAACACACAAAAATACCATTTCTGTCCTCTCATCTATGTCACTTTCTTCACTTTTTATTTCTTCATCTGTTCCTTCATCACTGTCATCAGAAGAAGAACTACTTATAGCTGCATAAAAGAGATTTCACATATTTACTATTACATTGCAGAGGTTATGACCAATCATTTTTTCAAAGCAAAAACCACCAAAACACAAAAAACCCAACCCACTAAAAAACCACAACCAGCTTGTTATATTTAATGAGGATGAATAATTCTAACTGAATTAAACATGCATTACTTACAGCCCACTACAAATGTTTTAAACGTGTAAGATGAGTTCACAGGAAGTATTCTTGCATCCTCTTAATTGAAAAACACTCACTTTTAAAAGCTCCCTACACTTCTGAGCACAAACATTTTCATTGGACTTTAGTTCTGCACAGGCAATTAACATATTAATCATTCAATCAAAAGGCATGAATCTGTGCAGCAACAGTTCCCAGAACATCAGTTAAGTGCCAGCCAATGTTCCTGCTAGCTTTCACATCATAAAGGAAAATGAAGGAAATTAAAGATCTGGCTTGCAAGTAAAATCAGCCAGTCAGCTGACAAGAAACAGACTTTTGTGTGAGGTAGACTGGGGAAAAGAAATA
Source organism: Hirundo rustica (assembly GCF_015227805.2). Classification (NCBI taxonomy): domain Eukaryota; kingdom Metazoa; phylum Chordata; class Aves; order Passeriformes; family Hirundinidae; genus Hirundo; species Hirundo rustica. The sequence continues at coordinate 99,915,121 of NC_053451.1, read as the reverse complement.
ATCTTATTGCACTCAAAAATACACTAACACTAGAAGAGAAACGTTGTGTTTCCTAACATCAGACGAAGAAAACTGAGGGCTTCTCACACCTATTAACATTAAAGAAAACAGCATTAAGCTCTGAAATCACTGATTAGAATAGTTGTGTAGAAGAGATGCAAGGAGAAGCCTCTGGAATACAAGAAAACAGATATTCTAACTTAACAAAGTTAAGGCATATGACTGCCCCTGTATATTTCAGATAGGACCATGATACTCTCACGGCAAGTGACATCATGCACTTCTCCTCCAGGTCAAAGCATCCCATCAGTTAACCAAAGGATGAAAACAAGCTCACAGTTTTCGCTACTCTCATCATTCTCTTCAGCAGGAAGGCTTTTTAACACAGAGTCAACACCAGGCAGCCTGCAACGTCTCTTCTTTCTTCCCTTTCTTCTCCTACAGAACAGAAAATGGTTCACTGACATTTGAGTAATATTTCATTCATTTCTCCTAGCTCATTCGATTATGTGCAAATGCACAGGAAACCTATGTTTGAGTTATTTTCATTAATTAATGCTGGAACCATTTGAGAGTGGATACCCTAATGTCTGTACATTACCTCATATCATGTTCTCAAGCAGATCCTCAAGCCATGGTCAACCAATATTAATTAGATGATTGCCTTTGGCTCAAGAATACTTCAGGCTCTCCTAAAGTATTTTGCAAGTACATTTCTTTGGGAAGATGCAGATCCAATACACAGGCATTTCACAGCAATAGTTCAGAATAACATAGTTACTGAGTTTGTCTTTCAGAGTGTTGATAACAATTCACAGATCTCTAGCTTAGAATAGCTCTCTAGAATGCACTGGCTGTACTATGTACATATCTACCACCTACAGCATGAGCCCAGATGCCAAGCTCAGTTGTAGACACCTGGATTTATCTGTCTGAAAATGAATCTCATTTATTTTGAGGCCAAAAGGATTTCTTACATGCGAGCCACAGCCTTCCGTGCCAATTTACGCTGTAATCTGCGGTTTTCGTCTGTATCCCGAAGAACATGATCTTCAGCTGCCCATCTATCCCAGCTAAGGACAGGTCAAAAGAAAATAAAAAATGAGCATGAATATATGCCACTCATGATTACCAATGAATTAATATACTTTAAATCTACAAAGGACACACAATGTCATTCAGAAGCAACATCTGCATCACAAGGTTTGCACTCTGCTCTGTTTGCATGGCTTTGGCTGTGATGTTGCCATTTAAAATCCCTCAAGCTTTGATTTCACCTGCAATAGCACTTCTAGCACTGACACAAACTATCAATCACAGACACGGCACTCACGTACTGGCCTTGATAATCAAACAATCCAGAGCATAATTTAATAAAGCATAAACATTTATCAATGGAAACTTAGGTGCCATAAATATATGCTACAGGCAAATATCCCATAAGGTTTAAACTCACGTCTATCAAACTGATTCACTGAAATTTATGGATACAGACCATTGTCAACATGAGCAAGTATATTAAAGGCATTCACAAAAATACTCCCACAAACATTGGTCCTTTCATATTCTGTGCAAAGCCTGTCTTTGCAGAAAAAAATGGAAAAAAATGGAAGAACTGAAACCACACATGTAGGTTCTTACCTTCTGTTCCAACCGTTAAAATGGATCAGATATTCTGGAATTTTTCTGCCTTTGTCATCTTTTCCAACAACAATATCAACAATCTGAAACAAATATTGAATAGTACATATTAAAAAACTTGAGAGAAAGTAAGCCTTTGGCTATTTAGAAAGTTTATGCACAAAGAAAGAAAAGAAAATTAAACAGGCTTGTTATTTTGCCAGTTAATACTGACAGGAACAGAAGATCAGGATTATATTAAATGATCAGAAAACCTAGCTTTCTTGTTGACTACTCCTAACATTGCAGACTGCTCACCATCTTTGTCCTATCCTCAAATGCCCCATGCTTTCAAGACAGACAAGGGAGACATCCAATAGTGCAGTAGCACAGTATGAATATGCAGATTTGGGTTGCTAACACTTTCTCCCCTGTACTGTCTCCTCAAGCCCTCTAAGCAGGAAACACAGTTCTCCATACATAAACCTCAGAAATACTGCTCTGTTGAACATCACAGACTCTCAGAAACAAAGCATTAACAGGCTTTGGGAATATCTCAACCTTTGTTTTCTTCTATTTTCAGGAATGTTCAGTGGCTAGTCTGAAAGGGCCTGCACCTCAGAAGAAAAAGATGTGGTGCCTGCACTTGAGTGGCTTTCAATAGATCATATATCAGTACTTAGGCTACAGTGATGCTTTATTTTGGGAGTCCAGAATTTAGAAACTATTGATGAATTCACAGACAGTTACGCTGTTTAGGATACTCAACATTAAAAAGAAAAGGTATTATGCATTTTTGTACTCAGGTTTATAGGGGTAGCAGCTACAGCTGCCAGTTGTTAGGACATGAGTAAGTGTACAAACAAAAGGGCAGCCCAAAACATTACAGTACGGTGGCATTCGTAATCAAAGATATTTGAGAAACACACACAAGCACAACTAGTAAACCTGCAGCAAAAAGCACTAATTTCATCAAGAATACAGTTACAACACTTCCTTTTTTATCCCTCTCTGTAACAAAAAACCCCAATACTGTTTCCAAGTCGGACACAGATGATTTAGGATTGAAAAATAATCTTGTGCACCAATGATACCCTAAAACAACACTGTATTTACATAAAGCTCTATCATTACTCTTAAGGCAATACTAAGGCCTTAGGTAAGGCCTAAATGAGGCAGTCACCTCTGAGCGCATCACCTACGGCCCTGCATACTATCCTGTTTCTGCATGCTCCCGTGTACCAGCGGTACCACTTAAACCTTTCTGAAACGCAGAAGGGCGGGCAGTAAGCGTGGGAAAGCGTGAGGGGAAATAAACCCAGCTACGCTACCAAACTGCAGGGGCGGCAATAAGACTTCAGAATTACTTTGCAGGTGTTGAGGGACGTGCGTCCGACACTTCCAGAGCGGCCCGGCGGCTCCGCCGTCTACCTGCCGCGACAGGCAGGCCCCGAGAGCGCGGGCCCCATGGCGGGGAAGGCCCAGAGGCTCGCAAACAGCTGCTACGCGCACCCCGCACCCCCGGGGCTCCCGTGGGTCCCACCGGGGGACCGGCCTGAGCCGCCCGCAGGGAGCAATAAGGGAGGGAGGACAGGCACGGCGGGGACGGCACCGCCTCGCCTCGTCTCCCTGTCCCGCGGCGGCCCCCGCCCCGCGGCCTCCCCGCCTGCTCCCCCCCTCCCCGGAACCGGTGCCCGTTTCCCGCAACAAGTGCGGCTGCCGGCGGAACCTCCTCCTCCCCCCGCCGCCTCGCCGGCCGGGCCCACAGCCGCTTCCCGCGCCGCCTCCCGCCCGGGGGCGCGCGCAGCGCCCGGCGAGAGCGGCAACGGGAGAGAGGAGCCGTAACGGGAGCGGGCGGGCCGCGCGCCGGCCCCGCCCCGCGCCCTCCCGCCCGGGGAGACGCGGGAGGGGGAGGCAGGAGCGCGCGCGGCCGGTCACCTTGGCATCATAGAGCACTTTGGCTTTGGTGGGGTCGGGCTCGAAGCAGAGAACTCTCTCTCCCCGGTGGAACTTAAATTTCATTCCCCGCGAGGTCATTTGTTCATCATGGCGCAAAGGAGAGGAGCCCCGCCCGCTCCCGCGGGGAGGCGCCGCGGACGGCCCGGCCCCGCCCCGCCCCCGGCTCCTCCGGCGGGGGCGGGCGGCCGGGACCGAGCGGGGATGCAGCGCCCGGCTTCCGCTGCCCTCTGTGGGGGAGCGGCGTTCGGCCCCGGGCAGCGCGGGGACGGGCCCGCCCGCCTGTGCCTGCCCGTGGCCGTGCCCGCCCCGCCGGTCACGAGGGGTGCGCGGTGCGGGATGCGGGAGCCGGCGGCGGGAGGGGCGGCGGCGGCGTGGGGGACGCGGGAGCCGGGCGGAGAGGCGGCCGCCTGCCCTGGGCCAGGGGAGTCCCTGCAGGAGGCGAGAGCTCCCGGCCGTGGCGGCGGTGCTCCAGCGCCGTGGGAGCCGGGGCGTGCGCTGGACCTGTGCCTGCCAGCGGAGCGGGGTGGGGGAGAGGGTTAAGTGCACCCCGAGAACAACAGCTGTCCTTATCTCTGCTGCTGCTGCTGCCTCTAAACATCAGTAGACATTCCTCACCCTCTTTCCCACGTTCTCTGCTAAGCGGTTGAACCGCCCCTACTCCCGAGGTGGCTTTGTGTACATTGTAACATGTAAGGTTTGTTTTGTTCTCCGTCCTTCTTCCAGCCTGCCTTCAGGAAAATAAAACCAGAAATAAATAGGGTGTTGGGACTAGAAACCCAATCCGCTGTTTAATTCCAGATTCTACAAGCACACATAGAGCGCAGATAATCAAAATCAATACACAGCTTTCTTGCTAGTTTACGCTGACTGATGCCTGGAAGGGACCTCACAGGGTTCAGCCAGGGGAACACTGCCGTTTCCCACACGATGTTATTAGATGCTCCCTCGGGCTGTTGCAGTTTTTATGCCAGTTCTGGATTTCTTATTTACACAAGACCATAACAGGGCTGGGAGGCCTGGGTTTAGCCAGCCTTGGGGAAAGACTTGTAATTATTTAGTGTTTCTGAAGTTGTTTTTCTGTGGAAGCTGTTCAGGAGATGGATGACTCTAGATTATGCAACTGAGCATACACTAGTTTGGTGCTAAGGGGAAGAGGATTTTAAATCCTCATATCTTTTTTTTCCCAGTCATTGAGGCTGATAGCAAAGCTGGGAGCTCTAAGGAATACCATGGGAAAGAACATGGAGTTCTAGTGTACTACCAGAAAGTTTCTGAAGGTAAAAAGTGATAGAGGGTACCAAGAAAACAAGATTCTGAGAAGATGACTGCTCCTTGGGATAGGATGGACTTAGTACTTAATTTCTTTTGATTCAAAATGTACATATTTTTATAGTGGAAATGGTAGGAAAAGCCTGTAAACTTGCTGCTGAGACTGGATGGAGTGAGAGAAGCCAATTGATGCAACAGAGTGAGAGAAAATTAAGGAAGTGTTCCTGAAAGTGTTCACAGCCCACTGATGCTAAGATTAGGAAACAGGCTCCAAAAGTGCAAGGATGCAATGTCAATCGCAGGAACTGTTACTTAAGTAACCTTTTTTTTTTTTTTTTTTTTTTTTTTTTTTTTGGGTAAGATAAACAGTAACAACAAAACAAGGGAAGGAGAATCATCAACTCGTACTTGTGTCCCTGTCTCCAACCTGGTGTTAAGAGTACTCACACAAGAGGAGCCTCTACACACCACTTATGCATAAGCAGCTTATGTATTTCCACACTGCCTCCTAGATTCCTCAATTTCCCTCTTTCCCAGTGGTGTCCACTTGCAGACTCTGCTTCTTGTTCGTCTCAGCCTCTCCTAGTTCACCCCAGCCCATCTTTATGGCTCCCACCCAATCTACTCCTGAAATCTTTTGGCTCAAATTTCTTTTTACTTGAGTTTCCTAATACTTTATATATAGCTCTTTGCCATAGCATTTGAGAGCCAGTTGTTGCCCAGTCTATTCTCTCTCTGCTCCCACTCTCAGATAGAGGCACATGTGCATCCATCCTTATCTCCCGGAGCCACCGTGCTGTAGATAATCCTTGCCTGCAGGTCCCTGGCCTTGCCAGATCTCCTGCTAAGGCGCCTTCTCTAGCAGGGCTTTCAAAATCCTGTATGTGAGCTGTGCTTAACTAAGATCCACCCAAAGGGAGCCAGGAGAGGAGAAATGCTGGTGTGTTTATGGAAACCCATGACAGTGCTGCCCAGGAAAACCCTACTTCTAGATAAAATACAGAACATGGATTTTTCAAAGGTACTGAGTTCTCCATAGTGAAGACTGACAAATGACTGTCCAAAATCAAAACCAAAGAGCAACAGCCACTTGGAAAACTGTGTTTGTGTGTGTATGTACATACTGCCCGTGCAGTACCTGTTGTGAGTTGTTCCTGTCATGTACAGCACATAAACAAAGGCCCAGTACAGATATATGAGATTTAGCAAAGCCTGAACTGCATCTCCTCGCTCGTAGGTAGCAGCAAGGAGAAATCACAGGCAGCAGAGCAATGTCAGGCAGCACCTTCAGGATCATCGTTCCAAATACTGAGGAACAGCAAAGGGGGGTGAATGGTAGGAGGCCAGCAGCTGGGTTTGTTGAATATTGCTGAAGCAGGAGATGAGCTGAGCCACCACGTATTTTGAGGACATTCCCAGGACACTACATCGCCTCTAGGAAAGAAAAGCAGATTTACAGCTCCTCTGGGAGACAGAGCACCGCGGGAGTGGAGACCCTGGCCTCCTGCCAAAGTGAACCCAACGAGATCATGAGGGCTAATTCCGCTAATTCGAGCTATTTCAGCTGCGCGCCCCACTGCAGGCTCAAAGCTCACTCTAAGAGCCTTCTTCAGGGGCAGGTTTTATTTCGACGAGGCGTTGTGTTTCAGCGACGCGTCCCGCGGCGCGGGCGAGGGGAAGATGGAGGCGGCGCAAGGCTCGCTGGGAGCTGTAGTCCTGCGGCGGGCGCGGGCAGCGCCCTGGGCCCGGGGCAAGAGGAGTCGGGGTCCCCTAAAGAGGAGAATTCCCTGTCCCGACCCTTGCTAGCAGCGCGCTGGCAACACCGAGGCTTGGGCCGTCCGCGGAATGGGAGTGCCCGCGGCCTGCTCTCGATCTGCTCTGTGCGGAGCCTTCGCTGCCCCGTGCGTGTCACCTCAATCTTACCCCCATTGCTGCTGCCGGGCTTCTCGCTGTAGGTCCGCAGGCAAACACAAAGGTGACAGCAGCCTAAAGACACACCCAGTTAGTCTGGCAAGAGGCAGTGTGCGCCCTGTTCCTTGCGGTTGTTTGAAAATGCCCTGCTTTTCAGTGTTTCTCCTGGGATCGATGTTGGGTGCCAGGGGTGTATTTACCCGGCTCACCTGGATTGGTGCGGTGCCGAAGGGAACACACTGCCGAGGGCAATAGAGACAAGGGGTGTTTCCATGAACTCCAGCACCCACCCAGTGCTTCTTGTAAATCCCGGTGAGATTTCAGTCTTACCTAAGCCATCAATCATTATTTTAGCCCTGCACTGAGTTCTTTAAAATCTGTCCTTTGTTTTGTTTAGGCTGGAAACGGCAAGCAGAAACTTTTAAGCATTCTCAGAGTATTTTGGCTTTATGAGACTCTCATCACACTGGCCTCATTGTAATCTCCTAAAACTGTATAACTTTCTTCCTGAACTTTTAATCAACAGCCATCACCTGTATGTTCTCTTCTATGTTTTGCTTGTTGCAAAGCAAAATTATTTGCTCTGGCATTGATCAGGGCAAGATAATATCTAAATTTTTTTTTAAAAAAAGTAATTATAACCACGAATTTCAGTACTGGGATTATGGAAATTTCCCCATTAATATTACAGGACACTCAGACGAAGCAAAGGACATCCACAATAAGCAGGAGGAAGAGGCAATTAGAGTCAAAACACAGTTCACAAGAAAGAGACAACAATCCTTTCAGAATATGGTATTGTATAAAAATCTTGCTGTATTGCAGTGCAGAGAATGCAACTTCAGTGAGTGTCTGCATGTTTAATGAATCCATAAACCAGTTGTCCTCCCCCTGAAGTTAATAAAAAATTAGCTTAACACCAACATAATACTATCCTTGATTCTTTGAGGGAATCCTCAAAAAGTTAAAATGGTGAATGTTTAATAAGGGGAACATACTTCTTCAGGACCTCTAAACTGTATATAGAGGTATATAGAAATACTGAGCTATTGACTTAATTTTATTAAGGCAAACCCTGCTGCTTAACTATTTGCTTGATTTTATTAAGGCAAGCCCTGTTGCTTTCAAATCCCCTGGTGTTTACACTCATTTTGCTGTTTACATTGGCTTTGTGAACCTTCAGTGTAAACAGAGAAAAAGAAGTAAGTATTCTTCCCATGAAACAGCTCAAGAAAGAAATTCTGACATCATTTAAATGAAGCATGCTTCCTGTTTCAACGTAATTAAATTCTGAGATCTTAAAAATAAAAACAAAGAGAAGAAAAAAACCACCCTAATTTACTGTAAAGCTACAGACATCTCAGGGATAAAAAAAGGCTACAGATGGTAGATTATTGTTACCTAGGAAGGACATTCTTTCTGATGTTCTTATTTGGGTGTCTGTTTCAAACAGAGAGGTTTCAGCCAAAGCAATTGTTTTTTCTAAGATCAAAACTAACATTTGTTCTGCACAAGGAAAAAACCAAAATCTTTCCTAGTTCTAATGCCCCCAAGGGTTTCAGAAGGATCACAATCACAATCAGAGAATTTGCTGAGTTGGAAGGAACCCACAAGGATCACTGAATCCAGGTCCTGGCCCTTCACAGCTCCATCCACAATGTGCCTGACAGTATGTCCAAATGACGGTGACCTTAGTGTCACAGGTGTCTTGTGCCATCCCCGTGAAGGTAAGACCAGATTCTTGCAGCTGCACTATGTTTATAACACCAAATAAAACAAATGAAGGCACCTGGCTTTTTGGGCAAGTGCCAAGACCTGACCCAATTTGTTTCACAAAGCAATTGTTTTCTTTCCGTGGACCTAAGATACAATCGTTACTATGTTTGTGGGGTTTTTTGTTTGGTTGTTTTGTTTGTTTGTGTGGGGTTTTTTTGTTTGTTTTGTTTTGTTCTGGTGGTTTTTTGTTTGATTTTTATTTTCCTGAAAAATAAAATGGTTATTAGAGTGACATTTTTATTGTTTGAAGCTGAGAGCAAATGTCCTATGCCCTGGAGAGCCTGTAGGCGGTGAAAAAAGGTGATGCTAGGCACAGGAAGAGGGAAAAGGGGAGGCCAGTTTGGTGTTTGCCTGGTGCATGCTTCCTGCTGGAATGGGCTGCGCAGTCACCACCTCCTGCTCTGGATTCTGTCTGGGACAGTGTGAGCTGACATGAGCCAAACCTTTTCCAGGACACATGCTTGCAGTTAAGCATAATGGGCAATTAGCAGTCCAGTGCTTAAGCTCATTTCCAGGGCCTGTTTTCTCTAGTGCTGCAGTCATAGCTTTAGAGTCCTCTGGGCAGCAAAACCACCCCACGTTATACTGCGTGTGACTGGTAGAGATTTATTTTATTTTAGGATGTCTCAGGCCAGAATTCCTTGAAGAAGTTTAAGAAGGTTCTGCTGCTCGCTGTTTTCCTCCTTTACTGCCAGCTGTCCTGGCACAGCAGTGTGTGCAAAAAGGAGCCTCATTGGAATATAGGTTGAGCAAATGTAGCTATGGCAAAGTTGAGTAGAAGCTTGGGCTGAAGTACAGACAACATACAGTGACAAATATTCTTCGAAACTAATCAAGATTTTAATAACTCCAGGTAGAATTATTACAAAATACACATTATATTTGACCTTAATATTTTTTACTTGGTTCTTGTCTTGTGAAATAACAATAATATTTCAATCTAGCAGAGAGCTAAAGCTAAAACTTTCCTACCTTACAGGTTTAATTGGACTGAAGAAATGATGCAGTGTGAAATGGTGCTGGCATCAAGGCATGGGGCATGCAGGCATCCAGGCATCCAGGCAGCAGGCTGTACAATCTTCAGGCCTTCAGTTGTACTTCCAGTTTTATCTTCAGATTTTTGGTGGCCCAAGATTTTTAGGAGAAAACATACTGAACACATTGTGAGAGTGGCTTGACCACAGTAGCAGAGTGGGGTCAATGAAGCTGCAGAAGTACTTGAGAGGGGGGAAAGGATGAAATAATCATAATCAGAATTGTTATAAATAAGATGGACCAAATTCGATAAATCAAAATTTGGAATTTTATTGAGAGACAAAATGACAGTCTTGGACAGCCACAATTAAAAGGACAGCATCGAGCCCGGGATCGGCGCTGGGTGAACAATGATAACACACTCTGCCAGTCTGTTATCCCCCAAGTTCACATTTTCAGTTTGCAGCAGTCTCTTTTTATACACTGGATCGCGGAGAGAGACTCAGGATTTCGATGGTCCTTCCTCCGAGGCATCTTCATTAATCATGCAGGACTCAGTTCCGAGAGCCTGGTTAGATCGGAGGAGGAGGACAACACTGTTAACGGTTGGGTCCAGGTGTGGTGTGGAGATGTTAATTTCTGGCGGAGACGATCTAGATATTGATCTAAGGTAATCATCTGGTTCTCCGGGCTATCATCTCCGTTTTCTGTCGCCTTTTGTTCCCTTTCAAGGATTCCCGGCAGCAGCATTTTCTCGTTCCTCTTTCTGGTAATTCCAATCATGTTTTCCTCGTGTCTCTCCCATGCCTTTTTGGGCTAGAGAAATTCCTTTATTTTGTTGAGCCACCTTCCCCTGAGTTAATTCACAATATGCTGGTTTGAACAAAACAACTTATAACATGCTAGTTTATACAAAACTTATATTTATATGGCTTGTATTACATTTTATATCCTATTAACACGAATTAACTTTAGAACATATATCACAGAAGTAATTCAAAGGGTGTATGTGATAAATGTGCTAAAGTTAATTCGTGTTATCAAATTATACAAGGTAAATGTTGAACTGTATAAAATATGAATGTTAGAAATGTGTTCAAATGTACATAAAGTAAAAGTAAAATGTAGAAACTAAAAATTAGAAATTTCCTGGCTTGGGAAGCACAGGAGGGACACGAGGAAAGTATGATTGGAATTACCAGAGAGGGGGCCTTGAAACTATTGCTGCCGGGAATCCCTGAAAGGAAACAAAGAACCACGGAAGAAGAAGATACAAGTCCGGAGACCAAGATAATCACTTCAGATGGATATCTCTACTCGTCTCCGCTGAAATTAACATATACACGACACACCCGGGCCCGATCATCAACAGCATTGTTCCACCCTACCGGTCTATTCAGACCTCCGATACCAGGACTTGAATAATTAATGAAGACGCCTCGGAGAGGATAACGTCAGAATTTCGGACTTCACTCCGCGATCTTGTGTATAAAAAGGGACAGCCGGAGACCAGAAATTGTGAACTTGGGGGGGATACCAGGCTGACAGAGCTTGTTATCCGCGTTCACCCGGCACCGATCCCGGGCTCGGCGCTGTCCTTTTAAATTGTAGCTTTCCGAGACTGATATTTTGTCTCAAAATAAAATTCTAAATTTTGATACTTTGAATTTGGTCGATCTTATTTATAACAATTCTGGTGACCCCGACGTGATTAGAGTGATACCGGGACCCCCGAGGGACCCCCGTCTCTGACCAGGAGGCGCACCGCTGAATTCAGCGGCCTGGCGGAACTGGGGTATCCGGGAGGAACCGATCAACCACACGACGAACAAAACAGCGAAAGCCACATTTAAAAGGGAGATAGGCGAGGTCAGAGCTCTCGGGGAACTCGGGGAAGTTTTTCTTTGGAAGCAGAACCTCCGGAGCCGCGGTGAAGAAATCTACTCATAAAAATCTACGTGCACGAAGAATCCACGCAGGAAAAGGATCGTAAGTATTGCGTGGTTGAGTGGGGAGTGACCGAGCGTGTGAGTGAGACGTGATTTTATCACGAAGCGAGTGGGACCCCAAAATCGCAGTTCCATAGTCCCGCGAGGGGCGTGGTCGGTTGCGGGGGAAGCGAAAGTTTCGGGGGTAAAACGCACCTCACACGTTAAGCCCTGAAAACTCGGGGAGTTTTCGGAAAGGGGGGTCGGTCACAGGAAGGCTGGGAGGGAAGGTTACGTCCTTACAAGAGTTCCGGGGACTGGTAAACCTTCCAGCCTTGGACCAGGGACGGTCCGGGAAGGAAGTAAGGAGAAGAGAGCTCGCATACACCAGAGGAAACCCGGGGGGGGAGCGATCACCCACAAAGGGCTAGTATCTGGTAAACTCACACCATAGGACAGACAAAAAGCAAAGCTAGCAAAAGGAATCTTAGGAAACCAAAGCGGGGAACCGGTAAAGGAATCCCTGAAATCCCAGTTGAGAGCCCGCTGGGATGGATGTTAGAACATTGGGAAGAATGCCCCATAAGAGAGGGAAAATCCAAGAAACGGATGGTGCATTTTTGCATAGAAGTATGGGGTGGGGTAGAAATACGGGATCACGTAATTTGGCCCGTGTTTGGAACATTTGAAGAATGGATATGTAAGGCACTAGTACGTTATGTCGGAGAAAAGGGAACTGTAGAAGAACGGGAATATGCGGGGGTCTGGGGTAGAATTGATGCAAAATTACTACCCATAAGGATAAAGGACCCTGCCGATGTTTCCGGGGATAAGTGGGAGCCTTTAGACAACTTGCCTCCACCTTACATAGTACCCTCACCCCCTCCCCTCCCTGAGCAGAACAATCCACAAAACCCGGGGAGATTGGGACCCCCTCTGGGACGGAGGATTCCTATATCCCCGTCTCTCCCCTCTGCCCCTCCGTTGGAGTCACGAACAGTGGCCCCGGTCCCACCGGTCGGGCTCCCTCCCCCGCTAGAACCTGTACAAGCCACTCAGTCACTGGGAAGAGGTACACAAAGTACAGACACCCCTGCGCCAGCCCGAGATGACCTGTTGCCTGATCTAGATCTGGCGGCTTTCTTTAATTCTCCTGAAAACACACAGCAGGGTTGGGCAGAAGCAAAACACTCACCTCCCGCTAGGAGGACTAGGAGACAACTAAAGAGGATGAATGAGACGGAGAGTGAAGGGGAAGGTGAAAGAGCAAATCTTTTCCCCTTAAAGGAAATTCCCACTGCTCCAGGAATTATCGGGTACGTAAACGTCCCGATTAATACCAGTGATGTGAGAGCCTTTAAGAAGGAGATGGGAAAACTTATGGATGACCCTTTAGGGGTCTCCGAAAGACTAGATGAATTCTTAAGAACTAGCATCTATTCGTATGAAGATCTTACAGCTATTCTCAGATCTTTGTTCAATACGGAAGAAAGGGAAATGATCAGACAAGCGGGGATACGGGAATGGGAACGGAGGAACCCTCAGAGCACTCCTGGAGATCAGAAATGGCCAAGCCAAGATCCCCGATGGAATGCTCAAACTGAGGAGGGTAGGAGAAGCATGATTGATATGAGGAACATCATCATACAGGGAATAAGGGAGGCCGTGCCCCGGGGACAAAATCTGAGCAAGGTCTTTGGGGAATGTCAAGGGAAAGATGAGACCCCCACAGAATGGTTGGAAAGGTTGAGAAAAAGCCTCCAGATATACTCTGGGACAGACCCTGATTCTCCCGTGGGGGAGGTACTTTTAAAAACCCAATTTGTAGCAAAATCATGAGAGGACATCAGGAAAAAGCTGGAAAAGATTGAGGGGTGGCAGGAGAAGGGATTGCAGGAATTACTGCGGGAAGCCCAGAAAGTCTACATGAGAAGGGACGAGGAAAAACAGAAAATACAGGCTAGGGTATTAGTAGCTGCAGTAAGGGAAGCCCAGAAACAGGAACGCCCACAAGCTTCGGAGAAACCCTTAAGGAAAGCACCTCCGAGGGGAGCCACACGCCCGCAAAAGGGGACTTCAGGAAAATGGATAGAGGGAATGGAATGTTTCTATTGTAAAAAGAAGGGACATATGAAAAAAGATTGTCCAAAGAAGATGAGAGATGAGAAGATGTTCCGGGAGGACTAGGGAAGTCAGAGGCTCTATCTTTTGGAGTCCATAACATCAGGAGAGCCCTTGATAACATTGAAAATAGGACCCCAGGGAACAAAAATGGATTTTTTGGTAGATTCAGGGGCTGAGAAAAGTACATTCAAGCAGCTGCCCCCGGGATGCCGAGTAAGTAAAGATTCTATGGTAGTTATAGGAGCTAAAGGGGAGCCATTCAAGGTACCGATAGTTAAGAATGTGGAAATAGAATCAGAGAATAAAATTTGTTTGGGAGATATGTTGCTAGTAGAAGAGGCTGATTACAACCTGCTGGGTAGGGATTTGATGGTTGCACTGGGGATCAACCTCATCATAAGGAATTCACAGATTACGGTTAGTATATATAAACTAACCTGTGAAGATGAGGACAAAATTAATCCCAAGGTATGGCACACAGGGAAGGAAGCGGGGAAATTGGCTATGGAACCTATATCAATTGAGATTGAAAAGCCTGAGAATCCCATAAGGATCAGGCAGTACCCAATCCCTCTAGAAGGGAGGCGGGGGCTGAAACCTATAATAGAGGATTTGATCAAAAAGGGCATATTGGAGCCGTGTATGTCCAGACACAATACCCCAATACTGGCTGTTAAAAAGGGAGATGGGAATTATAGGTTAGTGCAAGATTTAAGAGCCATAAATGAAAGAACAAGAACTCGGTTCCCTGTAGTGGCTAACCCCTACACCCTTCTGAATAGGATCTCCCCGAGAGACACTTGGTACAGTGTTATAGACCTAAAGGATGCATTTTGGACCTGCCCTTTAGCTGAAGGCAGCAGGGATTTTTTTGCATTCCAATGGGAGGATCCAGACACTAACCGGAAACAACAGTTAAGGTGGGCCTCACTTCCCCAAGGATTCGTGGACTCCCCAAATTTATTTGGACAAGCATTGGAAAAGTTGCTAAGTCAGTTCTCCCCTAGGAAAGGGACCAAGATTTTACAATATGTAGATGATCTACTGGTGGCTGGTGAAACAGAAGAAGGTGTAAGAAAATGCACTATTGATTTGTTAAACTTTTTAGGGGAAAAGGGATTAAAGGTAGCAAAACAAAAGTTACAGTTCACAGAATCTGGGGTGAAATACTTAGGGCATTGGTTAGTAAAAGGGAAAAAGAAATTGGACCCTGCAAGGGTAGCTGGAATCATAGAACTGCCCCCCCCTAAAACCAAAAGACAAGTACGTCAGCTATTGGGGCTGTTAGGTTATTGTAGGCAGTGGATAGAAGGATATAGTGAAAAAGCAAAATTTTTGTATGAAAAATTAACTGCAGAGAGGATAAAATGGACAGAACAGGATGATAAGGAATTAGAGCGATTAAAGGGTGCTTTGGTGACTGCCCCAGTATTGAACCTCCCAGATATCAATAAGAAATTCCAATTATTTGTGAATGTAGAAAACCACACAGCACATGGAGTATTGACACAAGAATGGGCTGGGGATAGGAAGCCTGTAGGTTACCTTTCAAAATTGTTGGACCCTGTAAGCAGGGGGTGGCCTACATGTTTACAGGCGATAGTAGCAGTTGCCTTATTGATAGAAGAAGCCAAAAAGATTACTTTTGGGGCTCCCATCACAGTTTATACTCCACATAATGTAAGAACTATTTTACAACAAAAAGCTGAAAAATGGCTCACAGATGCCAGATTGTTGAAGTATGAGGCCATTCTCCTTCATGCTCCAGAATTAGAATTAAGGACAACACAAGCAAGTAATCCTGCTGGGTTCCTGTTTGAGGAAGCTTCATCAGAGCCTATACACAACTGTATAGACCTAGTAGAATTACAAACAAAAATTAGGGAAGATCTGGAGGACGAGGAGCTCGAAGAAGGGGAAAAATAGTTTGTAGATGGGTCAGCCAGGGTTATAGAAAAGAAAAGAAAATCAGGATATGCAATTATAGATGGGAAAACTGGGGGAGTGATAAAGTCAGGCCCCTTGGGCACTTCATGGTCAGCTCAGGCATGTGAATTGTATGCTGTGTTGCAAGCACTCAAAAGACTTAAAGGAAAAATAGGAACTATTTTCACTGACTCAAAGTATGCGTTTGGGGTAGTGCATACCTTTGGGAAAATCTGGGAGGAAAGAGGACTGGTGAACACTAGAGGAAAAGAGTTAATACATGAGGATCTAATAAGGAAAATTCTCAAGGCAGTAAGGGAACCAAAAGCTATTGCAGTGGTATATGTAAAGAGTCACCAGGCTGGACTACAGTTCAGAATACGTGGGAATAATTTGGCTGATCAGGAAGCCAGGAAAGCAGCTCTCCTAACCCTGGATACCTTGGAAAGCAGGACAGAAAATTTTGGAGAAAGTTCTCCTCATCCCACAGAAAAGGAGATTGAGGATTTCAAGAAAATGGGGGGAAATTTAATAGATGGGAAATGGAAATTGACTGACGGTCGAGAATTGATCCCAAAGGCTTATGCAAGGATCATATTAAAAAGATTGCATGCACAAACTCATTGGGGAACTCAAGCTTTAGCAGAACAATTTTTGAAATTTTTTGGATGTAAGGGTATCTTCGAGTTAGCCAAGCAGGAGGTTCAGAGTTGCTTGGTCTGCCAGAAAATTAATAAATCAAAGGTCAAACACAATGCATTAGGGGGACGTCCTTTAGCATATCGCCCCTTTGGGAGAATACAAGTGGATTTTACAGAGTTACCAAAAATAAGTAGATATAGATATCTGCTAGTAATAGTAGACCAATTAACACATTGGGTGGAGGCATTCCCTAGCCCTAGGGCTACAGCTCAAACAGTAGCACGGAGATTATTGGAGGAAGTAATTCCCAGATATGGAATCCCTGATTCCATTGATTCAGATCAGGGAACTCATTTTACATCCAAGGTCATAAAAAGCTTAGCAGAGGCTCTGGGAATCAGATGGGAATATCATACCCCATAGCATCCTCAGAGCTCAGGTCAAGTAGAGAGAATGAATCAAACTCTGAAGGCACAATTGTCAAAACTTATGCTAGAAACTAGAATGACTTGGATAAAATGCCTCCCTCTAGCCCTCCTAAACATCAGAACACAACCTCATTCCGGTTCGGGATTATCTCCATTCGAGATGTTGTACGGAATGCCTTATGAGCATGGAATGCCAGTTGGACATCCCCGGGTGGAGGATTGTCAGATCCAGTCTTATATCATTGTGATTAACAAAAATTTGCAGGAACTCCGGAAGCGTGGGTTAATAGCACAAAGCACCCCGCTGGAGTTTGCTATCCACAAGATCCAGCCGGGTGATCAAGTATTGATCAGAGCGTGGAAAGAAGCACCGCTGTCATCGCATTGGGAGGGACCTTTCCTCGTCCTCCTCACAACAGATACTGCCGTGAGAACAGCAGAGAAAGGCTGGACCCATTGCTCCCGAGTGAAAAAGGTGGAACAACACAGCAGCTCTCCGCAGTGGAAAATCACCTCTGCACCTGGGGATTTAAAGCTGAGAATTCACCGAGACACCCAATGACCAGCGCTTATCGGATAAGTTGCACTCAGGCAGGATGTCCCTGCTATCCTTTTGTTCATTTTAAGTGCGGGTATTGTGAACAAGTTTGAGTAACTCATTGTGTCCGGGGGGCTAGACCTTGGAATTTGTGTGTACCTTGTTACGAGGAGGAGGTCAGGCTTACCAATCTATTCCTATACGTTGCCACAGAATCGGGATTGTTCGAATTGGATTCTCCTGAGTAGTTCCACTATTACACTAAAGGATTAAGGGGAGGATTGAATAAAAGAGCGGATCCACTCGTAATTGAGTGCAGGAGAACGTTGAAAGTACCCTGTAGAGGAGATCAAATAAGGAAAACGAGGTGGGAGCAGTACAAGAGGCGATATGCTCAGAGAAGCACCGGCAGGGACCCGGAAGAATATCCCTGCTGCCAAGAAGATGGATTACCCCGCCGCTGGTAGCAACCCAACGGGCGAAAAGTGGAGCAGAGGGATAGGCCTATGGGTAACCCTGGTGATCCTGAGTCAAGCCATGTGCCCCACGAATGGCCTCCACGAACCCCAAGAGGGGATGGGAATGGAAACTAATCTCCCCACGGTCCCTCCAAACCTTACCCGGAACAGAGTTTTAGAATCCAGGGTACGAGTAGACTGGTTTACACAAAAAAGGAGGGAGGTAAGCAGTCTTCCTTTGATCACAACATGCAAAGAATGTAACAAAACTGTGTGGATTAAAAGGAAAAAGGAGAGTACCTTTGTGGGATATCTCCAAGTTAACCCTTTATGTTATGATAAGAAGAAACTGAAGATGTGTGCCTTGAACGAGAAAACATATTGGGTAGGACAAAATGAGAAATTGCAAACAGCTACTTTAGCGAATGGACCTATATTACTCGATATGTTGGGGGAGAACGATAAAAGAGTTTGTTTAAGAATGGATAAAGTTTTTTGCTTTTCCAAGGACGAGGAAGGGTTAGACCCTGAGAACAAGATACAAAAGGTAGCCCTAGAATTTAAACGACAAGAATTGGCAGCTAAGAAAAAGAGAATAGAGCAGGAAAGAATGAGGACATTAAGTGAACAATATGATCAATTGGAAAAACAGTCTAATGATTGGAGTCTGGCTACTTCCAGCAAAAATCTTTTCCTGGATTTGGTACAGGAGATTGCTACCGAGTTAGGGCTAACTAATTGTTGGATCTGCGGAGGATTAAAATCCGCCGAAAGATGGCCATGGAAAGGTGAGAGTTTAACTCCTGAGCAGTTACTAAAATGGGATAATAAAATCTTAAACACTTTAACCCGGCCAGGAGGGTGGACACTGGATGAACGAGTAATAGGGACAATCTGTATTAGTAGAGAAGGGAATGTGTACAGTGATGTAGTAGGATACACCCCTTGTCTATCCACTCTGGCTGTAAATTCCAACAACAGATCCAAAATGTGGCAACCAGAACCCCCAAATGGGTACTGGGGAAAAGAGAAGCAAGGAAAGTGTAATTGGGTAGAGGAAATTGAACTCTGTTGGCATGAACTCACTAACGCTAACCCATATTACTCCTTAACTGAACTGGTGGAATTTTGAGACAAACCGGAAAATATAGACATTAAATGGAAAGCTCCCAGCGGGATTTATTGGATCTGTGGGAAAAGAGCTTACAGTGAATTGCCCCGGAAATGGAAAGGGTCCTGTACCCTAGGTATGATTAGACCCTCTTTCTTTACACTCCCCAGAACTAGTAGCAATTTGCTAGGGGCCCCTTTGTATGAAACCCTCAGCAGGAGAAAGCGAGAGGTAAAGAAAGGACTCCCACAAGTGGGAGGGAATCAGAAATGGGGAGAGGAAGAATGGCCTGCAGAGCGCATCATAGAATACTATGGTCCAGCCACCTGGGCACAGGATGGAAGTTGGGGTTACAGGACCCCAGTATACTTATTGAACCGGCTAATCAGGTTACAGGCTGTAGTAGAAATAGTGTCTAACCACACTTCAGACGCCCTGGAATTGTTAGCCAAACAACACTCACAAATGAGAGCTTTCGTATACCAAAATCGAATAGCTCTGGACTATTTACTAGCAGAGGAAGGGGGTGTGTGCGGGAAATTTAATGACTCAGAATGCTGTATCGAAATCAATGACTATGGAGAAACTATTAGAGATTTGGCTGCAGAAATTAAAAAAGTGGCGCACGTCCCAGTGCAGAAATGGAATTCGATCCTAAAAGCATCATGGTGGAATCAAATATTTGGAACGGGAGATTGGTGGAAGAAGGTGGGGTTCTTTATCCTGTGCTCAGTGGCTGGGTTAGTGTTCTTGCCTTGTTTAATACCTTGCCTAATAAGACTAATTCACACTGTGGTCCAGGGAATGCAAATAGCAGCCCTTCCTATAGATCCGGAATTAGCTTCAGGAAGATTAGCCAAAGAAAAAGCCACCTCAAAAATTATGAATTTAACCGAGGAAAGAAGTACTGCGGCTCAGGTGTTAGAAAAATTTGAAGCCCAGATACAGGGAGGAAACATAGAGAGAACATACTGGAACAAAACGACAGGGGAAAGGTTAACAGAATAATGGTTAAGAGGCTTTTTTATCTTGACAGAGAAAAAAGACTATAACCAGAACACGAATTAAATTGGTGAATTTGGAAGAGGGGGGATTGTGATAAATGTGCTAAAGTTAATTCGTGTTATCAAATTATACAAGGTAAATGTTGAACTGTATAAAATATGAATGTTAGAAATGTGTTCAAATGTACATAAAGTAAAAGTAAAATGTAGAAACTAAAAATTAGAAATTTCCTGGCTTGGGAAGCACAGGAGGGACACGAGGAAAGTATGATTGGAATTACCAGAGAAGGGGCCTTGAAACTATTGCTGCCGGGAATCCCTGAAAGGAAACAAAGAACCACGGAAGAAGAAGATACAAGTCCGGAGACCAAGATAATCACTTCAGATGGATATCTCTACTCGTCTCCGCTGAAATTAACATATACACGACACACCCGGGCCCGATCATCAACAGCATTGTTCCACCCTACCGGTCTATTCAGACCTCCGATACCAGGACTTGAATAATTAATGAAGACGCCTCGGAGAGGATAACGTCAGAATTTCGGACTTCACTCCGCGATCTTGTGTATAAAAAGGGACAGCCGGAGACCAGAAATTGTGAACTTGGGGGGGATACCAGGCTGACAGAGCTTGTTATCCGCGTTCACCCGGCACCGATCCCGGGCTCGGCGCTGTCCTTTTAAATTGTGGCTTTCCGAGACTGATATTTTGTCTCAAAATAAAATTCTAAATTTTGATACTTTGAATTTGGTCGATCTTATTTATAACAGTGTACATTGAGGCTTTACAAATGCTCATCCCCATCTACATAGAATAAATACAAGGAAAATGGACAAAAATTTGCTGTTTTCCTTCAGGGTCTGTCATTATTTTATGTTGCTGTGGAGGGCAAAAGTTGTAGGGGAAGAGGTAGAAATTAGGTATTTATACATATCACATATGATGGAAATTATTTGTCTGCAGCAGAAAACACACACTGGGTGTTAGGATTGTGCATACTTTTCATGGGAAAGAAATGGCTCTCTTGGAATGCAAACCTCCCTCATTCCTGGCCTTCGCACTGTGACATCGTAAATAACGCAGCAAGCTGCTGCCCCAAAGTCAGGAGCTCGGAAAGGAAGAAAAAGATGCAGACCTTATGTCTGCCAGGGTGACCAGAGAAATGCTGAGCCAGGCAGGGTGTGCAAGAGGGCATGTGCAGTTCAAGTCGGGAGAGAACAGCTGGGGCCGCTGCAGGAGGGTTAGGTGGGTGTTGTGTGGTGCATCGGATGCAGCCAGTGCCAGAGAGAGCAGATGGCACCCCTGTGCCCCAAGACTGAGGGCACCCCTCTGCCCCAAGACAGAGGGCAGAAGCTGCTTTCTGGATTTGTGGAGCACCGCCAGGCTGTACAGCAGCATACATCCCCAGCTGTCAGCCTGGGTCACCCAGGCTCTCAGGAGCACAGCCTTAGAACTCAACCCTTTCCATTCTGCAGTCCCAGAGCGCAGAAGTGCTTGCTTTCTTTTTTTCTGCAAAGCCACTCCCTGGGTATTGATGGTTGTGTTGCTCTAGAGCCTCTTGTAGTTGCACGTAGTCCCTTCATGTGGTCTGCAGAAAAGTCCTCAAGTTCAGCCAGTTGCACAAGCCGAGGTGAAACTCTTTACTTTTGGAGGGGGCCTTCGGAAGGCTCATGGCCATCAAGAGCCACACATGGCTCCTGCGTTCCTCCTCGATACAACCTCTGTAACCCCAGCAGTCTGGCTCTTTGCCATCCCCATTCTCTATTTCGACACTATTTCTTTTCCCTGTTTCATGGTATCACTTGTGACCCCCCCACAACCATTTGGTTTTCCTGAAGTGTTTTTCTCAGCCACTTTGCGGTTTCTCAGGGTGGGGAGAGAAGAACTGACACTTTGTTACTTAGCAAAATGAGGGGTTTTTTTCTACGTGGTATTGAAGATCTGTGACAAAATTTGCATCTCCTTTTTCATCCAAGCCTTTTTTTAAGTAGCTTGAGAGCGCCTCACTGAAGGTTTCCAACAGCGCTGCTCAGGAAAGAATCCCAACAACAGAAACTTGCCCATGCCACAGCTGCTTGCTGTCTCCTCTCATAGCCTTCAGCTCCTCTGACTTCCCACTCACTTGGCTGAAGTACATGTTCCCAGTAATATTCTTTGGATGACTCGGAAAGGGAAGGGTGAGAATATGTACGAGTTCAAGATTTTTCCTCATGTTGGTATTAAGACTATTAACTGGCAATTAATGAAAACAAATGGTGGTTGATAAAGAACCAACTGACCAATTTATACAAAGAGGCAGACAAGTGATTGTAAAGTACAGGTAAGCAAATTACACCTTCCCTGCCCTGCCTATGAAGTTACCTTTTCCAAAGAAAGGCTTGTCTTCATGCTGCCAAACATACTGTGTAGTTTCAACTGACGTACTGGTACAGTAAAGTCTTTCTTTTCATATGCCCATTCTTTTGCTAAGCTCTATTTTTCATGGTCACCTGATTCCAAAGTATAAAGAAGGGGAGAGACTTTAAAAAAGAAATACCTGAGATAACAAGATACAATGTGGTCTTTTATTCTGTAAGATTACTCAATCAACACTTTCTGTTTCTCCCTTTGCTTCTTTACCTGCACACTGAAAAAGTCAGCCAAAGCAGTTTCAGAAGTCAAGGTAGAGAGTGATATTGAAATATGATTTAGCATTCTTGAAATGTTTAGCTGTTTCTAGTACAATAGGACATGGACTATACTTGTGGAAGATCAATGTAAAAAGTTACCAAGGTAACCTTTGGAACACCCAAATAACAAGCCTGCTGTAATGAAGATATATTTCTTTCAAGTATTCTTAACAGCTTTTCATTTGACATGACAAGAGCACTTCTGAATTATTTTTAAATGAACTGAAAAGGAAAAAACCACATGGGGGAAATTGTTCCTTAACCTACTTTTACTCTTTTCATTAAGAAAATAATGGTGGAGATAGAGCCAATTTTAAAGCTTTAAATGAACATTTTCATGCATTTATAATCTGCTCAGTAGTTTGGTACTTTCAATGCTTTATTTGGCCCCTATGCTTTTAAGTGAGTTTGGAATTCACAAAAGTTTTTTAGGCATCTCTTAAGTTATTTAGACCCTGAACATAAATTTCCATTATTAAAATATTTTTGGGATATGTATTTCCTTTTCTTCCTTGCTTGGATAACTAAAAAATGGCTTTAGTTATGAACTTGGCATGCAGTTGCTTTTGAACAGAATGTAATTTTTCTAAGCATGCAAAAAGAAAATTCTCTCTGAAACAGTGAAGCCCCCCGTGCTCTTCACCACATGACACATATTGGTAAA
Source organism: Hirundo rustica (assembly GCF_015227805.2). Taxonomy (NCBI): domain Eukaryota; kingdom Metazoa; phylum Chordata; class Aves; order Passeriformes; family Hirundinidae; genus Hirundo; species Hirundo rustica. The sequence continues at coordinate 99,892,116 of NC_053451.1, read as the reverse complement.
AGAGTGCTATAGTTTAGAGTGGCAGTCCTAGTTTCATGGGAAATAACCATGAATGGCCTTTGCTATCCTCCGAGTGAGGATCTGACTGATGGCTCTTAGAAAAATAAGTATAGAAATGAGTGTAGTTATGGAAGCAGTTATGTGTCTTCCCATATTTTCTTCCTCTCTTCCCAAGCTGAGACGAATTATTGGGGACAGACAATAGCCCTGTCTACAATTACAAAATGAAGGATATTTGGCATGATGTAGAGGTCAAAGGTGGGCTTACAAGGAGTGGTGAACAGCAGATGGTGTGATAAAGAATTTGAGAAGCCAAATTGATCTCTGTGAATTGTCTTTGTGGTGTGAAATCCCGTCCTTTCGGTCCTTCCTTTGCTTCCAAGCTTTGAATGACTTGAAAACCAGTTCAGAAATAAAGTGTACAAGTTCCCCATCCCTTGTTCCTGCCCAGTCCATCCTAATTAATTTATAAGAAAGGCTACACAAACCAGTCTGAAAATGAAAATGGAAAAATAAAGCTTTTGTTTTCCCCACTCCCTCATTGCCAGAGGTTTTCTCTCGTTTCTTAGACTATCACCCAACATTCGATTCACACAGTTGTTCACAATGAGCTTTCTTCAGGCTTCCCTTAATATTGTTTCACTGTGTATAAATACTGCTGTGAAAATACTGAATGATGAAGACTGACTGCTCAGGCCAGTGGCTGGGTCCTTCCTCTGGGAGGCAGGACCTGCCCCTGCTCCAGGCAAGGTTTATTCACAGAGACTGAGAAGTGTCAGGAGTTAAAACTGTCAGTCTAATCTAGTCCAGCAGCCGGTGGCCACAGCAATTCCTGAGACATGGGGAGAGGTAGATTTAGGTATCTAAGGCAGAGAAACTACTGTAGCCTGGTCTACCCCACCTCCAGTGAATTCTCTTCAAAGAATTGAAAATAACAGCTCTTTTCCTCTGATTGCTCTATGATTTATTTTTCCTAATCATACCTATCTAATACCTAATATTGAAATTGTTTTCCCAGTTAACATGAGTTTTTAATTTTCTTCTTTCACTCAGTTTTAGATATAAGATTTGTTATTAAAAATCTAGGAATATAAATGTTCCCACTGTGTTTTATTAGTAAAATTGAGCAATTTAAAAATTTAAAGCAATTACTTCCTCTTGTTGATTACTCAGGCTGCTGTCACTGTTACATAAAGAATTAAAAATGTGGGTTTATATTCTTTCAAGCCTTGAGTAAATCCTTTCTCAACATATTTATTTTGTGCTAAATGAATGCATCTTTGTTCTTTCTTGTCATTTCTGCCTTCTAGTATTATTACTTGGTGTGCTCTGGACTAACCAGCCTTTCCCAGGGAAGAAATGGTTAAACTAAAGAACACACAGTGCAATTTATTTATTTTACCATTTGCAAATACAATTGAACAGAGGTGATGTACCCTGGAAAGGGGAAGAAGGAAGGCTTCTCAGATGGTGGGCTCGCTTGTATTCTTTGGTTGTTTTGCTGGAGGCTGAAAATTCAGCAAAACACATGATTAGCCCATGTTTGAAAGTCCCTGTTTTGTTGGAAAAGAAGCACAAGCTGAGCTCGGTTCCTATTCAGCAAAGAGTATTAACACATGGTGCAATATTGGTAGCTACTTCAGTGAGACAACACTGAAGGTGCCTGCTTTGTCACATCCAAAGTCAAGAGGTGAACATCATCCTTGTTTATGTATATGGTTTCTCCAGGAACCCTCCTGGCCTCCTGAGGGCAGAAGAACAGACTTGAGGGTGATGCCCCAACTGTAGTGGGGACAGGACATTAAAAGACAACATAATGTCCTAATTAAATCAATCACAAGTAGTTTGCCCCTTCAACAAAGCTATATCTGGTGTTATAAATGAGATGGACAAAATTCGATAAATCAAAATTTGGAATTTTATTGAGAGACAAAATAACAGTCTCGGACAGCCACAATTAAAAGGACAGCATCGAGCCCGGGGTTGCCGCTGGGTGAACAACGATAACACACTCTGCCAGTCTGTTATCCCCAAGTTCACATTTGTGGTTTGCAGCAGTCTCTTTTTATACACTGGATCGCGGACAGAGGCTCGGTATGTCGACAGTCCTCCCTCCGAGGCATCTTCATTAAACATGCAGGTTTCAGTTCTAAGAGTCTGAATGGATCAGCGGAGGAGGACGATGCTGTTAATGGTCGGTTCCAGGTGTGGTGTAGACATGTTAATTTTAGCCAGAGACCATCTAGATACGGATCTGAACTATCATCGGGTTCTCCGGGCTATCATCTCTGTTTTCCGTTGCCTTTTGTTTCTTTTCAGCGATTCCTGGCAGTGACAGTCTTCTGTCCTCCTTTCTGGTAATTCCAATCATGTTTTCCTCGTGTCCCTCCCATGCCTTTTCAGGCTAGGGAAATTCTTGTATTTTATTAAGTCCCCTTCCTCCCGAGTTAACTCACAAAATGCTATTTTAAAACAAAACTTAACTTCTAATATGCTAGTTTATACAGAACTTATATTTATACAGTCGGTATTGCATTTTATATTCTATTAACATGAATTAACTTTAGAACAGATGTTACATTCCCTTTTAATGATTCCCAGCCAAGGCATGTTTGTGTCTCTCTCCTGGTAATTCTAATCATGTTGTGTCTCGTGCCCCCCCCTGCCCCCCCCCCCGCCTTGTCTTTTCAGGCGAGAGAAATTCCTGCACTTTTACTGAGCTGCTTTCTTCTGAGTTAACTCATAGCATATTGGATTAAAACAAAACTTATACTTATAGGGATGATATTACATTTTGTATCTTTTAACACAAATTAACTTTAGGACATATATCACATCTGGTAGATACCATATTATGATGGCGTGAAAGGGGAATTACAGTCAGTAGCCCAAGGCCAGGATGAAACTTGTCAAAAACAGTGGACCCAAGTCTGGAGTAAATGTGAAACTCTTTAATGATGATCTTCTTGATAGCCTACTAGGAAAAAAGAAATAGGTGAGCTATCTTGGAGTCATCCAGCAAGACTGTAAGATGTGTTATGCTTATTTTCCTTGCATGGGCCAGGTAAGAATGACTAAAAGTGGCTGGCAAAGCAGAGCCGTTCAATTCCCAGAGGAGCAGAGTCCCTCAGCCCTGGTCCTGCTCTGCTCTTGTGATGCCCAGCATCTCAGTGCTCAGGCATCCTGGGGAGGGTTGTGGGGTTCATCTTCATCAAGCACAAGACAAGAGCTGTTTTGGAAGTTCATGACAAAAATCTGCAAGTCCAGGAGAGCTGGTGCTGGCTGAAATCTCCTTGGTGGGCAGTGGGCACTGAGATGAGTCTTGGGGACTTCTCAGATTGTGAATAACATAGGAAGAGAGCTGAGAAAGGCTGAATAAGCTATGAAGTGAATGACTCCAACAGCCTAGAAGATTGTTCTTTCCAGTACGGATATTGGAAAGACAGCGTGTTGGGATTATAGAGAAGCAACTTGGATTAAGTGGCTATTTTTATCCAATATTAATACAGTATTTGGCATCCAAAGTATGATATTTTGCAGTTAGATTTCTGTGTAAACTAAATTACATTACATTACACTGTTGTTTTTTATATTTTTACTTAGTTTATTTATTGAAGGCAATTGTTTATATCAGAGTACTCATGCAATGTCCAAACTTCTTTGGATCATGTGTACAAAAACAGCCTTGGCTACTGAAAGTGGCACAGATATATATTTCATACATATCTGAGAATATCAAGGACTATAAAATAGTTCCTGAGAAATTTTCAAATATCTTTTGAAATGGAAACACAAGAAAACTGACTTTTGCCTATAGAGGATCATAAAGACAGAGCATAAAATGTTAAGAAACATATGGTCTTTATACAGAACATGACCTTAAAAATTAAAACTGAAAGACATGTTACTGGTTGAGTTCCAGAAAAACTAACAGATGTGAAAAGACATGGTAATTTAAGGGCTGAAAAAGGAACTCAAAGACTCTTAGATTCTATGTTCCAGTGAGTAAACAAATGCAGTCCTTACTCCACAGTAATGTAACTTATCATTCCACTGCTAAACACAGTCTGAGGAAAGGAAAACACTTCATCTGATTGTTTTATGGCCTTCTCCCAAGACTTTAACAATGTCTTGAAGTGAAATATAAGTGCGGGTGAGCTGCAAAAGAATACAGAGACTCTTTCCAACTTAAAAGACACTATGAATTGTTATAGCTTACTTCCAGGGAGGGACTGAAGCCCATTTGTCTCCCAACAGGCCAGCTGAGGGTATTGCAGTGTTTCACCCTGCTGGGGATGCTGCCACTGACTGTGGGCACTGTGGCACTCCCACCAAGTGGCCACTGCTGGTCCCCTTGTGCAGGGCCTGAAGGATACCTGCAGCTTTCTGCTCACTTTTCTGGGACTTTGTGGCACTGTGGTTTTTTCCTTGTGCAGTAGTTCATTTTCCTCCTTTCAGGACAGCTCTGTGTTCTCTTGGCATGGATGCACTAATGTGTATGAAAATGCCTTCACTGCAGCGTGGCATGGCCTGGCCATAGCTCGGGTGCCAGGTGTTAGTGGTGTTCTGCTCTGAGTTCATACAGACAATTTCAGGGTAAAGGCACAGCACTAAATTGATTACCAGATTACATTTTATTTGTTAAATGTTTACTGCCAACAGCTTATAGCCTCTCTGGAGACAGATGATTATGTTTTCCACTCTATTATGAAAATAAATCTCCTCTCTTCCTCAGGATGCCTTTTCTGTTGAAGAAAAATTAAGTATCTGATCTTTTGAGCAACTTGCTGTGGTTAAATCACTGCCTATATTTCCTTTAGTAGTGTTCTCAAATGAGTTTGGGAAGACAATAAAACTTTCTGCAACACACTGGTTGCCCTCAATTAATGGGGCTGAATAAAGCCAAAAGCATAACTTGCAGAATATTAATCCTCAGCCTGGCACAGTTCTGTGTTGTTTCGGGTGTCATTTAAGTATGCTGTTATATTTCCAGGACTTCAGATTGTTTTTTTGCATTAATTAGTAGCACAGCATTTTTCAAATAAATTTTTGGTGCAAATAATTTGCAAAGGCATCCTTGATTCTTGTGAAGGCACATGCAAACATTCTTCCTGATATTTGGCTTCTTCTATTAAACAACCACGTAAGGGAATGAACAGCACTTCATGTTTTATCAACAGGGAAACACCCTTCTAGGATGTGCCCTTTTCATATTTTCAGGTGCAAAGTGTGCCTCTGATACCGCTGAGAGCCTCTGGACCTCTGGTACATGAACCTCTTGAGAAGCCCAGCTGCAGAGATTGCACTAATATGTTATAGCAGCACTGTTTGGATCCCACCATGCAGAAAACTCCTTATTTAATATTTCCAGCTGAGGGTGGAAAGATATCCTTCCAGCCTGGAACGATCTCTGGGGTATTAGGTAAACATTGCCAGGTTTATGACCAAAGGGAAATGTGGAATTCATGAATTAACGTCCCTTTTGTGCAACTTCTCAGCTAATTACTTCATTCTGAGCACATGAGGGGTTCCCTTGACCACATGGATGTTTTCTGACACTTTGGCTATATGGCTGTGCTGGTAAGATTGAAATTTTGTTTGAAGCAGCTTGTTTTATGTGCTCAGGCTATGGTTTCACAGGATTATTTAGGGTGTTTCATACCCTATCTAATAGACACAAATTGCAAGGTGCTGGGTAAACTCACTCTGCTGGTTCATACTGGTTCAAAAAAATGTATGTAGGAGGTATGATTTGTCCTAGACTTACATAGGCTGTTTGAATTTTTATTATACAAGCTATATGTAAGATATTACATGCAGTATTGTAACACTTTCTTTGTCTGTGGTATTGTTTGTCCTCTTGTGGCTGGCAAGGAATCAACATACCTAACATATTCTTCACTCTGATTCAGCATAATGCAGAGGTGTTCACATCTGATATCAGATTTGGGCTGCTGGGTGATCCAGTAATACAGCTTCTGTATCCATTATCATGACTTACATCACTTTTTATGGGAGTACCTAATCCAAAAATGAGCAAAACTCTCTCTGAAGTCAGATGGCTTTGGATCAAGTCAGTCTCTCATTTGCCTTGCTCCCTCTAGGTTGAAACAGACTAGGGACCTTAGTAGGCTTTAAATGAATATTTCATTTTTCAAGAGAATGATTTTGACTTAAGTTTATTTAGTAAAATGCCATAAAAGTTAATTTGCCAGAAATGAGAAGCAATATATTTTATATTTAACAGTGGATTACCTTAACTAATTATTTTAACTGATATATTTATGGGTTTTTTGAAAGCAATCTTCAGTGTAGTTATTGACTTGTTCATGCATTAGTCCTGAGGAGAGCAGGGAAGGAACATGTGGTGTGATATCGGTCAGGAGATCAGCCCTGACCCAAAAGGGACCTCAGCCTCAGACAGATAGCTAAGGTGTCTAACAGCAGTATCTGCTTAAGCTATAAACATTAGATGTACTTTGGGATTTCAAAGACCTCAAATTATGGGAGAGTTTCAATGTGGTTTTAGTTTTCACCCGGCTTAATTACAATGCTCTGTTACTACAGACTGCTGCTGGTTTCTTTTCCTAGTAGCAAACCTGAATGCACTCCTACTTCTCTTGACCACAACCCTTTCCCAAAGTCATATCCATGATAAGGCTTGTGTCTGGAGTAAAAAACAAAAGCTGCTCACAAAGCTGTGCCTCAAACCTTTTCAGACCTGTAGAATATTCCAAAGATACATTTCTCTACCTTGTCTTCCAAAAGGAGTGTGCCTTCTGTGCCGAGTGGGGCTGGTCTTATCAAGAAGGTCCTGGAGTCGGAGAGGTCTCACATAGCAGCAAAGCCACATTGCCTCATCTCTCTGATAATCATTCACCTGCTTACACACATGCTGCTGGCTGCAGACTCACAGTGTGATGTGCTGAAGCCACAGAAAAAGGCTCAGGTTGATGTGGGACTAGCTGGAGAAAACGGTCAGCAGGCACTTGTGGCATTTCCTTTTGAGTTCCTGCATTCTCTGCTTGCCTGGAACATTGTAGCTATAAACCTGAAGGCTTTAAAGCGGAACAATTAAGCCAGTTTAGGTAGTATTATGGGCATATAGGACACACTGAAATGGGAGATGATTGAGTGATGGCAGTACCAATTAACTAAAAACTGGCTGCAAAATTTACGATAACCCCCTGCACCAGTACAGGCTGGGGGGTGACCTGTTGGAAAGCAGCTCTGTGGAGAAGGACCTGGAGGTGCTGGTGCACAACTATCAGTCCATATGCCAGCAGCATGCCCTGGTAGCCAAGAAGGTCAATGGGAGCCTGGGGGGCATTAGGAAGAGTGTGTCTGGTTCCGTTCCCGCACCAGGCGGGAGATGACCTCTGGCTAGCTCGAGTCAACACAGCCACAGAAGGTCCCAGTTCGTTTCGGCTTCTCGGCTTAGCAGCTGGACCCAATAGTGTTGTGACAGCAACAGCAGCAGAAGAGAAAAGGCTGGCTCTCAGCTTTGCAGGTTAAAAGATGTTTATTAGCTCAAGAGCTGAGGAGCAGAGAGGCTCAGAGCTCCGAGCTGA